>NW_004567127.1:10506561-10509180 GCF_000260355.1 Condylura cristata | reverse complement strand
CACCTCCGGGGCAGGCGGGAATCGAACTCAAGCGGAAGCGGCTTTAGATTCTCAGTGCTGTGCTTTAACCCGCTGTGCCACCAGGGAGGGCCAATGTGACTGTTTTTTTAAGAAAAATTATGCATAAGAAATTATTTGGGGGGAAAGTCAACATGCTTCCAGATTTTATTGATCAAAGGTGGTGGCATTGTGATGGTGATTTAAGTCTTGCCCACTGATCCCCTCAGCAGTGTATTTCAGTGGATCCACCTGTCCTGCTCCCTACTCTGTCTCTGATGAATACTCTCACACCATGCACCTACACTGATCTACACTCCAGTTCTTCTACAAAAAAAAATTAATTAGTTAAAAATTAAAGATATGGATTTCAAAAGGAAGGAAAAATACCTAAGAGATGAAGTCTAACTCAGTTATAGCTATTGTTAATTTGATTAGTCCATTGACTTGGCCTGGAGAACAGAAATAGTGTATACAGGAGCAGTGCAGTATTCTGCTTTATCCAGTTTTCATGAGGTTAGTTGTGGATGGCCTCAATGAGTAGTTTGTACCTCACTGCTAAAATATTATGAAAAATATTCTAGCAAATAAAGTTTTATGAGATAGCTTGGGAACACTAAGTTCTCCCCCAAATTGAGTTGATGCTACTTGATTCTGGAGAAAAATATGAATTAAATTCAGAAACAGTTTCACATAACTGTCCAGACTAATGTGAGTTTGAATGGGTAAGTAATGTCACTCCTTTCTAGAGAACTGTGGTCTAGATTTCAAATTTACTCTTTTATGGGTTTTGGATTTCACGGTCATTAATGATGAATAATAAGTAAAATGAACAGCTAAAGAGTCAATATATCGTTTCCAAAAAGTGAAACAAAATTAGGTTCCAATCATGATAGTCATTTTTATTTGTTAACTCACTTCTTTTCAGTGACTCGTGTTCACAGAAGGGTTATTGAGAGCTAGAAAGCACATATAAGAATGATCAAATACAGCAGACACTGGTGCTGAATTTTATGGCAAGAGAAGACAGTTTTTTAATATATGAAAATAGTGTTTCTGCATATGATCAGCAATTCTAATTGTAGTGCTTGACATTCAGTGTTAATCCACCAGCTCTAAAACTTATTAAAAATGGCAGCAGACACATTGGTAGAATAGAAACAGGTCAGAAATTGTCAAAAACAATGAGAGTTTTATGATCAGCCATGGAATTGTGGTTATTTTAGAAAGCTGACTTTTATATGGAATCCACAGGTGCAGAATCAATAGCCCATGAATATCTCTAGCAATTGTCGAAAATCCCAGCAGTACATTTCAAAGATCCATAGTGTGGGGGGAAAGAACCTTCATTTGTTGTTTTGTCTTTGTTCTCTTTTTCATCTGGATGCTTGGAGCTTCTCACCTCTACCCAAAGGAATTAGCAGTAGAATTAACTATCAAGAATAAATGTCAGCTTTCCTCCTAAAAAAAGGAAATACATCAAAGACGATAGAAAACCTGCAGTCACTTTGTCATTTGTGAAGGTATTTGCTGCAAATTCCCTTGGGAAATATTTGTGTCTTAGCTTCTTTATCTAGATTCATCTAGGACCCACTCTCAAGCCTTAATTCCTTAAGTGTGTCTGTGCCAGTGGGAAAATGAGGAATACTCAATGGTGCAGACATGGCTGAGGTGTAAGGGGGTTTATGTAATTTAGTGTGGAAATTTTCTCCTACTCACTGACTGAGTAAGACCTGAGAAATTCACTTGTGTTTCTCAGGCACAACGCTATGTTTTGTCACCTGTTTGACACGAGAGTCATTTTACTCTTACTACCATTGGTGAACTACCCTACCAATGATTAAGTCTTCTGTTGCGGAAATAGGAACCATCCAAGGAAAAAATAATAAACTAACACTGGGAGTATCACATCTGAAATGTCCACTTAAACACCAGGGGGAATTGCATATCTCTCATTTATTTTCTTTCCCATAGATTATGCCGAAAATGCTAAATTTTAAAATAAGAAATATGTAAGATAAATATTGAGTGAGATTATAGAGGAGGATGCAGGAAAATCCAAGATCAAAACAATGAGAATTAACATTTATGTTGGAGCAGAAAAAGAATAAACTAATCATGTTATAAAAAAATCAATGAATGTAAATGAACTGTGGATCATTTAGACAAAGGCATTTTACTGGAATGGAATGGAATTCAGGCAATGGAATGGAAGTGAAAAAGAAGTGAGCCATGTAGCCATGAAGAAACATGGAAGAAGCTTAAATGTAAATTTAGTGAAATAAAGAAAACTACCTGAAAGAGTTATGTATATAGTTGACTCCAACTATGTGACATTCTAGAAAAGACAGACCTATAGAGATAATGAAAAGATCAGTAGTTTACAGGCGTGAACTTTAGGAAATTTTCAAGGTAATTAAAATGTTCTGTATTATCATAATGTGTGTATGTATCATACATAGATTCAAATCCAGAGAACTTCCAGCACCAAGAATGAAATTTTAAGTCAAATCATGGGCTTTAGTTAACTGTGATATGACAATGAAGGTTCATCTTTGGTGTTATGTGTGTGTGTGTGACACCATTCTGGTAAGTGATTCATTCTGGCAATAGAAGATGATT
>NW_004567127.1:10491588-10506461 GCF_000260355.1 Condylura cristata | reverse complement strand
TATATACAATAGAGGACACTTATGTACATATAAGTGCAGGGAGTATATGGGGAATCTCTGTATCTGTCTCTCTCTCTCTATTTTGTTGTAAACATAAAACAGCTCAAAAGACAGATAAGTGAAGGCAATTCAAGATAGCAGGGAGAAGGGAATTTCAAGTATGTTAAATTCTGAAGAATGGTGGCATAAGATGATGTCAAAGAATTTGCAATTAAGGCATCTGTATCATTGAAAACTTCCATTCCATTGCAAGGGATTGAGGAGTAAGTGGAGAATGAATAAAAGAAAAGAAAAGTAAAATACTACGTTAAGAAGTTTGATAGTGAATGGAAGTGATGTTTATATTCTGAGCAGGTGTGATGCATCTCTTCAAAAGAGGCTGTATGTTCACTTTCATTGTGTTATATGTTTTCAAGTCTTTCTTCAGTGACTTTTTTCACCCTACTTTTCACCTTTTTCCTTGATTTCTCAGATCACTTTATAGACAGAAGTTAAATTTCATATAACCCAAGTGTATGTACAAGAGGCCTCACTTTAAAGTATAATTTCTCCCAGTGAGCTCTCCCTGGTGATCCCAGTGACTGTCAGAGGCCTCCTATCCCTCCCATCTCCTCTTTCTTCAAGTCATTCCCACAGTCTTCTTCGGTGAGAAAAATACAAGCCATCCAGATATACCAATTCTTTCAACTTTGCTCCATCATATTTACACCTGTCCTCTGAAGCTCCTGGTTTCTCCCCTTTCTTTCGCACTGGAGTGGGTCAACCTCTCTCCTTACCTCTCTGGATTCTCTCCTCCTGTCTTATCAAGAACCCACGCTATTAGTCATCACCACAACTCTACCTTAACATACAATTTAAAGTATTTCTTTATAGCAGTCATCGAAGAGATCCAGTTTCAACCAATCCTTTTTAAAGCCCTTAAAAAAAAAAATTGATGCTGGCCTTCCTCGTGGCACAAGGGTTAGAACACAGCACCTCAAGACAGCTGCAGCTGCCTCAGTGCAAGTTTGACCCCCAGCCCCGGAGGTGATCTATATGGCATGGCAGACCTCTCCTGACCTACCCACGGCTCCCTTCAGCAATGTATTTCAGTAGATCTGCCTGTTCTATTCTGCATTCTGTCTCTGGTGAATCTTCTCACCCCCCACACTTCTGGCCTGTACCCCAGTTCTGTATTCAAATA
Source organism: Condylura cristata (assembly GCF_000260355.1). Classification (NCBI taxonomy): domain Eukaryota; kingdom Metazoa; phylum Chordata; class Mammalia; order Eulipotyphla; family Talpidae; genus Condylura; species Condylura cristata. The sequence goes on along the minus strand of NW_004567127.1, from coordinate 10,505,278 downwards.
AATCTGAAAAAAAATGAGGCTCATTTAAAAAATTAATAAATCTTGATCACCTTTTAACAACACTTCCTGTTTATGTCTTCGCAAGGTTTTCTGCTTGGAATATACCCCTACACCTTCCCAGACTTTGTTATACTCTGTCTCCACTTAAAAATCTCTTCTTTCAAGTAGTCTTTTCTCAAACTTAGCCAAGAAGCTTTTCTTTATCATACCTAATATATATCTAGTTACTTTTTGTCATTCTTTGCTAAGAGATTGTGCGTTCCATAAGAGAAGGATAATGTGTCTTGCTCATTCTTATATAATGCATCCTGCATACAACCTGGCAGTGTAAGTATTCAGAAATTTTGGGATGAATGTTCATTATGGATTCTCATTAATAGATTCCTTAGCACATATATTATAATGTCATTTATTAAAAGGCTTGATCTACATTCAATTGATTTTTACATCAATTGATTTTATACATTTATACATTTATTTTAAGAGCAAAGGAATATTTTCATATGAAATCACATTTTTCACTCAGCACAATTATAATATCCAGTCCATTCCACTGACAGTGTTGACCTCAACATATGATATAACCATCCTTAGCATTTCCATATTTACTTCAGTAAGCATTAGCACTTTGCCATATGTATTTAATTTTTCAGTTTGTGTATTGAGTTCTCCTGTGCCACTAATGACTTACTCAACAAGACACATAATGTCTTTCGTTCAGATATGTTAAAAAGTGGAGCAGAACCATTCATAAGCTGTAGAATTGCCTCGTGATGTGATAACATTCTTATGACTTGCAAGCTTCACTGACCTTTCATGCCAAGATTTTGAGCAAGGCAGCCCAGCTGAAAGAGCCAAGGGAAATGCTAGAACAAAGAATGTGCTAATAGAAAGGTCTGAAGTGACCCAAGCCTGATCCATACATGGTCACTTACTAATTGCGTGGTCTTGGATAAGTCAATGTGACTGTGTTGAATCTGCTTCTTTTGCAAAGCTAATGTCAATTATAGCCTTCAATTTTTAGTAAGAAGGCAAATCTATCTCAAAAGTATATTGTGCCAGTAACAAGCTTTCCTAAGCACTGGAAGGGATACTGAGAAGATCAGTATATCTCTTACCAACAAATAACCTCTTCTTCATAGGGGCTAAACCAAAACAAGTAAAGTTTAAGTAAAAGATGGTGTTGTAGTTGAGATGATTAAATACCTAATGAACAAGTGAGATCATCCATTCTATGGAGTTTAGAGAAGAGTAGTTCTTCCCTTAAGTGCCCAGAACCTTTCCTGGCAACACAATAACGTAAGGTTGAATATAAAGTATCTAAATGGAACCTACTCATGAAAATGCATTGAATAAATTAATGAAAAATTAGATAGGAAAACCAATGAATTAGCATGTTTAAGATTTTGATTACAGCAGCAGAAATATCATAAAATGTTTTGTGTGCAAATGTATATGTACATAGTGTGTATGTCTCACTATTAGTTTTCCATAAAGGTAACATTTCACATGGGGAATATGAATGTTTCAAGGAAATAGTTCTGACACTGTATTAATAACTACATGAAATACAGTAGAATTGAATTGTAAAATTTATAATACCATCTATCAAAGTATGTCACAAATGACTACAAATGATGCAATAGTAAAATAAAATATACATGAATGTTTATATTTAGTGGAGTGGGAACACATTTCCTAAATTCTACCTAAAACCAAAGGTAAAAGTCATAAAGACAAATATTAAGAAACATGAGCATGTTAAAATTTAGTTAAACCAAAAGCATTTATAAAAAATATGCAAATGACACTCAGGGCATTTTGCAGTGGACTTGATAGAGCTAATAGTCTTAACATAAATAACTCTTCCAAATAAATTACTAATAAGAAAGAGACTTGCAACCTAAAGATTTTTTTTTTTAAGTAAAGCCAAAGGATACAAATAAAAAACATTTATGAGATAGAAAGAGGCAAGTAACAGGTCAATAAACGTGTGAAAATCTGTTCTACTTCATTAGTTCTTAAACATTTAGATTTGAGCAAGACATTTTGTGTTGACAAGGGTGTGACGAAATGGTCACTCACATTCCCTGCTGGTGGGAGTATAATTTTGATCTTTCTGGCAAACAATTTAGAAAGACCATAAGAATTAACAATTTCAAAAATATGTTTTATCCATTGATCCAAAAATTCTACCTTTAGAACTGTAACTTAAAGAAGTAATGAGAATTATAGGCAAAAATAATTCATAAATGTGATCCCTTTAGACTTCTTTATAATCAGGAAAAATGAGAACTAGCTACATAAATGTTTTGGCCAGTTGAAAAAAAAAAGGAATGTTTATCATCTTTTGCTAAAAGCCACTTGGCAGTGTCTGTTTGGAATTATATATGTTTAAATACTTATATTGATGAAATTTCTAGGGGTTTCTCCTAAGAATATAAATGAAAGCACAGATAAAGCTAAATTTGTAAGGATATTCATTGCAATGTTATGGCAATTTATAATCCATGCTTGGGTTATGAGCATTGAGTAAGCAAATGGTAGTGTCCCCAAATAAATAGTATGTGACCATGTGTAGGTATAGGTGTTACTTATAAATAAATTGGTATTATTCTAATATTTTTGAGATATACATGTGTCAAATGCTAAAATGAGAAGGGATCTGATGTTTCTACTATGACATCTCTAAGCTCCAATTTTTAAAAAAGATTTATTTATGCATTCAAGACCTAGGGTACAAGCCAGAAGTGCAGGCGTTGAGAGGATTCACCAGAGACAGAGTGGGGAGAAGAGCAGGCAGATGGACTGAAATACACTGCTGAGGGGAATCGCTGGCGATACAGGAGAGGTCTGCTGCACCATGTGGGTCAGCTCCCTGGCCAGGGATCAAACTCATGCTGTAGTGGCTGTGGATAGTGTTATGACTTAACCCATTGCACCACCAGGGAGGTCCTTCTAAGCTCCAGTTTTTGAGTCTATAAAAGGGGACATAATTGTGCGATCCATATAGCCAAGTTGTAAGGCTTAAACAAGAAAATGAATATCAAGCACTTAGCAAAGTTATATAGCACTCAATAAACACTACTTAAAAAAAAAGATTTATTTATTCATGCATACAGAACTGGGGTACAGGTCAGAGGTGCAGGAGTGGTGAGAGGATTCACCAAAGACAGAGTAGGGAGCAGAACAGGCAGATTATGAAGCACACTGCTGAGGGGAGCAGCAGGGAGACAGGAGAGGTTTGCCGCGCCTTGTGGGGCACCTCATGCAGGGGTCGAACTCATGCTGAAGAGGCTTTAGCTTCTTAGTGCTGTGCTTTAACACGCTGCACCACCAGGGAGGGCCCAATAAACACTACTTTTTAAGTGGCGCACAATATTCCATAAAAGATGGTTGTCAAGTCTGAGTAGGCAGTGATAATAATTTACAGCCTCTTACTAGTGCTTATTTGGGAATGGTACAATTATAAATGATTTTGGACTGTCTATTTTCCAGATGTTTCTATGCTTATAATTTTGAAAAGTATTGGTTTGGTTTGCAAAGGACAGGTAGCAGATAAAGAATTCTGAAAATAAAAAGCCACTACAGCAGTGGCACCAGGGCCACCAAGACAGAGCCACTGTCAGCCAGCACCATCTGCCACGCAGCAAGTGGCCGAGTCCTGGCCAGTGAGAAGGTGCCTGGTGGCCTAGCAGAGGTCCTGTAGTTGGGATGTGCATCTGAATCAGCCACGGAGCCTGGGGACAGCAGAGACGCCAGGGTACCCCCTCCCAAGATTTTAATTTGGTTGGACTGAAATGGCAGCCATGTGATTGAATATTTAAGAAATGCTCCACCTGAGATTGATCACACACCAAAATTTGAAAACCCTTGGGCTCAAGCTTGGCATTATTGAGACCAAAGCTCCAGAATGCATCCTGAGGGACTTCCTTAGGTAGCTGTTGAGTGTGCCTGCAGGCTGCATGCCCGTCCCTGGCCATATGTCTTATCAAGGCTGGGCCAGTTCAAAGCATGAATAGAAAGTAGAAAATTAGTCCCCACTTTTCTCTACCCAACCTTCCCTCTCACACACACACTATTAAATAACTCAAAATATATGTCCTGTTTTCAGTCAGTAATAGTGCTTTTGCTAGACAGTCAGGGGATATATTTTTTAAAAGAAATGAGACCTAGATTGGGAAATATCCATGGTTGGTGAACATCAGACAAAACAGGTGATCTGAAAAGATGATTAGATTAATGAGTCCTGTTAAAGAATTAAGGGCAATACAGGGAAAAGGAATTAATATTGCGAGTTCACAACTGTTTAGTGTTTATTTGGACTCTTGGACTCATTTAGTTAGCCACCATTTTATAACAGTACCTTACAGCATAATGTGGAATGGGTCTGAGTTCACCTGGAGTTCAGGACGTTGCAACATGTAAAATAAGCTGACCTAGTAGTCAGAAGTTTTTCCATCCAAAATAGCATTAAGGTAGCTGTACCCAGTCTGTGAAATCTTTTCAATGCTCATATGTCTGATTTTTACTTGCCCTTTTGAAAATCCATTCATATTTACTTTTGAAAATAACTTTTAACTAAAATCATCCCATAGATTCCACACTGTGTTCAGTTTTCAGTGTCAAAAAGTGGTTGTGTAATTACATTAGGGTTGGTTGGGCCGTACAGGAAGAATCACTTGAGCTTTTAGACCCTTTGAAATTGGAGCCTAGGGGAGCGAGTTATGTCACTTTGATTTTTCTGTAGGTCTCACCCAACCTTGTTTCTTTTCTTCTGGTTCTCTTTTGACGTGATTATTTTCAGCCTCATTACCTGTACTTGCGGTCCATTCTTTTTGTTCATTCGTTGTAGATGTAGTCATCTTCACTTGGCTTCCTATTAGCAGATCCTCTTGTCTCTATAGTAGATTAAATAATCTGGTTTCTTCCATAAGCTGGAAACATCAAATAGCCTCACTGTTTGACACTCATTTCCCTGTGCCATAATGAAGATGCACCTGGTGGCATTTGGCTTCCCTAGTGGAAGCTGAAGGCACAGTGGGTCTGTGGGATAAGAGCAAAGAGAACAGACTTCAAGATCCACCAGATTTAACTTCAGTTCTCTCTGCTTTCAGTTACCATAATGGGAAACTTGACTTCATGTTTACAATGGAGGTGATAATATAGATTTTACAGCTTTGTTTGTAAATTAACAATGATAATATGTAAAGAATTATGGGTACAGTAGGCATTTAAATTTCATCTATTGTTATAAATTCATAGGAAGTGCAAAGGAATAAATGTGTGAAGTGTATAAATAGCACAAAACAGGAAAATATAGCTAATATAAGAGATGATCCAGTCAGTGTTCAAAATTGTCTGAAGTATTGCAGTTATCAAGAATATAGAATTTAGGCTCCAAAAGCATTCTGTAGTGACCTAGTTTAGTAGCTATGAATATCTTTGTTTTATGATACTTTTCTCTTTTGTTTTTGTCAATCACATTTACTGTCTTGAAAGTTCCTGTTCATTTTACCCATTCTCCTTACTTTCTTACCTTGCTCACCCACCCCCTTTATGTTCTTATCTTCTTCCATTCATCTTCTCAATGGTAGAATGGTAGTATTTCCAGGCCACTAATTCACTAGTAAACAGCATATTCTCATATTCAATTACTGATGGATATCAATGAGTAATCCCATACCAACCATTGCAAAAGATAACTAGTTGTGTTTTCATAAAACTTCTTGCTTCAATGACCCATCATGGAGAATCACCATTTACTCAGAAACATGAACCAGAAATTTAGACTCTTGTAATTTATCGATTTCCCTACTCAAACAAGTCCTTTGATTTTGTTGTTTCTTTTTATACAGTCTGTCTATTGCTTTCTTGTATTACCCCGTAACTTCCAGACTCAGTGACTGTCCTTATTCTTACCTACAATTCTGTAGCCACTTCTCTGTCTTCCTGGCTCCCCACTCTGGCTCCTCACTAGACTGCCCTCACACCTGCTATCAAGTTGAGTGTAGCATAAATTTTGAAGTAAATACACTTACACTTAAGTTGTAGTCCCATCCTTTATGGGAAAATTATTTAATTCATTTTAGATGATTATAAAATTGGGATAATAACATGCACATCATCCAATTGTTGAGAATATTACATATGTGAATGTGTGGCATAGAGCAGTGGTTAGTAAAACTTATCTGGCGTAATTATCTTTCTACACAAAGTTTACAATGTCATTTTCCTGCTGCAAATCCTCTAATAATACCTACGAACTTTTATGACAAAATTCAGTCTTCCTAGCTAACTAGTTCACTGAGGGTGTGACCTTAATTCTAGATTTTTTCTTTCAGACACTGTCCATCTTATGCCCTTTCTCCTGGGCTATTCCCTTTCTTTTTCTTTTTTAAGATTTATTTATTTATGCATACAGAACTGGGGTACAGGCCAGAGGTATAGGGGTGGTGAGAGGATTCACCAGAGTCAGATTGGGGAGCAGAACAGGCAAATAGGTGAAGTACACTGCTGAGGGGAGCAGTGGGTGAGACAGGAGAGGTTTGCTGTGCCATGAGGGTCAGCTCCCTGGCCTGGATCGAAGTTGTGCAGAGGCGGCTGCAGCTAGTTTCCTAGTGCTGCACTTTAAGCCATTGGCCACCAGAGAGCCCCTTGGCTACTCCCTTTCTAAGCTGTTTTCTGGATCCTTCCTATCTGGGTCTCCCACATGCCTGTCTGCATACTTATGCTTCCTGAGCTTCGAAGACATCCCCAGCTACACTGTATGCTTTCTCCTTTCAAAACTGACTCAGTACCTGACTTACACAGATTTTCTTCATTCTAATCTAGATCCAAGATTGTCAAATCTTAGTTTACAACTGTTGTCTTCTCTGCATATGAATAACCCTCTCTTTCACTCTGAAATAATTGGATAGTACATTCAATTATTTGAATTTTTTGAATATTTATGGTGAGCTACCTACACTCCAGTGTTCACAGGCAGAACTAAGGGTTTTCTGTTTCCATCGCAGTACTGGGTTAGATTTATCACATTGTTTCAAAAAGTCACATTGTTTTATAAATTCTCACTTCACTCTGTTCCACTAGGCATGAATCTTACCACATTTGTTTTCACATCATTCATCCCTAGCACAGTGCCTGGAAAACACAGAAAGCACATTAATTGCAGGATTCCATCTCCCTAACTCCATCTAAAATATCTATAAAAGGCCAAATAAGGAGAGATGCTTTTGCAGCAAATGCAAAATTTAACGAGATTAAGTGGGTCACTTTCAAACTTGAAAAACTGGTGTGGGCACCAGAGAGAAATGTCTTCATTGCCTATGGGTTGCTCCATGGTCCTGCTTCATTTTGTGGTATAGATCCAGAGTCCCATTTCTCCATTTCTGTCTGTCCTGTCAACTGCCCTTAAGCTCTGCATTAGATCACAAAACATATAAATGCTAATTAGTTTTTCCTTTTGCTTTCAGTCATTGACCAGATCTCCAGACTTAAGTCTCTGTGTCCCAATGAGTAATTGTAACAACAGCTGGCATTTATTGAGATCTTACCAATGCTTCAATCATTCTAAGCATAGTTTCTATATTATTTCATTTTATGGTGTGAGGGAGAGTAAGTAGTCAGTATCCTTTCTTTCTTACATATTTTCTAAACTGAGCAACTAGCCCTGGACTTTGTTTCTTGTCTCGCATCTTTAACTGATCTCTCTCTGTCTATATCAGTACCTGAGAAGAATTGTTTTCCTGGTCTTCTTGTGTTGAGATCTAAATCTTGTCACTTCTAAAAGGTATGACAACATTATTCTGACCCTAGAGACAAAGTTCTAAGGGAAAGTTTTTAAGAGCAGGCTGCTTCAACATAAACAGCTTAATAACCAATTATTGTATATGGGTCCTTCCTGGTGACCTAGTGATTGAATCTCAGCACTGTCACCATTATAGGCAGAGTTCAATCCCCAGCCAGGGAGCTAACCCATATATATAGCACAGCAGACCTCTCCTGTCTTACCCAGTGCTCCCCTTAGCGGTGTATTTTAGTAAATCTGCCTGTTCTATACCCAACTCTGACTCTGGTGAATCCTCTCTCCCCTTGTACCTCTGACCTACACCCCTACTTCTTCTATGCAAAAAGGAAAAAAAAAATCTCACAACAATGTGCATCGTCTATATATGTATTGTTGGGGAATGAATCCAACAAACTGTGAAAGACTGTTTGTTGTTGTTTTTTTTTTTTAATCCAAGGGAAAAACTGAATATGATCCTGCAATTTAAGATGTTAATAAAATAATATTAGATTTGTTAGGTATGTAGTATCATTAAAGTTAGGTGCTAAAAGATGTAAATCTAATCAGTTAAGATGCAGTCTGCAGATTTAAGGGTAAAATGACTTCATGTCATTTCATTTAAATCTTAATTTACATTGAATTTAAGTTTTAAATTAAAAAATCAAAAACAGGAATATTGATGATAGAAAAAGGAAAAAGATGAAGAAAATATCAATAATTTTTGTAGTTGGTTGATGGCTACAGAGTATCTCATTATACTGTTCTTTCTACTATAGTGTAAGTGAAAAATCATATGAAATAATTAACAATTGTGCTGAAGCAAATCCCTTTTAGAGCACCTATAAATCACCTTGAGAGTGTTTGAAGAGTGTAGATTTTAGTACAGCTCTAAAATTTGAGAATCATTGGTTGAGATTTAAAAAGGCATGATCACTTCTTTAATATCCATCTCTCCCCAAAACAACAATTGCTGCCATTAAGAAGTCCAAGCATAACCTTAACTTCAAGGATGAAAATATCAACAGATCAGTCTCAAAGATGAATAACAATAGCAGCGATTCTGCCACGAGAGTCAAGTTATAAGGAATTAGAAATAAATCTGATCTATTTCATGAAAGACATGATTTTAGAAATTACCTCCTTTTTATTTCTAATGAAATAAAAGAGGATATTGTCTCTATTGAGCAAAAGCAGGCCTGGGTTAGAAGAGCATGTTACATAATGAAAATGACAATAACTGAAATAAAAATCTTATTTGAAAGTAGTAAAAAGCAGACCTGACATTGCAGATAATCAAATTAGCCATCCCCAGATGAAATCAAATCACAGGATTAAAAAAAAGGAGGCAGAGTAAATATAATGGGTATAGATATCAGTCATGAAAATAAAACCTATAGATTCAACAAATGGCTCAAAATTAATCATTAAAAATGTAACAAAATGTATTTTGGAATTTAGAGTCTAAAGAGAACCAAAAATATCAGTTAAAAACTGATCTATTTATTTACTCATACAGATTTATTTATTTACTCATACAGAACTGAAGTACAGGCCAGAGATGCGGAGGGTGAGAGGATTCACCAGGGACAGACTAGAGAGCAGAACAGGCAGATAACTAAGTACATTGCTGAGGGGAGCAGCGGGCGGGTCAGGAGAGGTCTGCCATGCCATGTGGTCACCTCCGGGGCAGGTGGGGATCGAACTCATGCGGAAGGAGCTTAGGCTTCTTAGTGCAGTGCTTTAACCTGCTGCGCCACCAGGGAGGGCCTCTTCTTGTTTTTTTTTTTTTTTTAAGATTTATTTATGCATGTAAGAACTGGGGTACAGGCCGGAGGTGTGGGACATGAAAGGATTCACCAGAAATAGAGTGGGGAGCAGAACAGGTGAATCTACTGAACTATACTGCTGAGAGGAACAGCAGGAGAGACAAGTAAGGTCTGCTGTGCCATGTGGGTCACCTCCCTGGCTGGGGATTGAACTCATGCTGCAGCAGCTACGGATAGCTTCATAGTGCTGCAATTTATCCCATTGAGCCATCAGGGAGGGCCTCTTCTTATATTTTTAAATTGTAGGAGATAGTGATGAAGAATTCCATAAGTTTTAGCATAGCCTTGTTAGTTCCCTTCAACAAGAATCATCCTTCTTCGTGGTCCTCATCTGCATTTTCATAAGCCTGAAGACAATGGAGCAGTTTTACTATTCCTGGGAGGGGAAATATCATGAGTTGTCCATATAAGAAAATGTCCTGAAATATATAATATATCAGAGAATATGTGACAAGAACGTGTTAACTATTTGTCTCAAATAGTTAAAGTTGTTGAAGAGAATCAAGAAAAGAATTTTATAGCCTCTGCTTCATATATCACACAACATTCCACTGCATCAGCCCTAAATTGCACTTTTTCTCTCCTTATTTTGCCATTGCTGAGATCAGACTGTGTCTTCTTATCCATGGTGTCCTCCAGTTGCTCTTTAACAGATGGAAGTGGTGACAGTTGTCATTGCTTGCATATGTGTGACCCTAGCTGGAATGCCTGTTGACAAGACTGACCAAGGGCAGCCCTTTGATATTTATAAAACAGACCTTTTCAGGCTGGTAAGAGGCAGGAATATGAGTTCTGATTTTTGTCTGAAAATGTTCTATTAGCATGTTCTAGTAAGATCAAGGAAATGTAAGCACCAAAATTTGCAAAGTAGGTGTTAGTAACATGGGATGTAAATTCTGCCCAGGGTAAAAGTACTTTGTTAAGAGCATTGCCTTGGGGTTATGAGGACATGGAGTTCATGATATTATGCTGTCTACTAATATGCATATTAAGCTTCAAAATTATAAGTCTTTAAAAGCAGAAGAAGGAGAAGGATCAGAAGTAAAGGTAATGGAGATAATGTATTTCTAGTGCTCCTTATTACCCAGAAAATGAGACTGGGTAGAAAATCACTGATATGGATAACTCAGCTGCAAAGTGATTCCACAAAGCCAATCTTAACCAGTTAAATTTATAGCTTCTTTTTACATTCACACAAGAATAATGTGCGATACAAATCTATACCTAGGTCTTGAGACTCTTTTTTTATTAACTGTAAATAAAAGCGGTGATAATAAAGGATTATAACATGATTTAATTTGGAGCAATTTTGTTTTCTTCCTTAGAGTTATATACAATTTCACTTGCTATAATCAATGGTGTATTGGGGTCTATGAATTACAGAAATAGCTGTTATTTATTAAGCATTTGTTATGATCTGGGCACTGTTTTAGGGGCTTTACATATCTTATTTATTTCTCAAAAGGGCAGACCTGTAAGATAGATATTCTTATTATCCTCACTTTACAGATAGGGAAGCTGAAACCCTGGATGTTGAGTAATGTGTCTAATATCTATCAGCTCACAAGTGGCGGAGCCGAGAAACAAATCCAGGCAGTCCTCACCCCACTGGCCAAGCCCACAACCACTGTATCTCTGTCTCTAGGTGACTTTAAAATGAGGGTGTTTTGGGGCTCACTTTGGCCCTATACCCACAAGGACCTGGACCCAGAGGACTTATGTAATTGATGAGAAGCCTGCAGTCAGCCCGAGAAAGAGTCTGGTCTGACTCCACAAGCGACTCATTGTGAATATTCAATCCCTCCACACAAAAAAAATTCAAAACAAAAAAATCTCCATAAAATCTTCATTATGACCATGCTTGACAGCAAAATGAGCAAAAAGGACTGCAGTATATTTTAAAGGAAAGCCAAGCTGTTATTTAATCATCACCAGGCTATTAGCATTTTCCTCCATGTAACAACTGAAAAATGACTTCTTGGAGAGCATAGGTAACTTGTGTCAAGTTCAGAAACTATGATGTAGTAAAACGAGTGTGCAAACTCAGCTATCTGCCTTTTAAGTCCGCAGACTTTAATTTTCCAAAGACAAACATAATTATTACTCTCTGAAAGGAAACTCATCCCCACAGCGGATGTTGCCATTAGAACCTGTGCTATGACTTGCTTTGTTCTAAGAAACGCTTTCCTTAAAAATTGTGTCCACGTTAAATACTAAGAGATCACCTGAAATGTGTGTTTTTGTGGCTTTTCTTGAAACAGGAGAGAATTTCATAGAACCAGAACTGAATTCCTACCTGGCACCACTGATTTATTTCTTTTAAATTGGTATATTTCTTCCCTTTAAAATGTAACATAATGATCAAAACACTATATAATGTTCAGATTTATTTTTAGATGGATTCTGGGGAACAAACGTTCTTATTATCTTTGAAACTCTTCCTATACCATCATTGAATTTGATGCTGGAATTAACTGAGAGTAGATTTCGGTGGCTCCGAGTGGTGCTAGGAGAAGCTAGAATTAACCCTGGACAAACATCACAGGAAACTAAAGAGAGGAGCAATGAGACAACAGTCTCCAAGCTTGGGCTGATTAGGGAACATTTGTCCCCAAAGTAGTTTTGTTCTTCTCCTGGTTGTCTCCAAACCTGTTTGATGTGTAACTCATCAGTAAAGTGTAAGGAACACATATCCTCAGTATATGTTCATCTGCATCCAAATAGAATGCATGTGTTACTTCACTAGTGCAATTTTCACATTACAAAATAAGGTGTTTTAGAAGAGGAGAACACAAATAGAAACAGACATTCTGGTATCCTCCCTGAAGACCATTCTCTGCTCACTTTTTCATTGAGTCTTATCTCCAAGTTGCCCAAAATCTCTTCCATGCCACACTATCTTGATGTCATTTTATTCGATATTATTATCAGGTTAGTTTGGAAAAGGCCAGGTTAAACTTGGACATGTGTCCACCATATGATATCTAATTTTGAATACAGAATCTCATTGTGAATTCTTAAGACGGAGAACACTAGTTAGGCTGTTATTTCTCCAAGAGCTCCTTGGGAAATCCTGTTCTATTCAAGTTTCCTGAAAAATCACCTTTTCTTGTTGTTTGCTAGTTCTTTCCACAGAGGTTCCATGTAACCGCAAAAACACCTCGTCATCAATTCTTAACTTTTTGCATTTCAAACCTGTTATCTCATGGACTTTTTCCTTCTTCCCTAGAACCATGGCCTCCCATTGCACCCAGAACGCCAATGTCAGAGACCATGCCAGATGTCAGAGTCCAGCTCTGAAGGGTGGCCAGTCTGGGGTCTTTTTCCTGAAGGATGAGGGGTGTCAGCGAAATGAGCAATGAGGCAGACACTGACACTCTAGCTGGTGCAAGTATCTCCTGACGAAAACTTCAGCAGTTATTTATTTAACCAATTTCTAAGTGGTGAGATTACATCAGTATAGGCATGGAAGCAAATCTTTAACAGTTCATTTCCATGGCTACACCAAAACATTTGTGGTTACATGTTACAAAAGAAACTCCTTTGATCACAGAAAGAAAACCACCAAAAACAATCAGCATCCCCATTTTTTCAGCATGATCAATCATTCTAGTCAGCATCTCAAATAAAGCAGCAAATCATTAAGTCCTCCTTTGAACAATCCTTTCTCAGGTTAAATCTAGTCAGATCTGTTTCTATAAGTCCCTCCAAATTGTCCCAGGAGGAAGTGCATCCTGATCATATTTACCTATATTCCTAAAGACAATCTACACTCTTGATTATGTTAAGGTATTTTTCTAAGAAAACCACTGCCAATTGTTAAACATTTCTTGTAACCAGTTCATGGTGCCCCCTTAGGCTGCAAACAAAAGAGAGCCAGGAATCGCTTGATGGTCAGATACAATTGTTGTTAGCCAAGAACAAGTACAAGGTAATTCAGTAAGCATTGCTATGAAGACTCCCCTTAGTATGTCTTCTTGGGACCAAGCAGCCTCCATCTTCTTGGGAGTCTCCTCCATTGCCCGGACCTTGTCATAAGACAGCATGGGTAGCACAGCCTATGTTACCCTAATAT
>NW_004567127.1:10404385-10491258 GCF_000260355.1 Condylura cristata | reverse complement strand
GCCACACATCGCTGGGCGTACCTTGGCTTTAGAGAAAACTAGCCAATCTAACTTCCCTCAATTTCTTTCTTTCTTTCTTCTGTTTTTTTTTTTTTTTTTTTGAAAGATTTATTTGTGCATCCAGAACTGGGGTACAGGCCAGAGGCTCAGGGGTGGCGAGAGGCTTCACCAGAGACAGAGTGGGGAGCAGAACAGGCAGATCGACAAAGTACATTGCTGAGGGGAGCAGTGGGCGGGTCAGGAGAGGTCTGCCATGCCATGTGGTCACCTCTGGGGCAGGTGGGAATCAAACTCATGCAGAAGTGGCTTTAGCTTCTTAGTGCTGTGCTTTAACCCGCTGCACCACCAGGGAGGGCCTCCCTCAATTTCTTGAATGAATACTTCTCTAAAGTCAAAGGGATTTAAAACAGATGCACTCTGGGCTCTCCTGGTGGCACAATGGGTTAGAGCACAAAACTGTGCAACAACCAGAGCATGAGTTTGATTCCTGACTAGGGAGCTGACCCACGTGGCACTGAAGACCTCTCCTGATCTGCCCGCTGATCCTCTCAGCACTGTATTTCAGTAGATTCACCTGTTCTGCTTCCCACTCTGTCTCTGGTGAATCCTCTCACCCCCACATCTCTGGCCTGTACCCCAATTCTTGTGTGCATAAATAAAAACATCTTTAAATATAAATAAATAATTAAATAGATTCAGTCCTCAATTGGGTACAATTCCTGCTTCACCTTGCTCATGGGTAGGAATCCCTACTATGACAGCCCTCTCCTTCCTGGGAGCCAATGCTCATTCTGTACACCATTGAAGGTGATGCTAACTCACTTGGTACCTGGAGATTTAAGACAAAGCTTTGAAATTCTTGCTCCACTGAGAATATACTTACTTATCAGGGACTTAAGGTAAAATATCAACGAGGCTCTAGTCAGGAACTCGTATTGTGTGGCAGTGTCATGGTCATTATAAATAATACCAACTTAGATTTGTTTTTGTCTAGTCACACTTTGCCACTTGGCAGTTCACTTAATTCCTCTAATCTTCATGTGAAAAATTAAATAACAGTACAGCTCATAGGGCTGGTTGGGTGGTTTTGAGAAATGATTGAATCCATGCGAAGCACTTGGAGTAGAGAAGTGGGAAGAGTCCAGATATATAAGTAGGTCAACTTGAAATCTTAACTTTGTTATTGTTGTTGCTTTAGACAAACACATTAGGTACTTTTCTAAAGAAACTTTGGCCTGTGCTGTAGATCAAAAATCAAATATTTGTGTTTCATTTGTGGATGCAAGGTGGTATGTTTTGGATCCGGTTTTAACATTGTATAGATATTGCTCACTACTAATTATTTTTATATGTGTCAAAATAGTACAATTGAAAAGTAGTGCTGCCCACTTTGATTGATAAAGGTGGGTTCTTACAATTATCCTCTCCCTACACTTTTGTTTATTACCTTTTTTATGCCGTCAACATACCAGACTATACTGAACCAGTATCTCATGATAGAAAACATCCATCTGAAGGCAACCTCATAAAAGTCTCACAGACATATTCATTGCTTTTTTAGCTTGCTTGGTATGTGTTTGCTTTTGTTTGATATTTCTTTTGCTACACTTGTAATATATGATTTGACCATTACATGTTAATAAATTACTGCATTTAAAGTTTGGCAACATTTATTTTAAAGCTGAGGCTGTACACTATTCAATAAATAATGTAAATATTTTCCCTCACCCTGTAGGCTCATGAGCCATCAAATACTGTACTAAAGCAATACTGATCCTGAAGCAAGATAAAAAAGAAAGCTAGCAATAAGAACAATGTGATTTTACACTTTAATATCTACTATTAGATCCAAAGTCCAATATAAAATAATCTAATATTTAAAATTCAATATCTTCTGACTTCCCAATTCTGAAATCACTTGAGCAGGCTAGTGCAATCCATTCAGGACAAGTAGATTTTCCACTGATATGGTCCTGAACTAATATTGAGGGAGATCCAAAATCACCTAAAATCAATCCTTATATTGGTTCCTGTTAGTGAGAGTTAACCGCAGAAGATTAATAAAATTAGAAGTGTGTGGTACAAAGGAAGCCTCTATCCAACAGCTTTAGCCATAGAGCATCCTAGCTACTAACAAAAAAGATTTAGCAATAAATAAGAGTGTTTTTGCATTGGGAATACAACTTTGTTCTAAAATTACAATGTAGATACTTGCAACTTAGGGCCGCACTTAACCCCCCTTTCTTAAGTATGTTTACCTCTTCGTTTTCCACCTTTGTTTACACTCTACCATCAAACGTTGATCAATCTTAAAAGTGCATTACTTGATCCTTTTCCTCATTTAAACCACTATTCCACTTTGCCTGCTTTTATTTTCAGACTTTCCCAATGATTGTTTTGAACACCTGCCTCGTGTGTGTGTGTGTGTGTGTGTGTGTGATTCTACCATTCTCCAGTAAAATGGTTTCTGCCTCAACACTATTATCACAAGTATTTCCAAGGTCACTGATGACCACTTTCAAGACAAATCAAAAGATTTTTCTTACAGCTTATCTTCTCTCAAGTATCTGTCCTTATTGATCACAACTTATTTTTTTTTTTAACTTCTAGCATTTGAAAAGAAACTTTTCCTATTCTCTAGGATATGAATTGCTCTTTCATATTCTTGGAGGTCAGGTTAAATTTTCATTTATCTCCTTGTACAAACATTCAAATATCTAAGGTACCTTAAATTCTCTGTGTGTATGTGTATGTAAGTATGTGTTTGTGTGTAAACTCAAATATGAGTTATTAGCTGCCAGTAAAACTAGTTCTAATCGTAGTTTCACATTTTTCTTTAACATGTACATAGAAGAACTGGAATATAGGCCTGAGTGCAAGGGGTGATAGTACTCAAAAGAGAGAACAGGGAATAGATCAGGCAGATTTACTGAAATACACTGCCAAAGGAAGCAGCGAGGGGAACAAGAAGAGGTCTCCTGAGCCATATATGGGTCAGCTCCCTGGCCAGGAATTGAACTCAGGCCACAGTAGTGACAGTGATGAGTGTTAACCCCTGGGCTACCAAGGAGACCCAGTAGTTTCACATTTTTACCA
Organism: Condylura cristata; assembly: GCF_000260355.1. Classification (NCBI taxonomy): domain Eukaryota; kingdom Metazoa; phylum Chordata; class Mammalia; order Eulipotyphla; family Talpidae; genus Condylura; species Condylura cristata. The sequence continues at coordinate 10,488,162 of NW_004567127.1, read as the reverse complement.
AATACATGGTTCTTTCATTAGGAGAATTGATCAGCTCTCTCTATGATGGCTCCAAAGCTTCCTCAGAAAGAGAGAATCCATCATTTACCTGTAAATTCTGGAATAATTGATTAGTAATGGGGTTGAGGAATTTTTGATTACCTTTCTGGAGCCACATAAAAACATTCCATTGCAGTTGATTTTTGTTCATCTTGTTTATATTGTTCAGGTAGTTTTTATATAATGTTGCAGTGCTTCTGGCTGATCTGTCTTTCACATTCCTATTCACATTTTCTTAGACTGCTTGTCTTATCTTTCACCAAATGGCCAGTCAATGTTTTCCATGACTTCCATACTCATGTTGTTTTTTATTATTTTCATTAGCATTATTATTTTTTAAAGATTTATTTATTTATTCCTACAGAACTAAGGTGTAAGCCAGAGGTGTGGTGGGTGAGAGGATTCATGAGAGACAGAGTGGGGAGCAGAACAGGCAGATTGACAAAGTATGCTGCTGAGGGGGAGCAATGGGCGGGTCAGGTCTGCTGCGCTTTGTAGGTCAGCTCCCTGGCTGGGGATCTAACTCATGCTGCAGTGGCTTCAGAGTGCTTCATAATGCGGTGCTTTAACCCATTGCTCCACCAGGGAGACCCACCATTATTATTTTGTGTGTGAAAAATTTGCTTATTCTTTTCTTAGATTCTGCTCAAATCAAATACAACAAGAACTTCAAGTCCTTGCTGACATCGAGGACAAATGACATTTTGCTATAGGCTAGAAGAAGTATGAAAGACCTCTGTGAATGTTCACTTGACAAATAATTGTTTCCTTCCTCACCTCTTGTTGATTATTTAAACTAGCAGTGGCCATGGAAATAGAGTACCTTCGAGATTGGATTGAGATGCCTAAGTTTGGGCTAAACATGAACTGTTTGTTTTCTCTGGAAGAGAATCTGGGAAATTAATGCAGAAAGCTACCTGTGTATGAGACATCTGCTCTAAACACCAGAAGAGGTTTTCTTTCTCCAATTAATCAAGTCCAGATACTTGAAGCCAGATTTCATGTTCTCCAAAATCAACTTTGAATTATATGTGTAAACTTATCTCCCACTAACCTAACAGCCTTCCAAAGAAAGGAAGATTATATTTATAATTGGGTTCAGCTGACCTGAATAAAACGCATTCACATTTAAATAAAATGAATATAATTTTGATATACATAGGATATGTATACACATATTCTATCATATATAACATATATTTATCTCAGGTATGAACTTGGATAAGAAAACCATACTGAGAGAAAAATATATGTTGAGATTGGAAATACTAACAATATAATATCTGAGTGGGAAAAGGGAATGAAATCATTTGAAAAGAAGGAACAGGAATAAAGAAATAAGGGTTGTTTTGGTTTGTTGGGGCTAGAATATACAATTTAGACCCCAGACAGTGTCACGACACGGTTTTATGAGCCTGGAGCTTTGACAGGTTCTAGGGATTCAATTTTAAAAAGAAAAATGCAGAACTATAAACATAAAACTAGGCATATTGCCTGAGAAGCAGCTTGTGTAACTGATGACTGAAGTTAAGCTTCATTAGCATCATGGACACAGGTAGAATTTTCAAAACGTTTGTAATTAGGAAAGCCTGGTAAGCCCCAACACAATTAACAAAGACCACTCTATCGTGTGCAGCAGAATAAGCTTGCTCTCTCCTTCCCCACCTATGCCCATCTTTAGCACATCATACATTTTTCATGGCTTGGTAACACCCAGGCCCTTTCACAAACAGGCATTGGAAAATTACAACCACATCATCCATGGCTCTTCCCTCAATTTTATTAAGTTCTTCATATTTCCCAAGAACAAGTTAAGCTATTTGTTTATATGCAGAAGGATGATATGGGTTGGATAAGGAAGGCGAGATGGGCTGAAGAAAGAGATCCTCTGCTGTACAGCCACTAAGAAATACTGCTGTGACTGATGGGGAAAAAATGAAGATTCAGTGAACACCAGGAAAAAACGGGGACATGATTGCAGCCCATGCCATTTGTCTTTGCCCTCCCACCTCATCAGAAGTCCCTGCAACTTTATCAATCACACAGGTACTCTGGCACTTGGAGTCAGACTCGGGTTTTTGTTTGGTTCTGTTATTCTATTAGATCATAAAAACAGCTTCTACAGCTTAGGGAGCCAGGCAGTTCTTTAAACTGGTTACTTATTTGATTCCCAATCAAATAGGCATATCCCTTTCCTTTTATCCCATATTTTCAAGACTGCTTAATTTATCTTATTTCTTCCCTGCCTGCTTGCCTTTGGGCTTTCTTTACTTTCTGTAGATCCACAAATGTTTTATGACACACATAGGAGGGGCCAGTTCTTCTCCTCATAAGATTATGGGGATGAAATATAAAAATAAACAGTCAGTGTTTAATATGATGAGTTGCATGATGCTAAGATACATAAATATGTACACATGGGTTGCTATGGCAAACTCATGAGAGATGAACAGTGAGTAAAAAAATAAAAAGTGCATTCGGAGGTACAGAGAGGCCAGATATCGAATAATCTTACAAGCTATGTTAAGGAACTTGAGTTGTCCTGAAAGCAACAGAAAATCCATGACACCATCAGATTTACATTTTAGAAAGATAATTTTAACTATTTGTCAAAAAGTAATTTATAAGAGGATGATACTCTAGAGAGAAAAATTACTTTTAAGAGGCTATTACAGTAATTCCAGAAAAAAATTAACATAAAAAAACTGAAGAAAACAATGGTAGTGTAAAGGAAAGTCTGGTTAGTGAATAGATTAAGGAAAAACAAGGAACTAAACATGACTCCCAGATTTCATACATGAGAAATGGGACAAATTGCTGTCATTTTCAAAATGAAGAAAGAGAGGAGGAGGGATGTGTTTAATGTTCACTACTAATTACTGTCTACTTACTGCATGCTAAGGAGATACTAAGCATTTAACATGCATTTTGTGATTTTACTGTATATCAGCAAAAGTCAAGTATCTTGTCTAAAAGTACATAATAACTGAGAGATAGAGCTGGAATTCAAACCTAGGAAGATCTGACCCAGTGTCATAATTCTTAATAAATAATACACCAGTGTTTACTGAGCTGTGGTCAAAGGTGCTTGCATCAGGATCTACAATCTCAGGTATTTATTAAGGTAAATGCCTGGGTCCAACCCAATCTATTAAAACAATTCCTGATGAGTTGGAACTGAATGCACCAGGTATTTCTCAAGCATGGTAAGGTTTCCATATCACTGCAACACGTAGTCTATATTATAGCTTGGTGGAAAGATGATGACAGATTCACTGTGTTTTATAGAGAGAGATTTTAGGGAACACCACCCAGAATTGTGTAGAGGTGGAGTCAGCCAATATTTTCAAGTTGGAATTTGATGCTGGGCAGGTCTAACTCATATGTCTTAGTGTGGGCAAGACTAGTTTTGCTGCAAATATCACAGGGTGGTTTGGAAGATGTGTCCTATGCAGGAAGGATCACAGAATGAAATAAATCATCATCATACTACCCTCTCCCAACTTCCTCTGGCATAATACTATAAAATGTCTATTGTCAATATAAAGACACATTTATTTATGTAGCAAGAAATGAAGCAGACCCGCAAAAAAAGGACAATATTGTTGTCACAGGGACACCAAGTGTCCTCTTAGGTGCAAAGTGACTAATGTCAGAACGTGGTTGTTGATTATGTGGGTCTAATCTACTAAATTTCAAGCATTTTATTGCATCATTTCTACACAATGTTTTTGAACATAGTAGGTGCCCAGTACCTAGCTAAGGAACTTGGAAGACGAGTTTAAAAGAAATAAGGAGAATGAGAAATCAGGAACCAATCACTTGTGAAAGTACCATGTTAGGAAACCTCTTGTGTCTCTTAAGACTAAGTGATCACTTTAGCAAAGGATGCTCTGTTCTTCCCATATTCTTTTCAAGCTGGTACTTTCAGCAAATGGACTTCAAGGAGGTCTTGAACTTGCTTTCTCATGTGAGAAAAGAAAGATTCAGTTTCTGAGAATCAAATCAGGAACCTTCAGGATTCAAAACACTCCAATTCTTCTATGATGGTGTGAGAATTCAAAACATTCCCATTTATATTTTACCTGCCTTCGTTTCTCTCCAGTTGCTTTAACTTCAAATGCTGTCAGTTCACTTTAGCTTTATGTTATTAACATTTAAGTTTCTGCATTCTGGTCTATTTCAAGATGACCTACAAGGCAAATAGCAAATATATTTAAGAGATTTTTTAAGAAAATAAAATTTAAAAAGCAATTTCTCTTCTAATTACAATATTGTCACCTTAGCATAGTGTTTCCCTGTAGACATTCTCTTTCTAGCCTACTTGATTTGATTGATATTTATTTTCAACCATGCAAAGTAATTTTATATAGGAACCCATTTTTATGGCTGGTGGCTTGAGAATGTATTTAGCTCTGGCTTAGAACTTAGTCATCTTGACCTCTGCAGCCTTCACCAGTTTGAAAATCCTGACCATAATCCTCTGTGGTGATTTACACAGGTATCTATTATGACCCATAATCTGTGATATGGCTTCCAGGAGTCTCCTCACTGAAAGGTTAAGCCCTTCCATCTTTATTCCTGAGTAAAAGTTAGCATTGTCAGGGAGCAGATTGAATCAAACAACAGCCTCAATCAGTCCTTAAGCCTGTGTCTGTGCGAGGGAAGAATCTGTATGATAAGCAAAGGGTTTCTTTAGAAACCAGCGCAGTTAGTTTCAACTCCAGAAGCAAAAAACAAAATTCTTCTTCTTCCACGATCTTATTACAGCTGCCATATTTTCCAGGACAAAACTTGAGACTCATGTACTGTCAAATACATGGATACTTTTGTTACAGCATAGCAGTTTCAGAATGTCTACATTTGGGATAGTCCCTTAATATTCAGGGCCTCTTGTTCCCATGGGTCTGCCCACATTGAAAACCACCTACCCATTTATAGGACCCTTACAAAGTAGATTGCACTGAAACTTGCAGTGATCACAGATTTTTATATCCAGGGAACAAAGGACAATTGCAAATAGACTGCCTGGTGGACCATTGTCGAGAGACATCAGAAGTCCATCCACCCCAAAACTGCTGTCATCACTACAGCAGTGGAAGTCCTGAGACTTCCCTTTTAGATTCCTAGAGAAGTTCACTATCGTGGATTGTACTTGCCCCAGGTTCTGCTTTAGGTCCTTTCTCCTTAGTGCCAGTAAACAGCTATCAAAGCTTATGTATACATGAGGCATGTCGGCATGACCTATGTACATCAGCTTCCAGACTCAGAGTTGTCTGAATGTCTCTGGGGAACCTTCAAGAAAGGGGCTTCCTACCTTCTAACCCAGCAGGACTCAAGGAGCAGAAGAGTTGAGGCAATAAATGACCAAGAAGTTCTAAGAGAGACTGGGAGTGGGGGATCCTTCCCACCAAAAATGAGGCCAGTCACCAGTTGCTCAGAAAACGCCTTGCTTGGTGGCTGTCCTTGAACTTCAGTGAAGGAGGAAAGGAAGCCCAGGCAGCGAAAGCCTGGTGCTTGGGGGCTCTTTTCTCTGAGCGATGAGCAATAGACTCTGACCAGTATCTTCACTGGCAGAGCCATTGTGATATCTAATTCAAAGTCATAGTAAGAATAGGTTAGGAGTGCCTCCCAGAATGCTGTGCGCTCCTTTTGCCTTTGTGCCTGTTTCATTTTTTTCCTGTCACTTTCCGACCCAACAAGCAAGGGCAAGGTAGATGTAAATGGGTGTGAGGCCGCTCTGTCTCTATTTTTCACCATCAGTGTAAGTGTTCACCCAGATGTTTCTTGGAACCACATGTAGGTACATGTCTGCCTGGCATGTGGCTTAAAGTTCAGTAGCAAATCTCCCATGAGCATTTTCTACATTTCCAATAGTATGTCATTCCCAATCACCTGCCAGTGGATAACACTTGGAAGGGCAAGATCAAAAGATAAGAACCACAAAGTGATATTCTACAGCTTCTGTAAGATTTATAAAAAAGAAAAAGAAAAAAAAAGGTCCAGCAATTAGGTGAAAGGACTTTCTTCTCAGTGTCATATGCCAAAATAAAGGTGCACTTATCAATAGGAACATTTGTGTCTCAAATTTCATTAATCCCTCCAAGTTCTGAAAGCAAATTTACAAAGAATAACAACATTTCACTTTGATGACAAAGTGCTAATTAATTACTAACTTCTTTTCTCCCAGAGGTAAAATATCAGTGCTATTTTTTAATGGAATTAAGCATCACAATCTTCTAATTGTTATAAAAATATTTAGCAGCAATATCTGTTTAATTATTTAGACATCCCTTAATGGTGTAAATATTTCCAGTGCCATCATAAATATTTTCTGCTTTGTCCATAGACAATCAGTTAAGGATCTGTTGCTTGTAGGTCTTAAATTAAGATCTATTTAAGGCTGCCTGCTGGCCACAGGATAATTACTTACACTTGCTAATGCCTGAATCTATTAGATTTAGCAGCAAGAAGTATTTTTTTGCTTTCACAAATAAGGGAAAGTTATTTTCCTTATACAAATTTCTTTGTTGATGGTATTAGAGAGGATTAGGGTGGGGTTGAAGTAGCTGAAACTTTAATTAATCTAATCCCTTGAACAGCAATTGTTTTCAAATTGATAATTTTCTGTAATGACAGTATTACAGATCACACCTATGTGAATTATTTACACTGTTTTAGCTTAGCATTTCACCTCCAGCTTTCTCTTTCTAAAATGGCAAGATTTGAAACTTCTTTTTTTCCCCTCATTCTCTCTCTCTCACCTAAATAATAGGATTTCTTCTGAAAGCTCCAGCTAGCTTTCCCAGCTAGTTTTCTCTCAATGTCATTGTCTCTCAGTAAGTTGTGTTAACTAATCTAAAAGAGCATAAGGGTGCTGTGAAATCAGGAAAATGGTTTGAATTGATGTTTTTATCTATAGTCATTTGGGGTAGACCTTCACTTGATTTGTTTACTCAGCAATTTTAATAAATTCTTATGCTCTGAAATTATCACTAAGAGTAGAGTCAGATGAAGGACAAAGCTGTCATTCTGGTCAACCTCTGACCATCTCCCGGGTAAATTGGGAATTGTTCTTCATCTGCTCAAATGTCACCTAATCGAGGAAAGACTTTCTCTGACCTCCCAATATAAAATTACAATCAGTATCCCTCTTCTAACACCATTCTCCTCTGTAATTGGATTTATTTTTCTCCATAGCAGTTATGATCATCTGATGTCCTAAAACATGTATTTGTTTAGTGCAGCTCTGACGCTACAGCAAAGCTACACTGAAAGCAAGGACCTGGATTTGTTTACTGCTGCATCCTGAGAGCCAAGACAAGTGCCTTAAATATAGTAATATAGTAGGCAATCAATAAATCATTATTGGACACGTGAAGCTTTTTCTCTCATTTTTCCTGTGCCTAAAGCACCAGATCAGTGCAAAGCAAGGAAATTTTCTCCTTGTCCTGGTATATATTTTGAGAGCTGACAACTTGATGTAAATGAAAGCATTTATCCTGGGCTTGCTGTCCTGCTGAGTCTCAGTGGGAGGATGTCCCTGTGGAACAAACACAGAGATGGAGCTTTCTGGGGTCAGGTCTTCATTAAAGGGCTAAACTTTGAACTGTGCTCTGTTGCTTGGCTTCTACATGTTTACAGTTCTAAGAGGAATACGCAGCAGAGAATCTCTAGGATATTTGCACTCTAGGATATTATTACATGGTGCATAAGAGTAGTTACTGAAGCCAAAAGGGACTCCATAGGCAAATAAGTTTCTTAAAGAGGTTTTACATGAGTTGGGAAGGCTCAAGACATCTCAGATGTATGAGTCCACTGATGAGGGTTCTTCAAAATAAGAAGGTCTTAGGTTGTACCCCAAACTTACTTTTTTTAAGGTCCTTCTCTTCTATCAACCAACACTATTTCTAAGATGATTGCATTGTAAGGAATGCCATGCACTTGGGAGCTGAATAGGCCGGGACTGGGGCAAAAAAGTCTTCCTACTTTTGCACCTCTACACACTTGTTCATGTGACTTTGAACAAGTTACTTAACATTTTTCTATGCCTCAACTTCCTCTACCATAAAATAGGGATGAAAAGGATTACCCAGGTTAATATATGTAAAGTGTTTGGCATACAGGTGCTAAATAAAGAGTGGCAATAGATTGCACCTTTGATGGAATGTGGGAATGGATGACTTTTAGATAGACCCTATCAACCATACTTCCTAAGACAGATTTGCAAGTGTTGCTATATTGAGACTCAAACTGCTATACCTCTTACTTCATCCGAGGACTCTGTCCCCATCTGAGAATCTCTTTGCATCTGTACTGAATGTGAAGATATGCTATCTTTCAGCATGCCTTGATATAAATGGCTGATAACTCATTTTTGGTGCATCCTGCAGAGCTGATTTCTGTGTTGTGATACCCTTGACCTCAAATGAGACACTTTTGCCAGGAGGGAAGTGGTAGCATTCAAGTTCATGATGGTGCAGATGGCTACATGCTGATAGATGTTGAAGTGACCATATTTTTTCAGTAAATTTTAAAGGAAGGTGTGATATGTGTAAATCTGACCCCTTTCAGTAAAATGGATATTTACATATATTTGGAATTTGTAAATCCTGACAGATTCCATAATATTTATAGCCCTCCATAAAAAGCCCTTGCCAGTTTGCAGAGCTCTGCATTTGGCTCTCTGGTATGCTTAAGAGAGTTTAAGTAATAATAAATTTGGTGATTTATTCCACCTGGAACAGAAACTTATTCACCCCCCTTGGCATATTTGGAAGGGGATGCTATAAATAGTGCCACAGACGCTGGCATCAGGAATAGAGAATTGAAATTCGAGAGAGAAGTACAGAAACATTTACATTATCACTGATGCCTTGAATGTATTTTTAAAACAGATCTGTTCCTCAAATAATGCACCTTCTCTCCTTTCTCCTGCCCCAGCTCAATTATACTCGATTCCCCCAAACCTGTTGCCAGCTTTAGGATTCAGTTACACTAATGGGAAAGAGAGAGTGAAAGTATTAGCTGACTAGGTAGGGGAAGGTTGCCTCTAGGGAAGCCAAAGCAATTCTCCAATGTTCATCTTACATTTCACAGGAGTCAGCGATGTCTAGAGTGTAAATTCATTATTTGAGATCCAGCTCATGCCTCCTGCAGGTATTATAAAAAGCTCTTGGTTCATGCAAAAGAAAAAAAAAAAAAGGCTAATTGTATTGACAAGAGTAAGCCTAAGGACAATGACAGAGAGTTGATCCTTTCACCCGTTCATACTTAGAATTACCCAGTGTGGGAGAAGAGAGAAATACCTGAATAGTTGCATCCAAATTATGTCATTTATTTTCTAAAATAAATGAAAGAAACAAAAATCTGGGAGCCAGTTGTTTGGCACAGACTCTGATCTAAGCTGAGAAGAGACATTTAGTGCAGCCTCTGAGTTGCTATAAATGGTCGTCTGACAAGGAGACTGACTACCAGCTCCTTGCTTAAGTGGACTATGAAGGAAGCTACCTTTGTAAGGAGGACAATAATGATAATAGCTGACGGCCTCAGAGAGCTGACAGGGGCCTGCACGCAGCTTTGCATGTGCATCATGTGGCTGTCACCTTTTGCAACACCCCTCTTATTAAGTACTGGATTTCTCCATGCCTGATCACCTGGTGCACACCCAAATCTTTCCTGAGCAATCCCTTTGTCTCTGGCTAATAGGATGGCAGATGTTTGGGCCAAGCCCCAGAGCCTAAAGTGTACCACATTTTAGTGATTTGTGGTGAACAAGGTAAATGCTTCAACAGCAGACTTTATGAAGCAGAGAACCAGCTAAGTATGATGGATCTGAGACAAGGTAAATGTTGTGCGGGGGTATTGTTTCCCAAAAGGACATAAGTGTCTATGGTTCATGCTAATTTGGAAGATTTGCTTGAAAATGAATTTTTAAAGAACTGTGCTCTTGAGAAATGCCCTTGAGGCTGGGAGAAATTTCCTTGCCTTTCTGTAGCATCTTTCCGAGAGGATGGGGAGGTACTGAACTGTTAGCCAGTTGTTCAGTCGCTTTGTTCTCATGAGACCACAATACGCTTCCAATACATATGAGATCAATAAATTGTTTTCATTTCTTAAAGCCCATAGAAGGAAACAAGACAAGCAAATTACCACATTGCATTTTTTTCCCCCCAACAAAAGCTATTAGAGAGAATCCAGTTAGGGCAAACAAAAGTGATTCTTGCAAACAGGTTGCTTTTTCTTTTTAAGACTTATTTATGCAAACAGAACTGGAGTACAGGCCAAAGGTGCAGGGGCAGTGAGAGGATTTACCAGAGACAGAATGATGGGCAGAACAGGCAAATTGACTGAAATACATTGCTGAGGGGAGCACTGGGGGAGACAGGAGAGGTCTGCTGTGCCATGTGGGCCACCTCCCTAGCTGGAGACGGAACTCATGCTGCAGTGGCTGCCCATAGCTTCATAGTGCTGCGCTTTAAACTTTGCACCACCAGGCGGGGCTCCAGTTTGGGTTGTTTTTCTTTTTTTCCTAGCCTCTTAGAATAGCAAGATGGCAAGACTTGTGTCAAACCAGTGATTTGATGCACCCTCTCTTGTTCTTCTTCCATAGGGCAATCCCTACATGTGCAATAATGAGTGTGATGCAAGCACCCCCGAGCTGGCACACCCCCCTGAGCTGATGTTTGATTTTGAAGGAAGACATCCCTCTACATTTTGGCAGTCTGCTACTTGGAAGGAGTATCCCAAGCCTCTCCAGGTTAACATCACTCTGTCTTGGAGCAAAACCATTGAGCTCACAGACAACATAGTTATTACCTTTGAATCGGGGCGTCCAGACCAAATGATCCTGGAGAAATCTCTTGACTATGGACGAACATGGCAGCCCTATCAGTACTATGCCACAGATTGCTTAGATGCTTTTCACATGGACCCTAAATCCGTGAAGGATTTGTCACAGCACACGGTTTTAGAAATCATTTGCACCGAAGAGTACTCCACGGGGTACATGACAAATAGCAAATTAATCCACTTTGAAATCAAAGACAGGTTCGCATTTTTTGCTGGACCTTGGCTACGCAATATGGCTTCCCTCTACGGCCAGCTGGATACAACCAAGAAACTCAGAGATTTCTTTACAGTCACAGACCTGAGGATAAGGCTTTTGAGACCAGCCGTCGGGGAAATTTTTGTAGATGAGCTACACCTGGCACGCTACTTTTACGCAATTTCAGACATAAAGGTGCATGGAAGGTAAGAGAACATCTGTCTGACGGGAATGAGAATGGGTGTGTTCAAAGAAAATGCCAGTGTGTTGGTTCAATGGTGGTAGAGTAACATGTGTCACTTTCTACTGTAACATTTTCTCAGGAACACCAGCTTAGAGGTAGGTTCTGCGACATTTGAGACTTTCTTATTCAATAGTAATTTGTGATCCCAATAGTAATTTTTTGCTGACCCTGAATCTGGCAGGATTTCTTAGATTTCAGCCATTAGCAAGCAAGTAAACAAATATCTTATTTGATACCTGGGAAGTCCTCAGGTCAGGCAGTGTTTTAAGGTATTAAGGCAACAAACCCAATCGCTTTATAAAAAGGGTTGCAAGTAAGAAATACATGTTTCTGTTTTCTAATGCAAAAAGCAGTTCCAATGTGATATATGTTTGGTTCCATTGCACAAAATGATCTAGAAATGAAGGTTTTCAGGTTTTGGGATATTTCTGTCATTTAAAATATGGACCTGAGTTGGACTGTCTTCATTTTGTAAGTCAATTACAGATGGGCCAGAGTTATAAATAGTGATGACAGACCGGACAGCTTTATCTTTCATTTTGACAATATACCAGAGATACAGTTGAGCAAGTTTCCAAAAATGTTGAAGATGTTTAAATGAAAAATTCAAATAATGAGAACAGGGACCACCAACATAGAGATTTTCAACTAGATTTTTAAGTGTGGTATGTTATCACAATAACCAGCTGATGGGAGTTGAAGCATCAGATATAAACTATGGGTAGAGCAGAGCATACAGCAAAATGGAGAAAAGGAAAAGCAAAGAAAAGAAATAACCATTCTAAAAATGCCATGATGATCTTAAAACAAAATATGTAAAGGTATAAATATAGATATAATAACCCATGTAGGTTTAATTAATTAATCATAAAATTTAAGCAGGTAAGACAGGATTTATTATGTTGACTGGTTTCCAGCATCCCTTACAGCTGTCCATTTCCCAAAAACCGGAGAAAAGTTGAGACTCCTTGGTCTTTCAAAGACATTTCTCAGCCTATCTTCAATAATAGTGCTACTATATTCATGCCCTAGAAGGAAGAGTTCATCACTGTTAAGATAGGGCCATAGCGGACACACAGAAAGCACTGGTGAACATGAACTCAGTTTGCTGGCAAAAGTTTCAGAATCTGAACCATGGAAAATAGCAGCAATTGGTATTGCCTCTCACGTTAGTCCTATTTTCATGTTCCTCATGGAAGAGTCAAGAAATTTTAGCTTGCAGTCTTTTCAACAAGGTGTTGGTGATGAAGGATGGAGATACAGATAAATAAAGCAAAATAATATTTCTGAGAGAAATATACACTGGTACAATACTGAGCTGATGGATACAAGGACAGAGAAGCCAGTTCATATGTGGGGGGCATGGAGCGGTTTCCTTAAACATGAATCTGCAATTTATAAAGATTTGTGGCCATTAGATTCCTGAATGTTTTAGTAGATCCCTTGTATGGTATGCAGATATTTCCTCCCATTCCATAAAGTATCTCTTTCTTTTGGTTACTGTCTCTTTTCTGTAGAGAGCTTTTTAGTTTAATGCAGTCTCTGCTATTTATATTCTCCTTTGTTTTCCGTGCTGCTAAACATAAATCTGCAAAGATGTTTCTGAAGCTTTTGTCATGATTATTTGGCCTATGTTTTCTTCTATGCGTTTTATGGCTTCAGTTCATATATGTAAGTCTTTTATCCATTTTGAGTTGATTTTCATATATGGTGTAAGATATTGATGAAGTTTCATCCTTTTGCATGTGGGAGTCAGCTTTTTCCACCACCGTTTACTGACGAGGTTTTCCTTGTTCCAGTATATGCATTTTGTTATGGGGTCATAGGTTAGTTGTCATGTCAGAGGGCTTTCAATTCAATTCTATTAATCTGTGTGCCTATTTTTATTCCAGTACTGTTCTGTTTTAACTATAATGAATGGTCTTCTATTATAGTTTGAAATGATGTCAGTATTATTAACACTAACATACCATAACAAAATGGAAAGTATTCTGGTCACCTATAAGAAGAATGTCAAAATTAATCTTATATTTGAAGTTAAATCCTAATATGACCTATGATGCTAGACAAATCTGTATAGAGATCAGTTTCCTTATGGTTTGAGGCTATCTTCTCCACACCAAAATCCTTACAACTCCATTTCCTTAAAGTTATTTTTATCTTATAAAAAGTAATCTTTTTATTTACAAAATAACCTTTCTTGAGGATGTTACTGTTCTTGACTACTCATTTTATCCCCTTTGATTATTTACAAGAGTGTAAATTACATATTAAAACTGCATGTATTTTATGCATTTTCCATTGGGGAATAGACATACCATCTCTTAAAGATGGCATGTTAGAAACGTAGCATCTAAGTAAATATACCCCTTTTCTTTTATCCCTCTACCTAGTAGCTTCCTTTGACTGAATTTCAGTGGTACTGCGGAATTTTCTGTCCACTGTTTTTTCCTATTCACTAGTCAACTGGTGAGGAAGCAACCAGGCAAGAGAAAAATGTCCAGAGGAGGTAAGGCCCTGCAGTAAGATTCCACTCTGTCAACTCCAAACTCTCAACACCAAATTCTTAGGGCAAAACTGATGTTGGCTTATTAGAACCAGATGGTTGATGTATTTTTAGACTTAGGGATAGTATTAAAGAAGTAAGGCCTGAGATTTCAATCATGTTTCCAGCTTTTAAGTTATAGAGGAAAACTATAAAGGGAAGTGTCAAGCTATTGTCATTGATTCTATGGCTTTCGGCATTGAGGTGATACAATAATTTTACCCTTGAAAATTTCAGTAGTTTTAAAAGTCTGGGTTGTCTTTTTCTTACATGACAAGTCATCAATAGGAAGAATGAACATTAATTGGTGAGCTCTAAATGAAAGTTCAAGGGATTTTTTTGTGAGGAAACCGATCTCCATACAGATCTGTCTAGCAGCATAGATCCTATTAGGATTTAACTTCAAATATAAGATGATTTGTTTTGACTATACACACATCACACACACACAAGAAACTATAATATATAAACTATAACAGAGGTCTTTTATTTCCCTCAAACTCCTCCTTCCCACCATCCTATGAAATGATCGCAATGTTCAACATGTCTTTACATGTCTTCATTTGATCATTACAATGGTGTTTTCTAATATCACCAAACCCTTATCCCCACCATAATGTAGGAATTAGCTTAAGTTATTGGAAAAAGTGGACAGATATCCATATTACAGTGGACATATATTACAGGATTTTCCTACCATAAAATATTGATCTATGAAACAAAACTAATTGGAATATCTACTTGAGTTGACTGATTTGAATTCTAATTCACAATTGCTACTTGTGTACATGTGTGTACTTCTTCTATTTTTCTTTTTGGATTACTTTTCTTATTGAGGTGACTTTGATTTACAATACTGTTTATAATTTAAAGGTATAGATTCACACCTCTTCAAACATGTTACCACACCCACAGCTAGCACCAAAACCCCAAAATCCTGCACAACAATCCAGTAAGCTCCCCCCTTTTTTGGTCCTCACCCTTCATCTTCTCCTTCTGGTAACCTCATTGCTGCAGTCAGACTTATAGTATTTTGGGGGGTTAAGTTTTTTTCTGTGTGACTCTCCTGTTTTATACTGGCTAGTATTGTTTGGTACAAAAAAAAATGTTTTGAGTCTCTTAAAGCTAATGTAGCATTTGTGTGCTTTTTAACATGTGCTACACCTGATACCTATTTTCATAATAACAAAAAGATATAATCCCACCCAAAATTTATTCCTGCTTTGCTACATATTTATTTTGTGTCCACTTATTCCCGCTCATGATGTATTTATTAAGATAATGGAGGAAAAAGAGGAAGCATAGCTGTTGGCAATTCAGCAACTTCATAGTACTTACATTGTTCAATAAACCTAATAATCTTCATGGACTAATTCTGACTTATGGATGTCCTGCTTCAGTAAATCAGGGTGATTTTCTCTAGTGAATAATAGACGAGTGCAGTATGCCAGTACCTTAATTAAAGAGTGGCTCTCTCAGTCTTGATCTCATTTTAATTTACAGGGTAATACTACAATAATATCACTAATGGAAGGTACATTAAAGGACATCAAGTAGCATTAACTGTATTAAATTATGGTACTTGTGTTAATTAACTGCTGAAGCAAGATGGTTCTAATGGCCAAAAAGGTCGACTAATGCATAAATAAAGTCTAACCAGATGAGGGGCAGGAGGAGAGAGGAAGAGTAGATGTTTGTTCTGAATATATTTTTATATAGACAGGGTTTAAATGCACACACTGTTAAATATAAATAATGTCCACACTATTTTTTGCTACAAAATTGTAAGTTTTGATTTTTAAGTGTTTTGCTTCCTTCAAATCTTACCATAACTAAATTAACTGAAAGTTGAGTATTGCATTTGTCAGATATATAGATCATAGAATATAAATTCAACTTTATTTATTGAGATAAACAGTTTTGAAGAAGTAATGTGATTTCTTATAATTGTTAAATCTGAAAGATGAATGAGCATCTGATAATATGCTCATTTATTTGTAAAATATACTATCAGCAAGGTATCAAGGGATGGGTTTTAGACATAAGATAAAAGCAATCCATTTAGAACAAAATTATAAGCACTTTTCTCAGTAATCTAGAAAACTCTAACCCACATCTCCATTACTTGTCTTGTTACACAATATTTCTGAATATTATTATCAATAATTTATTTCTTCATGGTGTTTATTCATTTCTTACCCCCTGCAGGGCCAATCCAAGTTCCTTACAGGAAGCCAGCTGTTAGCTACTATTAACAGAATTGACTTTGCCTCCTATGTGTCTGAGAGGAGCCAGGGAGTTGAATCACAGTAGTTCCATTTCAACAAACTTTTGGGTATGATTTCCCCTTTACTGTTGCCCCAACTCAGAACTGCACCCTCACTGCCTCATTCAGTACCAGGTCCAGGTACAGAACCCCTCTAATTTGATGTAAGGAGTCAGGGAGACCCCTGCATTGCTAACCCAGAGAGAATGAGAAATATTTTTATATCCCCACTGAGTACTACCACTTATGGATTTGCTGTTATTTGGACAAAGTGAGCCTGAAATTCACTTTTTTGAAGCAAGGCTTCAAATGGTATATGCAAAAATGTGCTATCAGTAAAGCAAGAACACTTAAGGAAGTTTGAAATATAAATATAGAACATTCTTCAAATTTTCTCATATCATTTGGAATAAAATACTTATTCTTGGGCCCTCCCTGGTGGCGCAGCGGGGTAAAGCACAACACTGAGAGTCTAAAGCCGCTTCCGCATGAGTTCGATTCCCGCCTGCCCCGGAGGTGACCACATGGCGCGGCAGACCTCTCCTGACCCGCCCGCTGCTCCCCTCAGCAGTGTACTTCGTCAATCTGCCTGTTCTGATCCCCACTCTGTCTCTGGTGAAGCCTCTCACCGCCCCTGAACCTCTCGTCTTACCCCAGTTCTGTATGCACAAATAAATAAATCTTTAAAAAAAAAAAATACTTATTCTTGAGGTTGAACGCTGACTATAAAAGTCTAACAGTTATCCCCCAAGTTCTATAAGTCATTTTCTGGTCACAATATAAATATTTGGATCAATATAACAAATATTTACTATATTCTTGTAATCTGTAAAAGGGGGATAGTGATTACTCTCTGATTAGGAAAAGGGTAGGAGTGTAGGATGTCACAGTTTCTTCTTGGATTAGAGAAGATGCAGGATTCAAGCAAGGACAGAATCTTCTCCTTATCTTCAAGGGATTTCATAGCTCTTGGCTCAAAATATTTCCCCTACTAGAGAAAGCAGCCATCTTGAGGAGGCCAGATCTAAGAATTTTGGGGTAGTTTGATTGGATAACCTTCAAATTCTGAGTCCTTATCCTCAGTGGAGAGTCCAGGAAAACTCCAAAAATTCTACAAAAAACATCATAACACAGGGACTTGAAATCTGTTTACAAAGTCAGTGGGACTTGGTGAGCAATCAGATTTTGAAGGATGATGGCCTAAGGGAAAGTATTTAATAGTGTCCAGTAAGGATTTGAAAATACAGCTCTGGTGTTGCAGAGAGAGTTTTGCATGAGAATTATAGGTTTGAAAATTATCACCTTGCATGTCATGGTTGAAGTTTAGGGAATTGGGTGACATTGCTATGATATGGTTTTTCCCTTAATAATTATAAATGACTGTCTATAAATATAGAACATTCACTGAACTCTATAATTTCTGAAGGTAATTCTGAGGTAATTTCTGAAGGAAATTGAGAAATAGGAGGAAATCAGAAATGAGGGGAATGAGTTAAAGCAATTCTAATAGTTTCCATTAATATTTAAGTAACCATCTTTCACACGTGCGTAGCTTTTGGCACATGGTTCAGGTCAGATACCTTCTTGCCATTAATCCTACCACAAGACCTATAAGACATTGTACAGATGAGAAAACTGAGGACTGGAAACATTTCAGGATTTGGGGAATAAATCCCTCTCACACAATGAAGTAGCAAGATCAGTTCATTAATTAGAAACCTTAAACAGTCTCTAAAACACAATGCTGTCGTCATCATAGTAGCCTGAAATGAGGTCTATAGTTAAAGGAGACCCAGAACATTCCCAAAGGAGCTGTCTTTCAACAGTAACCACAGAACAGTCTTCTGTTCCTCTCCTTACAATGTTTTGGGAGTTGCCCCCTCTATGACTTTTTTTAAAAAAATTTATTTATTTATGCATACAAGAACTAAGGTACAGGCCAGAGGTGTAGGGGCCACAGGAAGAGGGCTGAAGATGAGAGGATTCACCAGAGACAGAGCAGGAAACAGAGCAACTGGATTGACTGAAACTCACTGCTGAGGGCATCAGCGGGTAAGACAGGAAAGGTCTGCTAAGCCATGTGTGTCAGCTCCCTGGCCTGAGATTGAAATCAGGCCTCAGGGGCTGCAGATAGCTCCATAGTGCTGTGCTTTAACCCCTTGCGGCACCAGAGAGGGCCCCCCAAACTCTATGACTTTTGACTCAAAATTTTGCTATGCTAAGTCAGTGTTTATTTGAACTCTAACTTCTTACCTCATTTATATCAAGTCTATAATGTGTGATTGGGCTAATTTATCATGTCTCACTGATAAAATTATAATGATAGTTTCTTATTTTCTGAGAGGAAGAAAGACTAGATGACTGAATTTTCTCAGTCAATATTAATTTTCCTCCCACATTACCCCCAAAACCTTTAGTACTTGCAACTACTTTTACTTAATGGGCATCATCAAACCACAGAAGTGCAAAATCAACCACAAATATTATGATAAACATGGAAATCTCCAGCTACCTTACCTTAAGAAAAAGTGTCCTTCAATTGAAGGCAATTGGTTTTGCCTATTAAATCCCACAGATTAGTTCACATCATCTCTCTGAAACTAGAGTGAACATGTATTCTGCCTCTTTCATAAAATAAAATTTCATAAATTTGCAGTCACTGACTCTATTCCCTAAGTAATTTTTTTTCAGGTTAAATGGATATTTAACCATTCTAACATTCAAGATTTTAAAATTTAATTTGTTCTTTTAAAGAGTGAGTGAAATCCAGTAAATAAGAGTATTCAAATGAAAAGCTTAGTAACCATAATTAAAATAAGAAAACGACACAATGCATTGTTGCGTAGCTCCAGTGGAAACACTTAGACTGAAGATTTGCAGTATGAAGCCATTTACAGAGGTCAACTGAGTACCATTCTGATTTGGGATGTATTTTTAAATCCTTGAGGATTTCTTGAATGATCTAAGAAAATATATTCACGAGCAGTTCCTTTTCCTTTGAGAATTAAACTATTATAAGGAGAGAATGTAGCTAATAATTCCTCCAATTAAATTATGAACTTCATTAGTGCACAGAAAAACAACCCAGTTTAAGAGCGTGTCTCTTTATTCTTAATTCCCTAGAGGCACAGATTTTTTTTTTTTTTGAATAGTAGGGTCATAAAAGGAAAGATATCTCCTTTTTGATGAAATCTAAGGATATTTAGACAAAATAGCACATGATTAAAAAGTAAAGCATCTCTCCCTCACTTAACTTAGCCCTTGTGTATGAAGTTTCATCCCTCTGCATCTGCCTTCCTGCAGGCTGATGAAGCACACTGCTAAGGGGAGCAGCGGGCAAGGCAGGTGAGGTCTGCTGTGCCATGTGGGTCAGCTCCCTGGCTGGGGATTGAACTCGTGATGAAGCTGCTGCCCTTTAACCTGTTGTGCCACCAGAGAGGACCCAAATTAAGGCATTTTCTTTTTCTTTTTTTTTTTAAAGATTTATTTATTTATGCATACAAGAACTGGGGTACAGTCTAGAGATGCGGGGTTGAGAAGATTCACCAGAGACAGAGTGGGGAGCAGAACAGGCAGATTCACTGAAATACACTGCTGAGGGGAGTAGCGGGTGAGTCAGGAGAGGTTTGCCATGCCATGTGGAACACCTCCCTGGCTGGGGATTGAACTCATGCTTCAGTAGCTTTGGATAGCTTCATCATTCTATGCTTTAATCCGAAGGTATTTTCTAAAAGATGATGAGGTCATGAACATTTGTTGATATTTAGTGTCAGTTTTGTTTGTTTTTAAAGACTTATTTACTTATGCATACAAGAGCTACAGTGTAAGCCAGAGTTGGGGGGCAGGAGGGGAGAGTGAGAGAATTTACCAGAGACAAAGTAGGAAATAGAGCAGGCAGATCTACTGAAATCACTGCTGTGGGGAGCAGCAGGCAAGACAGGAGAGGTCTGCTGTGCCATGTGGGTCAGCTCCCTGGCCAGAGATCACTTATGCTGCAGTGGCTGCTAATTGTTTCATGGTGCTGAGACTAACCCTTTGCACCACCATGGAGGCCGTATTTAATGTCAGTTTTTGTGACTCTATATGATCAATGGTTTCAGTTCATCTACCAGATCTAAGAACAAGTGTATTTCTGTCATAAGTTTAATAGTAACTTGACTGTGTGGATAGACACGTTGATATCATTGCAACATAAATCTGTGTTTCAATTTAGTAAGTGACTTTTTGAATTAAGTATGTTACTTTAACCAGAACTAACTGTACTGCATATAAGCACTTGGTTGCTATTTCTGCCTCATTTTTATAGCAAAGAAACGGCATTGAAACAAGATGAATCAATCATGGCAACGGGGAAAGGAAAATTTAAAAAAATCCTTATGTTTTGGCATATGAATTTGTTTCTGAACTTCTACTTGAAAAACATTTAATGAATGGTTCTACTTGGTTTTGCATATGTGATGTCTAAACCCCACAAAACCCCAATCCAGAATATTATAAAATTGAGATAACTACTGCCTCAGCCCCTTCATGCTTTGTGATTCATGTCAAAGATGACTGATCATATGTTAGAACTGTATGAAGAGGACAGATGACAAAATATTAGAATCTCACAATAATCACCTGTCTTATTTTATTTATAAGGAAACATTGGCTGGGAGCCAAGAGATACAGGTTCTAGCTCTAATTGTCTTAATAACTCTGCTCAGAGCAAGACCCAACCACTGAAAGCAGCATCCTCATTTACAAAAATTTGTGTCACCCTGGATTACTATTTCTCAGAATTATTTTTTAAATAAAGGCCATCATGGTAAAATATATTTGAGAAATGTTCTTTACAATATTTCCTTCTAGGAGAATCAGAATGTGTATTAGCATATTAAAAGCCCTAAGATGTCTTACAATAAAAAAAAAAAATCTCCATTTTATTTAACCGGAGCTTCCAAACTTAGTCAAAACACATCTATTATTACCCCCAAAGAACTAACATTATCAGAATTCATGTGGGAAACAAGGTCACAGCAAGCTCCAATATCATTGGATCATTGCACTCTTCATATCTCTGATATATGGAAATAGAGGAATGTGTGTGTGTGTGTGTGTGTTTGAACTATTTGCAGTGCTAAGAACAGATTGATTTTTTTCACAGCAAGGTCTAATTTTAACTTATATCATCCTTCCTATATTGTTGCTACATTGGACGAGAAAACGACACACTCTCAGGGGAGGCTAGCCTTGATAGGGAGTACCTTCCTTTTTTTTAACTGCTGAGTTTAATTTTTGAATCTTGGGGAGTACTCAGCATCTTTCTTTGAGAATGATAGGAAATTAAGTACTGTTTTGGAATGGATCGGGATATTTTTGTTTTGTTTTTCAGCTAGAAAAGTTGTAATAAAAGAGTCAGCAAAGATGTAAAAAATGAAATGCCAAGTGGTACAATCTGTTGCATTTCAGAGATAAATGGAGACGCTGGCGGACTTCTCACATTCTAATTACAGCAATAAACTAAAATCATGTATTTAAGGGCTAATACAATGAACTAATATTTAATATTTTCTTCTTTTTTTATTGGTTTTGGATGATATTCCTAAAGCCAGAAGCTGATTTCAGTTAAATGAATGTTGCCTTTCTTTTGTGCCTTGGGTGAACTAATGAGTAACAGTGAGAACCCAATAAAGCTAAACTAGTTTCTAGCTAAGGAATATCACCTTGTCTAGGAACTGTATTGCGGTCCCAGCTGCTTTTACTCATTTAATCCTACTAGAATATTAGGAACACAAAGCTGTTACAACATATTGGTGACATCCTTGTGTAATTATAGATCTTCAATGCTGTTAGGAAAAGGAAACAGAAGGGAAGAGGAGGGGTGGAGAGACTGATGGAGAGGAGAGGCTAGGAGGTCAGAGATCTGGCAGCCTAAGTGGGGTGCTCCTTGTGTGCCCTGGTATTGGCCCCGTGTAGGCAATGTAGACACAAAATAGGCAGAGTCATGGCATTGCAAAATCATGTCTTTTAGAACTGAAAGAAACTGTGGCAGTAATTGAATCTCACTCCCTGTTTTTCTGATAGGAGATGGAATGGTTACACAAATTAGCCTGTTAGTTGTATAATGAAAATTTGGATCCAGGTGGAATGTATGTTTTTCTCATGTTTCTCCACTACCATCCCCATCCCCTACCTAACAATGGGCCCGGCTCATAATGGGGGTTCAGTAAATATTGAAGGAATAAGTGGGTGACTGAGGAATATGCTTTTCATGTGAGGATCTCTGCTCTTCTCATCAGATATCTGTGTCCTTATCCAAATGGTAGAATCTCAAAGTTTCAGGCTTCAATCACTTATCCAAAGTTTGTAGATAAAATTTATATACATCAGATGTATATAAATTTTTTCTCTCTGGTGATTTAATGGGTTAAAGCACCACATTATGAAGCTCTCTGAAGCCACTACAGCATGAATTCGATTCCCGGCAGGGAACTGACCCGCATGGCGTGGCAAAGCTCTCCTGAACCCCTCAGCAATATATTTCAGTCAATCTGCCTGTTCTACTCCCCACTCTGTCTCTGGTGAATCCTCTCACCACCCCTGTACCTCTGGCCTGTACCCCAGTTCTGTAAGCATAAATAAATAAATCTTTTTTAAAAATTTACATACATCAGCTACAAGGGTAATGTATTTATTCAGAATTACAAAATATCCTATCTAGACACAAATAGTTTTTACTATTTGTCTGATTGGTGCTTTTAAGACTCAAAAGATTACAATATTCCCGTATGTCCCAAACTTGTCCTCAAATGATATTTGTCACTTGTGGTTAGTAACCAAGGAGTTAACAATGTATAAAAGCTGTCTTACAATTTGTAAATGAGGGCTTTGAATATTGATAGTGTCTGGGTAGAAGTTGCAAAGCATTTGGGCTGATGGAAAGCAGATAGTTTACGAAACTATGTCTTTACTAAAATGACATCTTTATACACTTTTATACACATTTACATAGCAAAGCAGGATTAAAATACTAATAGCACGATTATGTAGAGGAGAGAGACTCATACAACTTAATGCATGGCTAACACAGTTGTGTGTTATGTGAGTAATTTACATTTATTTGTGTTTTTCTATATGTTTTGCATTTTTTTTACTGTACATATCAGAATAAAATTATTCTTAAAAATAAAATCAGTATAGTTACAGGATACAAAATCATTATCCCTAAATCTGCTGTGTTTTATACACTAATAATGAAAAATGTGAAAGGAAATTTAAAAAAAAATTCATTTGTAATCATATCAAAAAGAATAAAACACTTTGAAATCAATGTAACAAAGAAGGAGAAAGATTTGCACACCAAAAACAACTTTGCTAAAATAAGTTGAAGAAAACACATATAAATGAATAGAAATCACATTTATGAGTTGGAAGACATTAAGATATCAATAATTCCCAAAACAACCTAAGTCAGTGTCACCTTTGAAAAATCCAGTGACAAGTTTTACATAAATTAAAAAAATCCACCCTAAAAGCCATGTGGAATCTCAAGTGATTCCAAAGAACCAAAACATATTTGAAGAAAGAAGAAATTTGGAGGGCTTCCAGTTTTGATTCCAAAATTTACTACAAGCCTATGGTAATCCAAGCAGTGTGGCACTGGTGTATAGCTAAGCTTCTAGACTAACAGGATAGAATAGAGAAACTAGAAATGAGCCCTCATTTTTTTAAATCAAATGATTTCCCATCAGAATGTCTACACAGGTCTTTTCAACCAGTGGTATTGGGGAAACTGATCTTATGTATAACCATGAATACACTGAGTTCATTGACAACTGGGGTCCTGGCAGGATGCCAAGAAGATGAGTTTTTCCAGCTCAACTGGGAAATACACTGACATTATAATTATAGAAAAGAGGAAAGGAAATTTAAATAATATCTGGGGATGTTATTTTTCCTTGGAAATGCCATTTCTTCTTTTAAAGAGAAAAAAATAAACAGAGAACATATTTAAGATTCAAGAGAAGTGTTTCACAGCGTGTTGCATTTTTCTGTACTCTTAACAGGATGACCAGATCAGCTGAGAAATCTCATCCACATTCACACAATCTCATCCACATTTACCTCAAAAGAAATTGTCCTTGCCCAACCTCATGCCTGAATATAGATAGAAGTATGTAAGGATGGAAACACATACCTCTCTTGGTTCAGAGACACATCTCCCATTTGCTAGAGCTACTCAAATGCTCTTTGTCTCTGACAGCTTTGTCCAATTTTCTAGCCAGCACGAGTCTGAGAAGCCAGAAGACGTGTGAGACTGGGCCCTTTCTGTGTTCCTTTCTCTCTTCCTTTAGAGGAAGAGAGGAAGTAAGTTGAGAAGGGTGTAGTGATAACAGTAAAGGAGACCATGGCAACAATCTTTTATACTCAACATTACATAAGAATGCAAAACATATAAAACTGTATGGCATGTAACAGAAACTTATTTGAAAAGTAGGCAAGGAATGTCAGAAATAAACTACAGTTAAAAAGGGAAGGAGGCCTGTTTTGGGAAAGTAGGAACCAGTTGATTAAAGTTATTAGTGCTAGAGAGACTTTTTGAAAATTTAAGAGTAATAATGTATGTTGATTTTTTTTCTTAAGAAAAAAGAATAACCAAAAAAAAAAAAAAAAAAGGAGACACAACGAGAAACTCAAAAAAAAAAAAAAAAAAGAAAGAAAAAAGAATAACCAGTTCGCTTAGAACTAGTGTTCTAAGGTTTATGAGGATATGGCAATTGGTAAGAGTTAAAGAAAAGTAAAAAAGAAAGGATTCTTTAAGAAAAATAAAAAGATATTAAGACATCATTTGATTGGGAATGAGAGTGGGCAAATTCCGATGCCTGATTGTTAATGTGGGAAATAATTCCAACCACTGTACCACCGGATCAAGAATTTTGAAAATGCAAATTAAAGAGCACGTAGATATTTAACTTAATTTTTTTAGTGTTTGTTAATTCCTATCAATTGCTAGAGTGACAGATTGAAAAGTCACAGTCCCTGTCATAAAGTTGCTGCCATTGGGAAGGTCAATGAACACTTCACCAGGAAATTTATAAAGCAGTTTGGTCAGCCCAGTGATGGTGATGTGTACACGTTGCTAAGGCAACAGAGGGGAGGAGGAGCAAAATCTCTAGGAGGGGGAAACCAGCTCTGGATCTTTCTGATACTCTCAGCTTCATCAAGTTTCTCTCTGAATAATTAGCTGCAGATGTGAGTCTGAATCATATGAAATTGTTATAAATCAGTTAAAAATGGTTGAATATTGCCTAATAATTGAAAATATCTACTGCCTTATTAGTCCCAGTCCACACTTCGAAAGACACATTTTCCTTCCCCTTTTCCCAATAAAAGTATTTTCAGAAAACTTGTCACAGTAGAACTGGGTCTATACACACAGAAATAATGAGTGAAATGTAGATTCGCAAGATGGTTTGAAGGCAGTGTGTTGTTAATTCAGACTGAATGACAGGCTCGGTTTTCAATACAAAGTTAATCCTATTTTCATTAAATATAAATGTTATTTATGGAAAACAGGAGTTCTGTAGAAGCAAAAGGATATCTCTTAGGGCTACACATTTTATATTTGCTTAGCATTGATGAGTTTCAACCAAGAGACTTTGCAATTTGATTATTTGTTCCTTTCCTTGATATTGATTCTTCTATTATGTTATACTACTAACAGTACATGTGAAGATTCCAGTATTATTTTACTACCATATAAGATGCCAGAGGAAATAACCTACCACAGTTGAGTTTTTGACACAAACTAAAATAAGAAAATATTAAATTGAGGCATGTAGTCATTAATCAACCCTAATGTGGGTGGAAAAGCAGCAGAGGGTGGATTGAAGCAAGACAGACCTGAGTTCAAATCCCAACTCCTCCACTTGCTATCTGATAGATTTTGGAAAATTTGCATCCTTTGAAAATCTCACTCTCGGCTCCCTGGTGGAGCAACAGATTAAAGCATAGCATAGCATTTATGAAGCTATTGCAGCAACTGCAGCATGAGTTCGATCCCCAGGCAGGGAGGTGACCCACATGACATGACAAATATCTCCTGACCCGCCCACTACTCCCCTAAGCAGCATATTTTGGTCAGTTGTCCTGTTTTGTTCCCCACTCTGTCCTGGTGGATGCTTTCACCACCCACATCTCTGGCCTGTACCCCAGTTTTGTATGCATAAATAAGTACATCTTTAAAAAAAAAAATCTCACTCTGAGGCCCCATCATATGTAACATGCAATAAATGCTACCTACATTAATGAATCATCTTAGATATCATTAAAAAGTATAAAATGCCAGTATTACTTAAGTTATTATCATGAAGCCCAGAATGGGAGCTACAATTGAATATTATGACTTCAAAAGCTCTGTGGTTTTGTTTTCAATTATTTTTTTGAAGTCTTACTACAATTCACTCCCATCAATATTAAACACTAATATATTTTTTATTCTACTAACTGCACTTTCCAATATGATACTGCATGGAGTTTATATTTATACTAATAAATAATTCATACTCTGTAGTACCTTCATTAATGCTTTTATGTTATCTTTATCTGTCTTAATTGTTTCTTTTTCCTTTAAAGACTTCAGCAGGTTAAATTTACTGTGACCGGAATTCTAGAGTTCACCTAGGAAAACTAAAACTGGGAATTACATAAAGAACAGACCACATTCCGTTTTCTAAGCTTGGCTCTGTAAGTCCTGGGTAAATGTAGTTATGTTATAACCCATTTCCGCTGGGTCACTGATGAGCATTTATCCTTACTGGTGATGGATGGCCTACTTTGACATTTTGCATGGATGGCTCTTGAGAATGAAAACTGTATTTATAAAAGATTCATCAGTTCATTCTACAGTCCTAACATTGTCACCTTGACACACAGTGACAGTATTGCAATGGCCAATGACCCTTTTCATCAGCAAAAAGTGGAAAAAATTGTCTCAGGATCCTTTAACACAGGAAAGAGTGAGGGAGTTCTTTTCCATTAAATGCAATAACCAATGCAATTTTTAGTTCTGTTTTTCCTCTGGCTTTAGGGAATCTGGTTTTCAAGTCTTCAAATGCCCTGTGTGCTAGAGAAGTTCAGGGATCACCAACTTAAGAAGCACATTTAGAGACAAATGTGTGATTTGAGAGGGAATTGAAGTAGAGGGTTAGCAGGTGAAAGAAGAAATTATGTGAGCACACTAAATTGAACAATTTAGTGACCATGATATGGTGTGAAAGGAATTATATGTTAAGAAATTATATTCAGGGGCCTTCCTGGTGGCACAGGAGTTAAAGACAGTGCTGTCAAGTTATCACCAGCTACTGCTGCCGAGTTTGAGCTGGGGCCAGGGAACTGACCCACATGACACAGCAGACCTCTCCTGTCTGGTCTGCTGCTCCCCTCAGCAGTTTATTTCAGTAGATCTGCCTATTCTACCCCCAGTTCTGTCTCTGGTGAATTCTCTTACCCATCACACCTCTGGCCTGTACCCCAGTTCTTGTATAAATACATCTTTAAAAAAAAAAAAGAAATTATGGGCCCCCCTGGTCGCGCAGCAGGTTAAAGCACTGCACTAAGAAGTTTAAGCCACTTCCACATGAGTTCGATCCCCTCCTGCCCCGGAGGAGATCCACATGGTGGGACAGACCTCTCCTGACCACCTGCTGCTCCCCTTAGCAGTGTACTTGGTCGATCTGCCTGTTCTGCTCCCCACTCTGACCCTGGAGAGTCCTCTCACCCTCCGCATCTCTGGCCTATACCTCAGCTCTGTATGAATAAATAAATAAATCTTAAAAAAAAAAACTATATTCAACGTCCAATTAAGAATAATCATCCTTTTAAATCATTGTTTTGGTTAGTAGCCTAATTTTGTGTCTATTAAATATTGAGTGTACCCTATTTTTATTTTTCAATTAATTAATTTAAGTATACTGTGGTTTATAGATGAAGTGGACACCTAAAATAAGCATTTTGGTGGGCTTGGGAGTGACTTCCAAGTATTTCAACATTTAAAAATATCGTGGGCTTTCCCTGGTGGAGCAACGGGTTAAAGCTCTGCACTATGACGCTCTAAGAAGCCACTTCATCATGAGTTCGATTCCTGGCCAGGGAGCTGACCCACATGGCACAGCAGACCTCTCCTTTCCCTCCTGCTGCTCTCCTCAGCAGTGTGTTTCAGTACATCTGCCTGCTCTGCTCTCCACTCTGTGTCTGGTGAATCCTCTCACCCACCACACCTCTGGCCTGTACTCCAGTTCTGTATGCATAAATAAATAAATCTTAAAAAAGAAAGAAAGAAATATCATGTGACTGACCTATCAGTGTCCAGGGATATTTCTGCCATACTTAGGATGATGTAGACCCACGTTCATATAGTATAGAAAACCAATAAACACTTTCTTAAAACAATCACTTTGCAAATTAAAATAAAAAATGACCAAAACATTAACAGAATCATGATGCACCATGCACATAGTTGTAAGAATAATGTCACAGTGCACAAATAAAACAGTAAACTATAAAAAAAAAAAAAATGTGAAATCGCGTCAGAGGAGAGCTCTGTGCATTGAGATATGTGTCTTTACACTCAACTAATTAGTTGCTACTGAATGTTTTTGCTTTGCTCAGTGGCATGTGGTACATAAATCACTGCAATATGTTAAATGCAAATGGTTGTTAATAGAGGAACCATCTGCTTCATGCTGGAGATTTTGTTAAAAAGAATGTGGTGAGCCTACTTTGGAAAATGTTGAAAAACTCAAATACCAAATTTCTAAAATGAGCTGGCTCTGTTAACCGTAACATTACTAATACTCCCCTGGCCTTTTGAATTCTACAAATTCCTCACAGAAAACCGCGCAGTTTTAATGCAACCCATCGGACACTTCTCAAAGCAGAACATCCGACAGAGACTTCACACTGCAGAGACGTACATTGTCCTAACACTGTGTTCAGGGATTTAGAACAATAGATAAATAATCGGACAACCCTTTCTAGAACATCTTTGCTAACACGAATAAGGCAGACTTTCCATCTCTGTCCCTCTTGGAAGCTGTTCCGTTATAGCTATAGATCACTGGCAAGTTGCAGGTTGATGATGGATTGCCCCATGGATCATCAGTGTGGCAACCTCCACCTCCCATAATCCACCATCGTGTATTTTTCCAAAAAAAAAAAAAAAATCATCAGTGCAAAGGGGAGCCATGATTTCTCTCCCAACAAACTTTATTAGATGCTGTCGCATAGCTTCCTAATAATGTCTACCAGACTCGCTGGTAACAGCATAAAGCATGTGAAAATTAGTATTAGGACATGAATGGGACGGAGCTTCAGGTTTCCAATGTCACGCTCTACTTTGCGGGTGAAACAGGAATGCTCCTTAATCCTGCCCTTTCTAATCAGTTCCTAGTCAAGGTTACTATCAGTATATTTAAGAGCCAGCTGTCATGGTGATCTATTACATTAATATCCATTGGAGGTGTGCTAAAGTGATGCAGTCCTCAAAAGAGAACTTTGGCCATGAAAGAACAAGCTTAGAAATTAACTGCGTGGATGGAAATCTTCAAGCCCACGTCACTGAAACCAGATGCGAGTGAGGTGTGATGGTTGGCCTCCTGTTAACTTGGCTTTTTAGACTCTACTTGTTTTTTTTTTTTTTTTTCTGTATTTCCTTCCTTCCTCTTACCCACCCCCCTTCTCTGTCTCCTGGCTTTTACTGTATCTGATTTAAGACTGTGCTTTTGGGGATTCGCCTGCGGGAGAAGAGGCTGCAGGTGAGCTCATTAGCCCAGCAGACGCTCCATCCCCGGATGAATTATACAATGAAAAGCTTGCTTCTGAGGGCCACCAAAGAGAGCCAGGGATTTGTGGAGGTGGGCAGCCCTGCAGTGCATTGCAAGCTTTTTATTTGTTAAAAAGGGATTTTGTACTAAAAACATTTCCCTTTGTTTGTTCTCATGAAAAGAAGAGCCTCCTGAAGGCTGCACGCATTTGATGACTCCATTTCAAAATGAACACTTGTCAGTTTCCAAATGGGGCTGCTGTACTTGAAAGTCACACAAGACCATTTAGAGATGGAGAGACTGGCATGATCATCAGACAAGCAATACCTTCAAGGCAGAGTGTGCTGGCTGTGAATTTGAGAAGCTCGAATATTGAATTGGATTTTAACAATGATCCCGAAGCCTTTACAAAAACCCATGTTTTAGATTTGGAGCCTAGTAAAAAAAAAAAAAAAAATTTTTAGGTTGTCTAATTACATGAGTTTATTGAGCTGTGGTACCACTTAGGTTCCCAGAACAGTACTTTAATTTAATTTAGATTTTGTTACTTCTTCCCCTCCAAAAAGAAAACTTCACCACAGAGACATATTTATTGTTTTTCATGCTCCTATTTGGAAACATTCACTAATTCATTTTCCCACTTAATTACAGAAAACAGGAGGATTGATTCTTTAAACGTACAGATGATATTTACCAAAGTTTTTATGGAAATACAAGCGGAAAGTTTCTGGGATCCAAAATTAGGGACTGATTTTCTGGGGTTTTAAGGAGAGGAAAGGGCACCCAGGGGAATATGGAAAGCCAGCAAAAGCCCACTGCAAAGTCCTGCATACGCCAATTCTGTGCAGGGAGATCATCGCTGCTTTTCTTCCTGGCTCTATCCTAAGGTCCCTCCCAGGACACCTCTGATACTTGGTGACACACACCCCGGCAGGGCAGTGTGTGTCACCATCTGTTGGTGTTTTAATTTTTTCAAGCCTACTCGATGAGGTATTTGTCAGCAAACTTGTCACTCTGCTGCAGTTTTGAGATTTGGGCTCAGGGTGCAAAGTTGGATTTCATAACCCTCCTTTTGACTTCTTATACTGTGAATGTCCTCAATTCTGATGCACTTATCTCATCTTTGTTCTAGAAACTCCTCTGGGTCATAGAGTTCAAACTGTGTCCTTGGGTAAAGATAGGCAATTATTTATTCTCAGGAATAAGGATAACTTTTTAAACCTTGTCCATCTTTTGCAATGTGGTACTCTGTTTTAAAAAGGAAGAAAAAGTTGATTTATGAATACAATATCTAGTTTGCTTTAAAACCTTTCAAAACAATGTATTTTATTTTACTATCAGGAGAACAGCCCCACACTATTCAAACACTTGTTTTCCTGGAGCAATTCCAAGATGTTCCTATCATCTTTTTGTCTTTCTAAGAAGGAAAGGACTCAATTCCAAAAGAGAATAGGAATCCCATTGTGTTGTAGTTGTGATCAAGAAAATCTCTCCAAATGTTTGAGTTTGTCTCATTTATTTACCTGGGAATTAAAATCTAATGTTCAAATCGATAGGGAAAATGTAGGTAGCATCAGAAATTTATCTGTATCCTGCTTGATACCACAATCAGTTTTCAAAATAGAAAGAAATTTACATTTTAAAATAAATTAATAGTGGGAATGATTTCTTATCATCTAGTGTTCAAAAGAACCAACTGATTGTTCTTTGTAGGAGTCCAAAGAGCCCGGAGGGAGATCTTCAAAGTCCCACAGATCATTCTAGAAGGCCCTGTGGCAACTGTGAAGTGCTGGGCTCAGAAGTCACACTTCCAGCCGCCAGGGCAACCAGCTATTTTGACTTTCTCCTTTGAAATAGCTTTTTGGTTTTTGGGTTTTTTTTTTGGAAGGGATGGTCAGATGGCATTTCATATTATTCATAATGGCAACCCTTCAACCCAAGCTATTGTTCTAGAAAACCCACCTGCTGATGGATAACTATCCTCTTCCCCAACCAACAAGCTTAATGCTGCAGTCTTTTAATTACTTTCGAGATTCTTTCCCCCAGCCATTCCCAAATCAAAGCATGTAGCCTAACTTAGATTTTGTTTAAAAAAAAAATAATTAAAAACAAACTTTTTTTAAAAGCTTTTCATTCCGGCCCTCCCTGGTGGCGCAGAGGGTTAAAGCACAGCACTGAGATCTAAAGCCGCTTCCGCATGAGTTCGATTCCCGCCTGCCCCGGAGGTGATCCACATGGCGTGGCAGACCTCTCCTGACCCGCCCGCTGCTCCCCTCAGCAGTGTACTTCGTCGATCTGCCTGTTCTGTTCCCCACTCTGTCTCTGGTGAAATCTCTCACTACCCCTGAGCCTCTGGCCTGTACCCCAGTTCTGTATGCACAAATAAATAAATCTAAAAAAAAAAGCTTTTCATTCATTCCTAGTCTGGTATCTAGCCACACCCTCTTCTCATTTCTAGAATGAGGAGATACGTCTTTGCAGATTTGAGAATATTCCTTAGTTGACATGGTAGAAATCATGCAATTTTCTGTTTGCTGAAGAAGGGGTTTCCTGGGGATGTTCAGCCCCAAGATATCAGAAAAAGGACAGCTGTATCAATAGCAACAAACAATAGACATTTATCCCAGCATCTGTATCTTGAGGGAGCTGGAATTGCTCAGCCTGAGAGGGCGATGTTGGTGTAGTGTTACTTGCTCAGGCATTGCATTTCCATAGGTTTCAAAAAAAGAGAAATGTATGAGACAAAGAAATACTGAACTATAGCCAACGTGGAGTGGCTGAAGGCTTGGCCATCAGAAATTCTGCTCTGGGAAGAGATTGCTCCCTGGCCACCAGCTGCAGGAGGAAACTGCATCTTTTTGTTTCAAGCATGAATAAGGCCTAGTGGCTGGCGAGGGGTAAAATGAGGCTTGCGTAAGCCATTCTGGTCCCCCTGGGAGTTGTAGGCAGGAGAAAAAGACCACTCATTTGAGACCAACCCAGATGCCTGGTGAGAGTTTATCTTGAAAACGTGTTCCAGGCAATAGCACAAATACGACCCGCGGCCCCTGCCTTGGATGAGAGCTTGACTACGTGGACGGCAGTGGCTGATCTGGTTCCAGAATATGTTTCTCTCAAGGTGCACTCACAAATCTGTTATATATTTAGATTTTTTTTTTGGCAAGTTTTTAAAAAATCTTCAGAGATGTCAAAACAAGTGAAAAATTTATATCCAAGATAAAATGTTCAGTGCCTGGTTTAAAAGGAAGCTTTGATCAGGCTTAGGGGACCAGAATAGCATTTGGATGGTATTGCACGGCACTCTTTATTTAACACATTGCTTCAAAATTGCTTAAATATGTCTTTAATCTTGCCCCCACGACAGCCAGGGCTTTTTTATCCCATTCCTGCTACCGTCTTTTCTCTATACTGAAAAAATATCCTTTTCTTCAGGGGACACTGACCCCGGGAAAGAGTGGTAGCTGAAGCAGCTGTCACATATTTTAGGGGGAGAGAGCAGAAGAGAGCTAGAAAAGGAACAAAATTAGCAGGAAGAGCAGACTTGCTGATTGAGGACAGAATAGTGGCACCTAACATTACATTAATTACTTGCCATCTTGGTGGTCAGGCAGATTGGGTTCAAATCCATCTCCCCAACATCTCTCCACCTTGGGCAAATGCCTTCCCTCTCTAGCTGTATTTTCCACATCACCAAAGTGGAAATAATAACTGGCTTTAGGTTCTTGGAAGAATCAGTACGAACTTCCCTGCCTTCCTTGTGATAGGTAATATGATATGTAACTCCTTTCTTATCTTGGCTTTCTTTCCATGTAAATTTTTTCACCGAATTTTTATTTTCAATGAGCTTATCTTTTAATTTTGAAGTTGTGGTCAGTTTTTTTCCCAAACCTGCCTGGTCATTTTTGATGCTTCTTGTTCCCCAGTTGTGTGTGTGTGTGTGTGTGTGTGTGTGTTTTAAGATTTGTTTATTTATGCATACAAGAACTGGGGTGTAGGCCAGAGGTGCAAGGAGTGAAAGATTTCACCAGAGACAGAATGGGGAGCAGAACAGGCAGAATGACGAAGTACACTGCTGAGGGGAGCAGCTGGCAAGACAGGAGAGGTCTCCTGCGCCATGTGGTCACCTCCCTGGCAGGGGACTGAACTCGCCCTGTGAAGAGCCACTGCAACACTGTGCTTTAGCACATTGTGCCACCAGGGAGGGCCCCCCCTTTATGTTTTTATATGCCTTTATTCTTAAGGCTGTGGCATACTTATTTTTGTATTTATATGAATTATTCCAATTTCTGAAGTCTTGGTGGATCCAATTCTTTTTACTTTCCCCACTAACTCACATTTTGTGGCTTATTTCCTATGAACTTTGTGATATTTTTTAAGTCTTTCCTATGACTGATAGTGTTCTATCTGTAGCAGTTCTTTAAATAATAACATGGATTTGTTTTCTTCTCTAAGGCACTTAGGAGAAACATAGACCCAAGTTCATGTATGCTTATAATTTATAGATTATACTTTTAAGGACCATGCAGAGATACAATATATTCACATCCCAGGGCCCAGGAGAGCTGGGCACTGACCACAGAGATATTTGTTGACATAACCACTACTTAGAGACCAGGCAAACAACTTTCCTTATTGACAATCTCTGGAGAATTTGGAGAGAATATACACATTGCACACGCATTAATTTACTCTTTCACATTGGGTCCAAACCCTTACTAGACTCTACTTTTATTTAGGGTGGTCTTTGATCCACTGGTCTCCAGGTTTGTTCTGAATAACATTTACCCCCACCCCAACACTAAAGCCGTAGACCAGGGGAAATGGCTTCCACATCCACCTGGTCTTCTGACTCATTCTAGACTTCAGTGGGTTTTCTGCTCTCTTTTGCAGTCAAGCATTTATCAAGTCATTTGGGGTTCTGTGTTGAATGAAGTTTCAGTATATGCTAGACCAGTGTGTACTGTCAAAACATAAGTCTTCATCAACACAGTAGACCTTTTCCTTCACTAAAGGACCTAGTTACCTTGTTCTCCTTTGTCACCTGTCTGGAAACTGTTTCCCAGTTCTGGTTACATTTAAAACCATACCCAACACCTGTGCATGAGGCTGACATAGACATCATTATTTTTTTTTAAAGATTTATTTATTTATGCATACAGAACTGTGGTACAGGCCAGAGCTGCAGGGTTAGTGAGAGGATTCACCAGAGACAGAGTGGGGAGCAGAACAGGCAGACTGACAACGTACACTGCTGAAAGGAGCAGCGGGCGGGCCAGGAGAGGTCTGCTGCACCATGTGGGTCACCTCCAAGGTGGGGATCAAACTCATGAGTAAGTGGCTTTAGCTTCTTTCGTGCTGTGCTTTAACTTGCTGCACTACCAGGGAAGGCTGGTATCATTTTTATTATTTTTTTTTTCTGCAAGATTTATTTTGTTTGTGAATACAGGAGTTGAGGTGCAGGCCAGAGACATGGAGAAGGGTAGATTCACCAGAGCCAGAGTAGGGAGCAGAATAGGCAGGTCCACTGAAATACACTGCGGAGGGGGGGGGGGCAGTGGGAGGGACAGGAGAGGTCTGTTGTCCCCTCTGGGTCAGCTCCCTGGCTGGGGGTCAAACTCAGGCTGCAATAGCTGCAGATAGCTTCATAGTACTAAAACTTAACCCCTTGCACCACTAGGGAGACCCCAGACATAGGCTTATTTTTAAAGCTATTTAAGAAATTTAGATGAGCAGGACAGGGTGGACAAACGTTAACTACGACATTCCTGGTAGAGAGCACATCCTCAACAAGTACTTACTGAATGAATTCATAAGTTGTTAAGACACCACCTCAAGGAAGATTTGGGTTACTTTTCTGGAGGAAGCTATATCCTGGAAGAAGTGGCTGACTCCTTCAGGAACAGGTAAAAAAGGCTAGTCTCTGGAAGATATTTTCTAAAACCTCCTTCCCTCTGGACCTCTATTGGCAATTCAACCAATCAACACTTTCTAAACCAGCAACTTCGATTTATAAATATGTTTCCTGGCAGACTGCACAGCAGCCAGAATTGGACCTGACAGCTGTGTGCCCAGAGCCCCCACAACCCCGCGAAGCTGTTGGGCCAAGGCCGGCAGTATGTGGATGTCCTTTAAGATGGTTTTTTGCTGCCAGTCAGATCCATTTTAAGCAGTCGAACTCACTG
Source organism: Condylura cristata (assembly GCF_000260355.1). Classification (NCBI taxonomy): domain Eukaryota; kingdom Metazoa; phylum Chordata; class Mammalia; order Eulipotyphla; family Talpidae; genus Condylura; species Condylura cristata. The sequence continues at coordinate 10,452,034 of NW_004567127.1, read as the reverse complement.
AGAAATGCCCTCAGTGAACACATACTGCTAAATTTGTATTTAAATGGGCGAGAGGTAGTGAGAACACAAGCAGTGAGCATAAGAAAGGAAAAAGGTTCAAAATGATTCAAGATGGGGCTCCCTGGTGGCCTAGGAGATAAGCCTCAGCACTATCATAGCTATGGACTGAGCTGTATCCTGGCCAGGTTGCTGACCCACAAGGTGCAGCAGACCTCTCCTGTCTTGGCCGCTGCTCCCCTCAGCAGTGTATTTCAGTCGATCTGCCTGTTCTGCTCCCCACTTTGTCTCTGGTGAATCTTCTCACACACACCCCATCCCCCGCCACACACACACACACACACACACTCACACACACACACACACACCTCTGGCCTTTATCCAAGTTTTTCTACATGCCAAAAAAAGAAAGAAAGAAAAAGAATTGATTCAGGATGATAACTTTTGGGTACCTTAGTCTTAATATTTGTTTGTCAAAGTCTTGGAACTCTGAATTTCCATAGTAATATGAAAACACCCAGGTTTTAACATTAGTTTTTTTTTCTTTTATAGACATTTTACAGTTCTATAAAAAATTAAGTAATTTCACCCTTTATTAGACTGATCTGCAGGAACATATGAGAAATGCCTAGACATGCTGGAACACCAACTGAACTTTGAAAAAAAGATGGACTGGTTTTAAAAGCTAAGAAAGAAGGGGAATTAGGAAAACAAAAAAAAAGGAGGGGAATTAGAAAAAAATATATATTCCTCACACAAAAATCAGTTATTTTTGTCAGTGGTATTTAACAAATTACTTTTCACAGTGACAAATTGTAGGTTACTTGAAATAAGCTATCTGGTCCTTAGCTTTTCAATTATATGTGGTTATAATGGTGAGTTGATATAAAATGAAGGAAAATATTGATTAGAAACATTTGAAATATAGATGAAGTCATATAGTTAGATAGAATATTGAAGTTGTACTTTGTTTCATAGATCTACAGAACATTTAGAAACTGTGTAGTAGTAGAATTTATAGCATTAGAGCCTACTCTACTGTGTAAGTCAAATTACTTCTTATGAATTTCTGACTATTCTTAAATAATGAATTATTCCATTGTAATACATGATTAAGATTTTGAAATATATTGAATTAAAATGAACTATGTTGGGAACTCCATTTTAAACACTGTTTACATGTCCTAGCAATGCAATAGAGATTTTACAATAGATAAAATGAACCAAAATCTAAAAGTAAATATTAAAATTATGTGTTTTGTTATCTTTAAGGGAAAAATACTAGTGTCTTCACTAAGATATGAAATAACCCCCTCTAAGTGATTTCTAAAGTTTACGTAAACCAAATCTTTTTTATGAAGATGATACTCAAGAGTTTTATTAAAACGTCTGTGTGTGAAGAGAGAGTCTAGTTTATTTTGCTTGATATCTGCTATTTGCTACTTGAAGAATCTTAAATTAACCAGCAGCAACTTGCACATAGGTATGGTCACAAGTAAGACTTTCTAATTTTTTGAATTCTAGATGAATCTGTCAAAAGTAACATTTTTCTTTATGTCCAGATCTCTGGTTTATTTGCTTCATTCCTAGTGGTCACCTAGCCCACTAAAAACATAGCCACCTTTTCCCAAAGTACTAGCTTATGAAAAAGCCTAAATTAGAGAAAAATCTGTTTTAAAATGAATGAATTCCTAACATGATAATAATAATTCATTAAGATAATCAAATCATTCCAGAGGGGAGTAAAGGGTAACATTCAATAATATCCACAATTGATATCATTTAAAAACATGCAATTTGAACTGAAATTTGAGCATATTGAAACCTTTTAAACATTATACATTTGCCATCGCCCGCTGTGAGGACAGCTTTGGTGTCATAGCAATGAAAGAGTTTAGCTGTGATTAAAGGAGTGAGATCTGTGGCTTGAACTGACAGATTAGTTTTTGCTGGGCTTTCTCAATTAATTCTAAATGGATGGCCCCACCATAAATTAGTCAAAAGGGTGGCAAACTCCTATAAAGCTGATCATTGTCTTGCAAAAAATCATAAAGTGCATTTGAAAAGGCTGGCATCTCTATTACAGAGTGCTGTTCCAATTTAGTAGAAACAGGAAAATCAAGGCAATAAAAAAAAAAAAAAAAAAAAAAAAAATCACAGCTCCAACAATACTGGTGGATTTGGACACACATGAGCTAATGGGGAGAATGTGCCTGACTTTGGCCATCAGGGCTGTGCGTTCTGGTGTTCGTCTTCTGGTATCTCATGACAATGTAATTACATCTTGCCTGTCCAAGTTTTCTCATAACTGAAGTTGATAAATATAAGTCCCCATTTATGATTGTGAATCACAGCCTGAAGCAACGTGGCAGAGACATTGATTGCAGAGAAATATAAGTAGCAGATGATAACAGATTGATTGACTCAATCTGAACCCTATCACAGACCAGTTAGGACATCAGAGAAGCAGAAAGTGTCTAAGATCAATCTAAACATGCCAGGAAGAGACCTTGGATGCAGCGTGGACAGGGTCAGCGATCAAATATAGACTTTATAGTCTCATCAGCCTTAATAATACTTACTGAATGATCATTCCACTGGGAATAGCCCTCTCGGAGGTTTGAGAGATGGTCTCACAAGTGAGTGTGGTATTTTCTATTTCTGTTTGTCCTTGGTATGTTCCCTCCCTCTCCACTTTCACGAATGAGTCTACATCCTTGAGTTTGGGCATCCCGTTTTTGTGATTAGAAGATCTAGAGATGTTTGCATGTGTGGTAATTGCTCATATCAGTAATGCCAGGCTACTGAGTAATGAAGACTTGAACACATACACTCTGCTAATTTACCTGCAGACCTTAAGGAAACATGCTAAGGAGGAGAAGGCAGGAAGAGTGGGAGAGAAGTGGAAATATTTATGGGGAAAAATATTTTTCTGCGAAACCAACAATCATGAGGTAGTCACTAACTACTATCTATATATGATTATGTTTATATAAACTCAAAGCACTCAGGCCTACTCTGGTCCATACTCATGATTAATTTGGCCAACACAGTGTTCTCATTATTGTATTTTAATTAATTTATTAATTTTATTAAAGATTTATTTTCATTTATTTATGCATATAAGAACGAGGGTGTAGGCTAGGAGTATGGGCATGTGAGAGGAATCAAAACCTTAGTTTTGTTACTAGTCGGGGACAGAGTGAGGAGCAGGATGGCAGATCCACGGAAATACATTGCTGAGGGAGCAGCTGGCAGCGGGTGACACAGCTATCTGCTGTGCCGTGTGGGGCAGCTCCCTGACTGAGGATCGAACTCACTTGAATGCCCTTCTATGGCACTTTAACTGTTCAAGTAGTTGCTGCTTCAGCTACATTTTCTTTTCTATACAATGTGTCTGTGTATCTGTCTGACAACTGAAGGCATTTGAGTTATCACTCCTCCTTGGGTTTTACCATCTAAAAACCATATTGTAAACATCGAGTCTTTTGGGATATGTTTACTGGGCTCTATTATGTGCCCATTAGTGAATTTGGCACAAGCAAAATGATATATTTTATAATTTCAGACAGTGACATATTCCTAGTAGAGAAATAAATTAGAGTAATTGGAAAGAGGTTGAGAAGATGACTAGTTTAGAAGGAATAGTCTATCAGAGTGTCAGGACAAGAATTAAGTAATGTAAAGGAGTGAGACTTCCAAAGATCCGGGAAAGAATATTTTAAAAGGAATCATGGCAGGTGTAGAGACCCTAAAGAAAAACAGGAAGTATATGGGTGAACATAGAGTATGCAAGGTGGGAGTGCTGGAAATTGAGGTAGGAGATTTGTCCATGTATCAGTTTATTTAGGTTTTATAGGCGAAGACAATGTAAAGCCACTGGCATTTTTTGAGCAAGGAAATCAAATAACATCAAACAAATAACATCTTCATTATCTAATGAATTGATCATTTCTAATCTATTAGTAGTACATTAGTGCATAAGTACTTTAACTTATTTTAAATTCATAAAGTAATTGTAAATTTAATAGAACTCTTGAGATCATTCAATATACACATCTAATACACAGTGCTCAATATACACAGATAATCAGAATCTTAGAAAATACTTATTGAGCACCTTCTATGTGCAAAGACTTCTGGTAAGCTGTTTACAGTATCACTTAAAATTTGGCTCTGAGCTCTGACTCAAAGAGCTCAGACACGAATTCCTAACATCCAGTCACCAGTCACTGAGTGTTTTCTGCTATATTTCTAAAACCCACTTGTTGCAATTTCTTCCTGTGATTATTAAAAAGCAAAGTGAAGAACCTAAGATTTGTGACTGATCAATATTTATGACTCATAAGTCTGCTTCTAATGGGACTCTTATGTCAGTCCTCTAATTCTTTTATTAGTTACATCACTTTAAAGAAAAGTAGATTGCTTTATGGAAGTCCACAGCTCCAGGAATCCAGCTGAGAGCTGACACCATTTTTGACTCTCAGGAAATGCTTTTGTATGAAAGAAATGATAAAACAATCTGCATCCTGCTACAACAGCCCCTTGAAAGGGAGGGTTTGCTGTTTCAATTCTGAGGATCACTTCAGAATCGTTGAGTCATATCAAATTAGCATCTTGGCTTCTATTGCCCTATTTGTGGAATCTTAGAGTGTGACTGACCTGGTTGATGGAACACTCAGCAAGAATAGGCTGTCTTAAATGTGACAAGAAAGGACAGGGACAACAAGGACTCTGAACGTCTGCCAAAGGGACATCTGACATGCCCAGCCCAAACCTACCCAAGACCCTCCATAACCACCCAGAATTCCTCAGGCTCCCACAAAACCCCACTAACTCTATCCCAGTTATTCAAGCCCTGGCTTTACTAGATTTCCCAAGTCTGTGTGCCCTGACATTTCATCACAATGACATAACTACTTTTTAAAATGGGTGGTTGTATCTTTCTCCAAGGAATCGATTGGTTGCTGGAAATTCTGGACACATTAGCAGGCTGTATAAAAGAGTTACAGAAAAGAGGCTTTCTGTTATCCTCAGAATACACCTTTCAGTGACTAATGAGCACTAGACTAGACAGAGGTGGGGTTGGAATCCATGGCTCACAATTTAAGCTCTACTGCGTTACTTCCATCACTTGAAAGTAATTCTTGGCCAATTCCTCCTTTTAACCACCACTATGCTGCAGCAGGATGGAAGGAGCAAAGTAAACCCATCTGTGCATTCTATCTGCACATGGTGAAGCCAAAGCTGGCCAACACGTGATGCAGCACAGTGGAAGGACCTTTGGCTGGAAGCTGCAGCTTGCGCTGTCTGCACTGCGGGCTCAAGGCGAGATGTGAGGCAGGTCCCAGCTCGAGTCTTACATCATCTGTACGATCCTGCAGAGTTGTGAAACTTAAACGCATAATATATGTTAAAACACTTGGTAAACTGTAAAGCACAAGGCAAATGATGCTATTTTTGTTTGAGGCAAAATTAGAATAAGGGCAGATGAAGATTTCAAGATACTTTTAGATTCTTTGTTGTTTCTCTACCTTTCTTAGTCTGTTTATATCTTAGTGATGACTTGAGGATGTGCTCCAGAGTCCTTTGGGGGCACAGGTTTGAGTTTTAACCTCTTATCCTCTCGCTCACTGGTTTTTTGTATTTATATTCTGAATTTTTCTCATCACGCGGGAGATTGGGAACTGGTGCTCCCAAGAAACCCTTAATGTCTCTTGTTAAATCAATTGTCAAGTTTCCGTCATTTGTCTACTCTTTGAAAAAAAATTAATCAAGGAGTTAGTTTTTCTCTTTGTTGAGTAAATACGAGTTAATCTAGTTATATTTTTCAAAACAAAGAATGTAGTCACTGAATTTCATGAAAGTATGATCTAGTGAAAAACAGGTCTAGGGGTGAGATTGGCTTCTGGAGAACATGGAGAGGGGAATGTCCCATTTTGAGTTCCAATATAGTAGAACAACACCCAAATGTTATACAGTATTGTATAACTTTTTTTTTTAAAGATTTATTTATTTATGCTTACAGAACTGGGGTGCAGGCCAGATGTGTAATGGGTGAGAGGATTCACCAGAGACAGAGCAGAACAGGCAGGTCAGGAGAGGTCTGCCATGCCATGTGGGTCAGCTCCATGGCTGGGGATCGAACTGGAGCTACAGTGGCTTCAGAGAGCTTCATAATGCAGTGCTTCAACCCATAGGCCACTGGGAGAGCCCGAGTATTGTGTAACTTTTATGTCACAAAGTGGTGTGGGGTATATTATCTCAGAAATCTGTCACCATAAAGGAGAGACAGGATCATTCAGGCCAATTCACTCATCATTCAGAACACATGTGATGTAATCCTCACACTTGTCCTGCCTTTAACGTTGCCTATCCTTTAAAACCTCATCAAGAGGTTTCATCCTATATTGATCCTATTTGCCTGAGTTCAATTCAATTCGGTACTCACTTTATATCTGTGTTTTGTACATACACACATATCCTAAGGAATTGTAGACAATGCTTCTATTATGAAATAACATAAAAAAGCACACCTAATTAACATGTTTTCATATTCTTTTGCTTTTATTATTTTGTATTGTTGCTCTTTTTGGAAACCAAAAAGACTATCCATTTTGCCTTTTGGAAATTCCCACTGAGCCCAATGAAGGGGAGAACACAGAGTAGGTCCATATTTGTACTTGACTGAAAACTAAAATTAAGTATTTTTGCAATAAAATGCTTACATTATTTTATTGAAAATAACAGGTAATGATATTAAATAATATGTCACTTCACTCTAACACTACTATTTCTATTCTTACAAATTACCAAGTCTTTCCCATATTCAAATATGTACAATGCAATTCTTGTAAGAGTACAGTTATTTTGAATTCTGAGTTTTTCTATTTGCCATCTTCTCTTGAGTAACCATTCGTCATCTTTATGATTGTCAAGTTTTCCATAATGATAATCATCATAATAATCTTTGTATTGTATGAAACCTATTTTCACTGCTAATTCATTAGTAAACAAATGACCTTTTACTCTTTCTTTCATAAGTTATACTGCCAACATGATCTTCATAATAAAGCTTCTTTGTTTCCCGTGAGTTAGTTCATCAGATATACTTTAGGAATGATGTGACTTGGTGAAAAGACATATTTAATTACCCTGTTCACACATTGCTTCACAAAGGAAATCTAACAATCATTAACAATGTGTCCAGCGATGTACAGGGTACTCTCAAGTGAAGTTCCTAGCAAGTATCACAACAGCTGTCCTGGCATCACACTCAAGAAATCATCGCCATGGTCTTCTTTCTAGCCTGTATTAAGAAACTGCTCTGCACCAGGCAATATTCTCAGTGTCTTATCTACTCTGAATAAGGTATCATGCTCCTCTTTTTATAGGTTAGAGCTGCTCAGTGTCATGTTACCTGCCTGAGGTCAGTTATATAACCTGAAGTCCCATCTAGAGATCTGTCTGATAAACACTTAATTGTCTCTCCATGTTTTGTCATAAAATCATCTCTTCTTAATTAACAAAAGTATGTCCTAAAATATAACACTGATAAGAAGAAAAATAATTTTGGACAATACAAAGTCATCCATTCATTTTGATAAATATAAGGAAAACATTGAAATAATAGTTTGAATCTATTGGATGAAGTAAAATTGAATTTATTTGAAAAATGAAATTAAGTTTCATTTCAGTTGTTTGTACTTTTTGAAATGTGGTAAAATAAGAAATTATATATGTGGTTTGTGGTTTGCATAATATTTCTGTTACAAAGTGCTGACCTAAAAGACAATTGGGATGCCTTATGACAGCTGGGATAAAGGAACATAGTTCTTCTCCTGGAAGACTTCATTGACAATGGTCAAAATCAACCTAAGCATCTTGTCTCATTCACATTCTAATTCTGTAACTCCAGTCTGTCATAATAAGTGCTCAAGAAAAAAAAAAGAAAGAAAGAAATGATGATCTTTACTAAGAAAAGAAGACAAAGGGTGACCACCTTGGTGTACAGGAATTCTTATGGCACGCTGGGAACCACCAAAAACAACTGAATTCCAGCCCTAATTTCAAGAAATTAAATGATAATAAAGTAAATACACCCATGAATATTTTTAATGATTTGCAAATATTAAACAAGTATAATATATATATGCATATTTTACAGTCACTTACCATATGTGATGTAATGACATCTATAAATATAAAAATTCAGTCATAATACAGAACAGACAGAATCTTCAATGAAACAATCCTATTTTTGCATATTTTTTCTATATGCCACTTGGCACGAGATATGATTTGTAAGAGCTACTTAACATAATCCCTCAGGATCTGAATTCATAAGAATTTAAAATCTCTTTTAAAGGTCTGAAACTCCATTGAGTTTGTTTTGCTTGGGGGAGGGCAGTCTTGAAGCATACCACTGTTAAGCTCAAGCATTATTTTATTTTACATTCTTTCGAAACTATATTAAACAGTATGAAATTAACCTCTCTTGTTTCTCCAGCAGCAGTAAACAATTCAACAGAAACTCAATTTTCTTTCAGTATATAAATGTACTCTATTCCCCACTGCGTCAAACTACCTTCTCTACTTTGGCTCTCCAGTAAGCTGATGACAGATAAAGATTCTGCTACCCATGTCTGCTCATGCAACAATAGTAGTTGACACAGATCTGTAACAACTCACCTGGGTAGCTCAGTTAGTGTGAGGGAAAATAAAAACGTAAGGGAGAGTTAAGTAATATTTTTGAATGGTATTGTAACCATGTCCACTCAGATGGTAATTTAATCTCCACAATTTTAGACCTCCCACACAACAAATTGTTCCTTTTCAGTGGCACAGTAGGGAGAAAAGTGTTGGATACCAGCTGGCAGCGGCTGCTATGAATTCTTACCTACAAATATAGATGGGAAGATGTAGGTCATCACTCATCTCCAGAGGACATTTTTAGGATAGCTACTGAGCAGATGTAAGGGCCCTTTTAATTAAATATAGGCCCAAAATCTGTCTCAAAGTAAAGTTTGTGGTGACACATTCTCTCCAGAGACCTGGGAATAAATAGCTAAAATTAACTCACAAACGAAAGGTCTGGAGTCAAAGATGATCTTCCAAGGCGGGAGTCACAACATGGCGACCTGATGGGGGTAAGATCTACAGACAAAAGCTCCTGTTTGTTGAAGCTGTGTGTGAGTGTGCTTGTGTGCATGAGTGTGTGCGCTTGTTTATACGGAGGGGTCTCAAAATGAAAGGATAAAGCCAAACAAACATCAAAGCCTTTTGAGGTTGTTAGCATATAAGCTACTGGGATAATATGAAATCGTCCACATTTTTTCATCTAGATTGAAATTAGGCAGAATTAATACATCTTATCTCTTGGGGATTTCAAATTTTCTGCTTTTTTATTTTCCGGAGAAATTATATGGAATAATTTTGAAATGTCATTTCGAGATGCTTCAGTTCATTTCGTCCATAAAAGCTGTGGCTTTTATATTTTTAGTCATTTAGAATCCTATTTTAGCAACCCAAGAAACCTTGTTTTCTCTGTCAGACTTACTGTACAACATCTTCATTAAATATTTATAAATTTCTTAAAATGTATATTGCTTACTTGATCTATTGTATAAGCAGATATTCATTAGTCTTCTTTTGCAAAGGGTTGCTACACAGGAGCAATGTCTTTTATCTGTTTTCTGCGTGTCTATCACACTATGTGTGCTTAATAAATGTTTAATGACATTAAAACATATGATAAATCACTGCTGTCTTCCAGATATAATTGGAAAGAAGCTGTAGTGAGGATGGAGACCGGCATTGAAAATTTGTGCCTGCCCAAAACAGGAAATATACATGTTAATATTTACCCCAAAGAGATTTTTTTTTAATGCAGAACACTTAAGAAATGGAACTAGGAAGTAGAAACATGCAGATTTGAAATTCCTTGAAAGGGCATTGCTTCTTCTCACTATCTGACACCAGCTTGTCTGGTTCTTATCAGCCAGGCAATGATTGTCCAGTGAATGATTACCATTATGACCTCATGAACTTTATTTGCAATGGTGATCAGATTTAACCCCAGGGAAATGTTTTCCTGTGTCATTCCTAAATTCTGAAATGTCTTTTTACATCTCCTTTGCCTCATAATCATTCTTGGAACAGGGATGCCTTTCTTATAGAAGGTCAGCTCTTCTCATTCATAAATACAATTTTCCTACAAGATAAAAATAATAGAGTAGTCATATTGTCACTATCTAGATTTCCACTAGTCCCTAGCCTGCTATACTGAGATGTTTAAATAAAAAATGGCTGAAATACACACTCAAAACATAATAGGATACCCTTTATTCGATTCCTAACTCCCCCACCTCCCCTTTATTATTTCCAGGACTCTGGGAGATTTTTTTCTTTTTAAGATTTTATTTATTTGTGCATACAGAACTGGGGTACAGGTCAGAGGTGCAGGGGCAGTGAGAGGTTTCACCAGAGACACAGTGGGGAGGAGAACCGGCAGGTCAACAAAGTACACTGCTGAGGGGAGCAGCGGGTGTGTCAGGAGAGATCTGCTGTGCCATGTGAATCACCACCAGGGCTGGGGATTGAACTCTCACTAAGGTGGCTGCCACCCGCTTCAGTGCTATGTTCTAAGCCGCTGGGCCACCAGAAAGGGCCTGGGAGAATTTTATTATTTTATTTTATTTATTTCTACATACCAGAGGAGGGGTACCAGAGACAGAGTGAGGAGCAGAACAGGCAGATTACCTAAAATACACAGCTGAGGGGAGCAACAGGAGAGACAGGAAAGTTCTGCCATGCCATATGGGTCACCTTCCCGGCCAGAGATCGAACGCATGCTATAGCGGCTGGCCATATCTTGGTAGCATGAAACTTAAACCCTGTGCTACAGATGAGGTGGAGGGGGGTGGATTATTTCTTGACCCTACTGATTTCATTCTGGTCTTCCCCTCTTGCCACCTATTTCCCTTTTCTCTCACAACACAGTAAATACAACTAGGACAAATTCAGTCCACAATTTCAGGTATGCAAAATACCACATCCCTCTGTGTTGTTTTTAACCAAAAAAAAAAAAAAAAAAAGTTGGTGACAGAATTCTTGACTTCACGTCACTCATTTCATCCTCCTTCATACAACTGGTTGATAACCACATTTAACAGATTGGGTAACTGAAGTTGAAAGAAGTTATGTCTCTAAATTTTGTCAGCAAGTAGATAAAGTGCTAAGATATGAACTGAAAATTCCTGGTGTATGCATACATTTGACTAATTGAGGTTATTTGATTTACCACTGTTACAGGACAGGGAAAGGTGCACCCCAGAACTCCCAAACCTGCCTGTTACAAATAGGTTCTGCCATCCACCTCATCAGGACTAAGCATATAGAACCACTCCCCCCACCCTTTTTTTTTTAAAGATTTATTTATTTAGTCACACAGGACTGGGGTACAAGCCAGAGGTGCAGAGGCGGTAAGAGAATTCACCAGAGACAAAATGGGGAGCAGAACAGGCAGGTACACTGCTGAGGGGAGCAGCGGGCTGGTCAGGAGAGGTCTGCCACAGCATGTGGTCACCTCCGGGGCAGGCGGGGATGGAACTCATGCGGAAGTGGCTTTAGCTTCTTAGTGCTGTGCTTTAACCCGCTGCGCCACCAAGGAGGGGCGAACATATGTTCTTTTTAATGAACATACTGTACATAGTTGAGATGTACATCTCAGTACCTTTTGACTTGTGCACATCACTGAAGTCATCCTAAGCTGAGCACTAAACATTAAGACCCATCCTGCCCGAAAGTGTCTGCATGTATCCCGATCTGTTCTCTGTTTTTACAGATCTTGCATCAGTTTGCATTTTCAAGAATGTATGTCCATGGGATTATTCGATATGTCCTCTTTATTTCAGAATTGGTTCTTTCACAAAACATAGCTGTCTTGAAATTCATCTATGTCACTGCCTGTATCAAGCTTGTGGGTGTTCTTTTTACTGCTGTGTTGTATCTCGTGGTTTATCTGTTTGCAAATTGAGGACATTTAGATTGTTTCCATAAATAACACTGCTGTGAACATCTGCACAGACTTTGTACAGGTGTATACTCTTGTATGGGTAAATGCACAAAAATAGAATGGCTGAATCATGTTAAATGTGGATTTAGCCTTTTTAGAAATTGTCAAACTGTTATCCAAGATACATCTATCATTTCATATTACAACCAGCCGTGTTTGAGAGTTTTAGTTCCTCCACATCCTTCACTACACTTGATATGATCGGTCTTTTTAATTTTAGACATTTTAGTAGGTGTGTTTAATGGCACATTATAAATGATTAATGTCATCTAGCATCTTTACTAGGTAATTTGTCACTCATACATCTTTCTTAGTCAAATGTCAGTTCAACTCTTTCTCTCATGTTTTAAATTGCTTCTGATTATTAAATTTCAAGTGGTCGTTCATAAAATACAGACTTTCAAAGTAGTTTCTTCTAAGCTGTGGCTCTTACCATCTGACTTTTAGTTCATTTTATGTTTTAAAGAGTTGAATTTTTAATTTTCATTAAGTAAAATTTACTACATTTTTATAAATCATACTTTTGTTGTCATAGCTAAGAAATCTTTTTTCTAATCCAAGATCAACAAGATTTTTTCTTGTGTTTCCTTATTGAAAAGTGTAGTTTCAGGCCTTATATTTAAGCCTATCATGAGTTTTGAGTTAAATGTTTATATCATGCCAGGTCTGGTGGGATATTATATTTTCATATCTAATTAGCCTAGCACCATTTGTTGAGACTATCCTTCATCCTTTGAACTGCCTTTGTATTTTTTTGGAAATGTAATTATTTCTGGCCTTCGTTGGAGGTGCAGCCGGTTAGGACACAGCACTGCAAGCCAGCCACAGCTGCCTCCGTGAGAGTTCGATCCCTGGCCCAGGAGGTGACCCACATGGTACAACAGACCTCTCCTCTCTCCTGCTGCTCCCCTCAGCAGTGTACTTCGCCCATCTTCCTGTTCTGCTCCCCACTCTGTCTCTGGTGAATCCGCTCACCACCTCTATACCTCTGGCTTGTACCCCAGTTCTATATGCACAAATAAGTAAATCTTAAAAAAAAAGAAAGAAAGAAAGAAAGAAAATCATTTCTCCATGTTTGTGTGCATATCTTCCCAGGCTTTCTTGTTCTCTAATCTGTTTTTACAGGAATGGCTTAGTTACTGTAACTTTATAATTAGTCTTGAAATGGAGAGGGATGGTGCTAATTGTTGTACCTATTCTATGTCCTTTACATTTCAGTATGAATTTTATAATGAGCTTGTCAAATTGTCTCCCAAAATAAAAGCCTGTTACACCTTGTTTTAAGAAGAATTAAGGAGGTTAATTGAGATTGCATTGGATCCATTGATACGATGGGGAAAATTGACATCTTACCAATAGTCTTCTGCTCTTGAGCAAGTTATATCTCTCTACTTATTTAAGTCTTTAATTTTTCTCAGCAATGCTGTGTATTTAATATAGCCATACCAGTTTCAACATACTTTGTCAGATTTCATTCTAAGTACTTCCTTTTTTTATGTTATTTTAATGGCTTTTAGTTTTAATTTCCAGTTGTTCTTTACTAGTATTTAGAAAGAAAATTGGTATATGCGTAATCATCTTGCATACTCTAACCTTACTAAGTTCATTTATTTATGCTAGTCTCCATGAAAGTTTTTTTTTTTAATTTATTTATTTATTCATACAGAACTGGGGTACAGGCGTGGCTTCACCAGAGACAGAGTGGAGAGCTGAACAGGCAGATGGACGAAGTACACTGCTGAGGGGAGCAGCGGGCGGGTCAGGAGAGGTCTGCCACGCCCTGTGGATCTCCTCCACGGCAGGCGGGGATCGAACTCATGCGGAAGTGGCTTAAGCTTCCCTTTGCTGTGCTCCAACCCGCTGTGCCACCAGGGAGGGCATCCATGAAAGTTTTTGACATAAACTAGAAGTCAGATGTGATGAGAATAAACACTTTCATCTTGCTCCTGCTCTTAAAGAGAAAGCAGTCTTTGTCTATTAAGTAAAATATTAAATGTAAATTATTTTTTAGATGTCCTCTAGCAGGATGAGGAAGTTGAAGTAGTTGTTTGTTGAGTGTTTTCATTCATAACTTTTGTCAAATATTTTTTCTGCATCTTTTGAGATGACATAATGTTTTTTGTAATTCAACATAGAACCTGTACTACATACAATAATAATAATATCAATGCTTTCTTAAATGTTAAGATAATTCTGTTCTAGGCTATATCTCATTTGGTTGTGGCATATTCTTCTTTTACACATTTTTAATATGACTTGCTAAGCATTCATTTAGAATTTTAACATTTGTGTTCATGTGGAATATTGGCTTGTAATTTCCTTGTCTCCTTTTAGTATCTTATTAGTATCCTGTTAGTATCAGGTATCATTGGCCTAAATTAATGAAGAACTCTTCCTTCCCCTTCAGTTTGTGGGAAGCGTGTGCAGCACTGGTGTTTCTTAAATGATTCCTTGGATTTACCAATGACTCCATTTGGATCTTCTTTATGAAGATTTATTTAATAAAATTAAGATTTTTTTTTTTTAGGAAAAGTTTACCCGATCTGTTTCTTCCTGCATAAACTTTGATTGTCTGTGTCTTTCAAGGAATTTGTCAATTTTGTCTGAGTTGTCAATTTTATAGGTATAACAATGCAATATTTCTTAATTTCCTTTTTTAAGTTGTCAAATCTATAGAGATGTGATCTCTGATAATTTACAGTGTCATTTTCTTTATATTGGTCTAGCTAAATGTTTGCCAATTTTACTGATTTTCTCTAAGAATTAACTTTGGTTTTCTTAATTTTTCCATACTGTTTCTGGTTCTGATTTCATTGGTTTCTGCTTTGATAATTATTGTGCATGTGGATTTAGTTTGTTTCTGTTTTTAGTTTCTTAAGATAGAAGCTGAGCTCACTTATTTAAAACCTTTATTCTTTCTAAATTAGCAACTAGTGCTATACATTTCCTGTTAAAGTTCTGTTTTACTATCCTCCCATAAATTCAAATTTGTTATATCACTTTAGAATTTCTAATTTCCATTTTAATTTCTATTTGATCTATGGCTTATTTAACATCTTTAGCTTCTTGCTAAGTATTAGGGAAGGTTTCAGGCATCGTTCTGTTATCTTTTTCTAACTTATTTTCAGTGATCATATTACACACATAGAATAACCTTAATAATTTTAAATATTTTTAGTACAGTCCAGAATGTGATCTATCTTGGTAAATGTTCTATATGTAAAACAGGGAAAGTAAGACTTTGAAAAGATAAGAAAATTATCCAAGATCACATAATTATTGTGATTATGGGAAGCCGGAATTTCTAATTAAGGAACTCTGCCCCAGAGCCAAGACCCTACTCTGCTCTGCTACCTTTATTCTGCTCAGGTGTTCTCAATTTTGAAATTTATACCCAATTTGAAATTTACACCCAATTTTGAAATTTATACCTGCATTATGGGAGTATCTTCCCTTAAGTTTCTTACAAACTTTACTTCTTCGATTTATGTTTTATGGGAATTTCTTAACTGCTCACTAGTGTATTATTCAGAGTGAACTGTATTAAGTAATTCCTGACTTTCTTCTTGGTCCCAACCTCCAGTCATTGTTCTCCCCAGCTGCTAACTAAAGCACAGACAAGTAAGTCCTGTATTTCATATCCTTCTCGCATCTTCTTATTCATATGTCTGTTTTCTCGGAACTCATGAGCAATACCTCTTGGTATATGATCACAATCGCAGCCCACTTATTCATTGGTTTTGCAACAGAGACTGACTTAGAATAACAGAGAGGCAGGAGTTGCTTAGAGCTACAGTTTTGCCAGTGGGAAATGAAAGTGCCCTGAGCCAGATATATTTGGCCAGAGGGTTCCACCAGCCCTTCTCACCTGCATGCAAGATCAGGCTGTTTGCCACACACCTGTTTTCCACAATTGTAGACACCTGCTTCCTTAAAAAAAGATTGTTAAATTTGATTCTTTATGGGAGGCTTAGGAAGCACTGAAATACCACTTTTCAAGTGAATGACTAGTTTTCAGGTCTCATAGGCAATTTTTAGGGCTCCCAACTCCAACAAGGTGACTTGTAGTGGTGAAGATGTGACTGGGAGGGAATTAGCATCCCCATGGCCACCAGCTGGAAACTGCAGCCACCATCACCTTCATAATCCAGGTTCCCATTCCTGGCTCCAAAGCTCACCTACCTTCCTACCTCTAGAAGACTGTCCAGGAAATTTTGGACACAAGCCACAGTATTACCCAGGAGCAGCTGAGCTTTTTCAGGCTAAGGCAGTGTCCATGGTGACTTACCAGGGAGTTCCCTCTGCTCCTTGGACCTGTAAATGACACAGCAAATTTATATCACTAACCAGAAAACTTATCACCTCACATCTGCATTTGGGCTATTTCACAGGATCCCTGTAGGTATTTGCATGACATTATATGACTGAAATCTCACGGAAGTGTGTTTTGCAGGACAAAGGAAGGTTTTTGCCACACAGATATAACCCTTTGCAGATGGTCCTGGCACACCTCCCAAGTGACAGCTTTGGCCACTCAATAAATATTAACACATACTCTCTACTAAATATCCCCCATTAAGGATAATTGCTTATTTTTTTAGAGATTTATTTATTTGTGCATACAGAACTGGGGTACAGGCCAGAGGTGCAGAGGCGGTGAGAGGATTCACCAGAGACAGAGTGGGGAGCAGAACAGGCTGGTTGTTGAAGTACACTGCTGAGGGGAGCAGCGGGCAGGTCAGGAGAGGTCTGCTGCACCATGTGGGTCACCTCTGGAGTGGACGGGGATCGAACTCATGCTGAAGTGGCTTTAACTTCTTAGTGCTGTGCTTTAACCCACTGCACCACCAGGGAGGGCCCTGCTTATTTTTTTAAATAAATGAAAAGTGAAGTTATTTGAATGCTTGTAGCTGGGAAACTGAGCTCAGAGAATTAAACAAGGTGCCTTCAAGCCACACAGCTTCCTCAGTGGTGGACAGTAAACACCGGCTTCTGCAGTGGAATAATGCAGAGTCGTGGGGTGTATCTGTATCAGCAACGGAAGCATACCCCCGCCTCCGAGTCTCTACAACAGCGTGTGAGCCTTAAGGATAGTTCTGATGAGATGAAAAAGATAAGGCCATGGCTAGGAAGGAAGACTATCCAGAGAGGCATCCCAGAAATCTGAAGCAGCAGAGGGTTGGAAGTGATCAGAACGGAAATATCGGGGTCAGCTACTCCAAATCAAATCACCAAAGGCAGAAACTAGAATGTGTGACTCCACTCCGGCGAAGAGTAGAGATGAGGACCTCAGGTCTACAGGGTCCACAGCCTTGGAATGAAGCATCCCAGCCCCAGGAACTGGGAACTCACTTATAAGCTGAATGAAAGCACCAATGTAGGTGAGCAGAGCTGGGTGCCGAGCCAACGTCAGAATCAGAAGAAGAATGTCTGGAAAGGAGAAAGGCTGGGGTACAGGTCCATGCATCAGGACACTTTCGGGGCGAGAGGCTGAGACGCAGCTCTGGCAGAGCCAAGCATCGTGACAGACTTAAATCCCTAGAGCCACCCCCAGAAGCACCTGTTTCTCCCCACACTGTCTGGCGGGGTGGGGACCAACCTGCCTGCTTCCCGGCAGGGTCCTGACACCAATCAGTGGTGACCGCACGGTCTCTCACAGACACCTCCTTGGAACAGAGGGCATGCACAGGGCAGATTCACTGTCACCCTCGCATCTTACTCACTGTCACAAAGCGCCTGTGTTTACCAGTGCATTAAATATAACCCTGCAATAGAAAATCCTCATTTTCATGCTTGAAATATATTATCTAATGGCATATCTATTTGACTTTTACTACATGCCTTTCATTCCTCTAAGTGAGGTAATTGACCTTTACTTTGCTACCCTGTGGATTAAAAGGCTACACCACACTCTGCATTTGATATTTCCAGTCCTACAGGAGAGGCAATTTCGATTTGCTTTTGTTGTTCGACTGGCTTCCAGGCAGGTCCTCAAATGAAGAGAAGCCTCCAGGCCCAGAACTGTGCTGTGACAATTATTGTCACTATCATGTGGCTTTTATTAGAAAAAGCACAGGTCACTTCACTTCGATGGCCATCTCTGTGGAATCTAAGGACAGTGGGTATGTGACACTTCTAGAACTTTCCACCTTGCTCCGTGCCTCCAATTCGATCATTTCATCATTAACAGCATCCTTTAGATTTGGTTCAAACAGCTGAAAGATTGAAACCATTTCCAAACTACACAATGTGTGTGAGAGAAAAACTATTAATGGTATTGATAAGACTTAAGCTCTTTGCCAGCCAAGAATACCCAGAACCCTCTAATGATAATTTAGCACTAGTGTTGTTGCTAGGCAGGGTGTGGGCATCTTCTACTTTTCTGCCATCTGCCACATCGAAACAAAACATATTCTAACCCTAAGACCTTTAATGAAAAGGAACTTGAATGTGATCAGCGTGTGATAAAGAGAAAGGATAAAGTTTTCAAATTATGCACCCCAAATTAGCCATCCCTCATGGGTAAATACCCAACCAAACAAGGTTGGCCCAAAGTAGGACCACTTAGGCCTGACAATGTGCCACAAGTTAAGGTAGGGAGCCCATAGGAAAGGGGGAGAAGGGGCCCAGCACATTTGGGGCAACATGAGCAGATTCAAGAGCAAGGTAAAGACTGCTCTCTCCTCCCCACAGGTCTCATTCACGTCTGTTTCAAGTGTTTCCTTCCGTGTCTCCCAAGTTCATGGTACAAGCCCAAGGCTAGAAGCCAGCACAGCTTCTTCACATGTCTCTCTGCTCCATGTGCCTCCTCCAGGTCTCCTTCCGGCTCTCCATTCTTTTTCCTTACTTCTCTTGGTCTCTTCTCAAGCTTCTCTTCCCCTTGCTCAGCTCTACCCTTCCTGGGTGGGGCAGAAAAGCTAGAACCTCCCCTTTGCCTGGGGAGGACCCTGTTATAGAGAACCATGCCAAGGGGAGATTAGGAAGCCTTGAGCTCCTCTGCTGCACTATTAATGCTCCTTCCACAACCGAAATGATGACAAGAATGAAGATGAGGACGAGGGTGGTAATAATGCCAGGTGTATTTACTATGTGCCTCGCGAGCACTGTTTATAAATGCTATGAAGTTAGTAATCTGTTGTTCTTCATGGCAACATTGTGATGTAGGCCCTTTTATTACCCAATTTGACAGATGAAGAAACTGAGGCACTAAGTAACCTGCCCAAGGCCACACATACTGCAAGCAAATAGTAGAGCCAGAATCCAAACTGGAGCATTTTGGACTGAGACCAAAGACCAGAATGTAAGTTTGGATTCTAATGCATTTGAATAAGTTTTGTCTCTAATGAGGTTATTTCACTAGCTACCACACTATTTCTGGAGAATTCTGAGGCTTGGTCATTTCGGAGGTATAGGGTCCTCCCCAAACACCAGGGCAGTCAGAGCCAGGGTGCAGCAGTCATGAAGACCTTACCTGGAACACTGGTGGTTTGGTGATCAAATGCTCATTGAAAACACTTTACTTATGCAACAGCATTCCTGAGTAAAAGACCAGCAGACATAGAGAGTGGGTTCTGGAGCTGCTTCTTCTTGGGAAAGTGGTTCATTTATTGCTGCGGTCTCTTTGACCTTATCTCACCTAAGCGATGTAAGAGGATTTGCCAGTTGTTGGTGTCCTCAGCTCAATTGCTACAGAGGTGTAGTTTGGTGTCTGCACATTTGCAAGCAATTGACAGACACTAGACTGGTATCCCAGAGAATTCAACTCAACTCTGATGCTGTCTACACAGCAGGAGTGTCAGATCGCACCAGTTAAAGGCCCCATCTCCTAAGAACTTTCTTCACTTTCAGTTTGCCAGACAGCTACAAATTGGAGTTTTTCACAAGCCCCTTCTCAGACTTGAGGTACCATCAAAAATCCAGATTGTTATCTGTGCTTCTGACCAGCAGGTTGTAAATCAGAGGTTCCCAGGACACTCTCACCAGGCTTCATTAATTTGCCAGAGTAGCATACAGCTGTGCATAGGTGTCTATAGGGCAAGGTATAAAAAAAGGACCCGAAGCTGGCAGTGCCCTCCCTTGGCATGCCGTTCTCCCATATGTGTACTAAGGAGCCTCTCCTTTTCAGCTCTGGAGCCTTCATCACTTAGTCTTGTTACCAGACTCATTGCTGCTGAGCTCAACTTCAGCCTCTCCGCTCCCTAAAAGTGAAGAGCTGGACTGGAAGTTTCTACCCTCTAATCAGTGGATAGTTCTGGCAACCCACTCCATCCTCTGGTGTTTTCCAAAAGTCACCTATACTAGCATAGTAAAAGACACCTTTATCATTCACAACACTTAGGAAAATCTGAGTTTGGGGAGCAGTGAGCCAGGAGCTGTGGATGAAGACCAAATATATATGAGAAACCTATTTTCGTCATCTGAATGACCAAATTATATTTCCTCTAAATCACAAGGCTGTAGTTCCTTTCTGTGTTCTACTAACTCTTCTCTGGCTCCTTCTCTTCGGCCTCCTAGTTCTGGGTTCCACTGAGACAAGGATTTGAATGCAAAGAGTATACTTGGGGAATAATTCCAGAAACACAGTGAGGGAATGGGAAGTAGACAGAACTGAAGATCCTGTTCCCAGAGCCATCTCCCTGAGAGGCAGGAAAAGTGGAGTATTTTTCCTCACCCACCCCTCCTTCACTGCCTGAATGTTCATCTGGGATGTTAGCTTATGCAGGGTAATTCAACTTACTGGTCAAACACCAAAAATGACGAAACCAGGGACCAGAGTCTGGCGGTGGCAAGCTGTTGGGACAATGATGCTCTTACTGCAATTTCTCACTTTTTCGTACACAAAACCCTGATCTCTTCTTTTCCCCTCCCTATCAGATTACATTGACAACTCCTTAACACCATCGCCAGGATATCTGGAAAAATAAAATCAGTAGAAACAGCTTAGGCTTTAAATATTTGAGAGGGAAAAAAACCTATGGCTTAATTTGCTTAAAGCATTACTAACAGGATTGAGGAAGGAGTCAGGGGGACATTTAAAGAAAAGCTATTATGTTCCTATATTAAAACAGGTGTGATTTTTATATTCTATCCCATGTAAATTCTCTAAGTCTATATTTTCTGTTGTCTGTAAAATGGGGACATGGATATATACCTCTCCTTCCTCTCTTTCTCTGTCTTCCCTCCTCCAAAGTTGATATATAGATTAAATAGATACTCTTCGGCAAATGCACCGTTGCAGACACACATTAAACAAAACAAAACAAAACAAAAAAAGAGTTCAGTAATGCTAGTAATTGACTGTTGTTATTTTTCTGATTCTGTATTTCCACAGTGAACGGATTAGGTTGACTGTTTCTCAAATAAGTAGTGATGAAGAGCTTACGCTGCACTAGACACCACGCAAGACCCTCTGCAGGAACCGGGGGTAGGCGGGTGGTGGTGAGGGGAGCTCTGCCCATCACCTGGACTCCTCAAGGTCACAGTCCTGGCCCCTTCCCTCCACTCCACAAGTGCCACTTCACTCTTATCCTCCTGTTCAATGTAAAGCAAACCAGAAGTCCTAATGGTCTCGGAGTAACTGAGATGAGAAAATAGCTCCCTTTATGTCTACATTATTATTCAATTGAAGGCTTTGTGTGTTTTGTTTTATTTATTTTTCTTTAAATAATTCAAGGCTCAGAAATAGTGAAATCGTAAACACAGGCTTACATATTGTGTTTAACAAAGATTTTATAATGGTCGATTATGACGGTCAGGTAGGAACTGAGAGTTTAGCTGCTGTGCCATCTCATTCAAAAGTCACAAGCAAACCAAAGTAAGGCACTTCTTGTCTCTGCTTCACTGACGAAAAACTAGACTTAGCAAAGTGACTAACTTAGGATCAAACATTCTAATAGCATTCTCATCTAGGACTTCCTCAATTCAAAATATAAATCAGCTTAATGCCAGAGGTGGCAGCATTCAGACTACCAATCTAGGTCATTTTTTTAAAAACCAACTAAAAGCCGTCACAATTCAAAGAAATTAGCCCCACAAAGCCAGTAGAACATAAGTCAATCAAGTATCTATTGAACCAAGGTCTCTTGATTATATATCATTTGATTCTAAATGATGATCATGATCCATATTCACTGTTGGTGCATTTTAAACATCACCTCTAATTTAATTTAAATATCCTCACCTGTTTGGGACAGGCCCCAGTGCTGAATAATTAGCTGTAGAGAGAGAAGAGTCCATGCATGAGCTATGGATACAGGAGTGTTGCTAAACCCAGGTTCTGAACCCAAGCTGCCTTGCGAGTGTGCACCTTTAATCTTTCCTATCTGTTAGATCCTCCCAGAACTCATCGCTGTTCTTTATTTCTGTACTTAGGGTTCTTTGTTTCTTTACATGACATTATTTCTAAAGTGGCCCTATTTGGGTCATCAGTCATAGGCCACAGCAAGTAAGATTAGACTCCATTTGGTGAGTGGGAGGGATTTTTTTTTTTTTTGATCTTTAAACTTCAACTTTTTTGAGGCTTGTTAACAAAAGTAGGCCATCAAATACGGCAAGAAAAACAAAGGCTTTGCCAGGTGCACTATCTCCATTGGATGTTATTTTATTTCTCAGGAAAGAGAACATTAGGAGGAAGCTATTTCCCCCAATTTTCTATGCCACCCATAGGAATCTAATTCAGTTTCCTCTTAAATTTTATACTGAGAAATGAAAGTGTAGAATCAACTTGCTGTAATGTACATTTTTGCATAGGTTTGATTTTTTTATTAATATTCCTAGTCCTAAACTATTTATTTTGCCTGATGTATTTTTAAAGATCCTAATATAACCATTTGAAGAACTAAGACTTTTTTTTTTTTTTAAGTGGACAGGAATATATACTTAAGTGATCTCAACTTGCCTGGTGATATAACCTGATCAAGGAATCGTACAGCGTCAGGCAACTCTTGGCCCTGAGGGCAGAGTCTCACTGAACTCTGGTTTTGCAGGGCACTGGAGAATAGGTTGATTTCTGCCTTATCCATTTTTTCCAGCTTCTCCTACACAAAGGTAGAATTTTATTTTTAAACCAGAAAGTGTATCTGAATTTTCTTTAAGATTTATTTATTCACACATACAGAACTGGGGTACAGGCCAGAGGTACAGGGGGTGATAGGATTCACCAGAAACACTGCGGAAAGCAACACCAGAGAGAGAGTGGGGAGCAGTACAGGCCAATCAACAAAGTACACTGCAGAGGGGAGCAGCTGGAGAGACCAGAGAGGTCTCTGTGCCTTGGGGTCACCTCCAGGCCTGGGGATTGCACTTGCACTGAAACACCTATAGCTCACTTGTAGTGCTGTGCTTTAAGCTGCTGCACCACTGGGGAGGGCTCATAAAAGTGTATCTGAAATTATCACAGTATCGTTTGTATCAAAATGTAAGTTAAAAAAAAATAGGTGAGGGCCCTCCCTGGTGGCGCAGCGGGTTAAAGCACAGCACCAAGAAGCTTAAGCCGCTTTCCCCATGAGTTCAATCCCCGCCTGCTCCGGAGGAGACCACATAGCGTGGCAGACCTCTCCTGACCCGCCCACTACTCCCCCAGCAGTGTACTTCGTCGATCTGCCTGTTCTGCTCCCCACTCTGTCTCTGGTGAATCCTCTCACCCTCCGCATCTCTGGCCTGTACCCCAGTTCTGTACAAATAAATAAATCTTTAAAAAAAAAAAAATAGGTGAAAAGTGATTTCACTTATATGGCTCCAGAAAGAGCAAAAACAAACAGAAATGAAATTTAACATAGTGGTTGGATACCATAAGCCACAGAATGAAGGAGTATAAAAGTCATTTGAATATGTTAAGATCTTTGTAATTGTCCCCTATCAGGAGATCTAGCTATCTGAAACAGGATGGGACTTGTCTTCTCAGTAAGAATGCAGGTGAGGCCTTCCAACTAGGTGTTCCTGCAGCTTAAAAAAACAAAAACAAAAAAATAGCATCAGACACCGGTATCCTTCAAGCCTCCATCTTCCCCATCATTAAGTGGAACTTCCTTTCTCTGCATGGCTTCTGGCTATGAACCCCTGAGTATGGGGCTTAGATAAGAAAGAGAAAGGGCCAAAAGAAAGAAAGAAAGGCCAAAGGAGTGATTCTGCTTAAATGGTTCCCTGGAGCAAGCTTTCCCAACATCCTATTGTTGACTCCTGGTCACATCTTGCTAGAACCATATCTCATGGCCAAGCGTAGAAAAAGAGTGTTTTGTTTTCCCACATGTTTTATTGAGGAAGGTAAGAGAGCAGTGCTTGGGAAGGACTTCAGATAGATAACCAATCCGCCACATTTTATTGCCATTTACTAGCTACCAGGATCTATGATATATATTGTTATGTGGGTTATTTCATCTAATCTTGTTTTCTCTTTTGAAATACTTTACTTTTTTAAAAGAAAAAAAAATTAAGGTATTATTTGTTAAATTATCTTTATAGTTTATAAAGATGTGTATGTTTGGGTTGTAGTTCACACATCTCCAGTGTATGTGATCACACCATGCCCATCACCAAAACCCCATTACTTCTCTACCATAATTCACCAGGTGACCCTGATGACCCTTCTCCCCACCCTTTCCTCTAGTAGCCTCATATATTCAGTCAGCTTTTCAGAGTTTGTTCTGTGTTTTAGATTTGCCTGTTCCTTTGTTTTCTTTCTCTATATTCCACATACGAATGGACTCACACAGTATTTGTCTTTCTCCTGCCGACTTCATTTCCATCCCCTCCAGCCCCATCTATGTTGCCACAAAGGGCAAGAATTCATCTTCTTTTCTACCTGAGTAGTGCTCCAGGCTGCCAAGAAACCACATCTTCTTTACCTACTTATCTTCATAGCTGCTGCATACCCTAGGTAAGAATAGTAAGTCCACATTATTAGCAAGAAAATGAAGACTCAAGTGGGGACATCCAGCATGTTCATAGTAAATTTAGGACTTGAACTCAGACCATTTGTCTCTAGCCCACAATACAATGATACTTAAACACTGATCATTTGTATTTCTGAGAGTCGAGGCCACTGGATTTCCTGTTTCCTCAAAAAGGATGATAATGTAGAAGTTTACCATGCATATATTAAGCACCTAGGTCACCTATTAATTACCAACTGAGCTTGGATTAGATTAGTTTTAATTTAACATGTTTTTTACTCCCACCCCACCTCCAGCCCCCACCCCATTCTTCAGATTGATTGCTGTGCAGGAACTGTGGCAGTCTGGATCACCTTAATTAGCTTGTTCTGCTTTTTATCCTTCAGCACCTCTTATCTAACAGATTCCTCATGAGTGTAGTAAACGGGTCGCAGAGCACCATCGTATACCTGCACCAATCTCAGACAATACATTAGCTCACATTTATAAGCTCCTATTTTTATTTTATATCATGGTACTCTAGACTCCCTGGAAAGCTTTAGAAATAGAAAAAGGCTATTTTTAATATTATCTAAAAGAACCAGCAGTTTAGTGAATCATGTAATCTGATGCTTCACTATGGGTAAGGTTAGGGTCTCAAGTAAGGTTTAAATGGAAACCTTTAGAGGCTTTTTAAAATGCCAGAAGGATGCCTAAGTCATTCATTGCTTAAATGTATAAGGAGGCTTCTGATCCTTGTTCCATCAACTTTTGGAACAAACCAATTGCCTCATATATTTAAAAATAATAATAATAAAGTAAGATAACGGTGTATGTGATGAACTGATCCAGATCTTGGGTTTTATTTTATACTCCAAGAGAAAATTTTCTAGCTATATATTTCTATGCTTCAAAAAATAAAAATAAAAAATAGGTCTATATCTATCCGTTTTCAAAAATAATTCTCCCAAGAACAAAGCTCCCGAGAAGAAAGCCTCCATCAGCCGTATTAGGTACTCAATATGTGGTGAACAAGTTCAAGGGCCACACAGAAACCTGTCCTCTGGATTTGCCAGGAGGTTTCCTAGAATCCTCACAGCTCTTTTTGCGCATACATGTCTTTAATATCAAATCCAATACAGGCTGGATGTGTAGTCTCTTCGTTAGTCTGAGAATGTGTGACTGCTTTCAAAAAATTATGTTGTAAGCATGGGCTCTCCCTGGTGGTGCAGCGGGTTGAAGCACAGCACTGAAAAGCTAAAGCCACTTCCGCATGAGTTCGATCCCTACCCTGGAGGTGACCCCATGGCACAGCAGACCTCTCCTGACCTGCCCGCTGCTCCCCTCAGCAGTGTACTTTGTCAGTCAGCCTGTTCTTCTCCCCTCTCTGTCTCTGATGAATGCTCTTACTGCCCCTTCACCTCTGGCCTGTACCCCAACTCTGTATGCACAAATAAATAAATCTTTTAAAAAATATATATTGTAAGCAGATAAATATTTCACATTAGCCTTTGGCTATTGCACTGTTTAGTAAAAAACACATCTTCTCAAAACATTTTTTTTAACTTACCAGTAATAACTACCCTTAGACTCTGAGTTATTTTCATAAAGGAACGAGTCATAGAGAGCTGGATTCTTGTGGGATCAAATCCAGACCAGGCCCATTTGACATCTGAGATCTGGACTTTTAAGACTGTACTAAATAACACAGGTGATAGTCTGCTTATTTTTATTAAGTGCTTCTTATATACCTGTGCTATGCACAGAAAGAAATTAAAACAAATATGGGACATACTGTCATTCACTATCTCTTCAAGATTGTAGAAGTTTGCTTTTCTCTCCTTGCAATGAGGAAGTGGTAGCTCTCTTCACATCCTTACCTACGTCCACCTTTCCCTGTCTACAATGGAGGTTGTCTGAGATCTTGGTTCTACTCACCATAGTTTTTGCCTGAGTAACTGTCCTTATGACCCAAGATGGCGCTACTCTGTATTCATGTTCTGAGAAACAAAACAGAAGTGGAGGAAGGAGTGCAGACCTCCTGCCCCTGTGAACCAGTAGGAGTGTCACAGACAACACTCCTATGAATAGCTCCTTGGCTAGAACGTAGTCCCATGGCCACACCTAATTCAAGGAGCTGCTGGGAAATGCCGTGTTTCATTTTTTAAGATTTATTTATTTATGTATGCAGAGCTGGGGTACAAGCCAGAGGTGCAGGGGTGGTGAGAAGATTCACCAGAGACAGAGTGGGGAGCAGAACAGGCAGACTAATGAACTACACTGCTGAGGGGAACAGCGGGAGACAGGAGAGGTCTGCCGTGCCATGTGGGTCACCTCCTGGGCCGGGGATCAAACTCGCACTGAGGCAGCTGTGGCTGGCTTGCAGTGCTGTGTCCTAACCTGTTGCGCCACCAGGGAGAGCCCAAAATGCAGTCTTTATGGTGGTGAACTTGCACCCAGCTCATACTGTATGGACATGGAGAAAGGAAGAAGGATTATATATCCATGAGCTCATTGTGTAGTGTCGGTTAATGCTCCCACCCAAACCTTTGGAGTTCTTGGCGATTAGGACTGAGACCCAAGCCCATGAGACCTCTCACAGTGCTATCCACAGCACGTAGACTTAATTAAGACTATGGAATAAATAAGCAGTCGTAACTACAGAAATAGTAATAATATTTATGAATAACTCTGCCCGTGGCAGTTTTAAGGGTAGACATGTATAGTCTTACTCAAGTCCTAAAACCAGTCATTGAAGCACATTCATGTGCTGTCTCTGGTAGCTGAGACCCACCCCACCTGGGAAGACACCAAGACACCAGCCGTGTGCCTCCTCAGGGCAGAGTGCTAGAGGTTGGCTGCCTGCAGCTCAAACCCTGCTCCCTCTTCTGCTGGCTGGAATATTTGGATTTCTTAACCCCTCATTATTCAAACGCATCATCTATAATTATTAGCGCCAGTTTCACAGGATTGTCATGAGGTTTGTATGAAATGATGTGTGAAATATGCAAAAATATGCTTACCACAATGCCAGGCGCTTAAAAGGATTTAGTAAAGGTTGGCGCTGTAAATTGTTAAGTCACTCTTTTAGGGCCTCACAGCAAGTGAGTGGCAAGGCAGGACTGAAACCCAGGCTGATTCCAGCATCTTCACCTCTAAGGGCAGCTCTCCCATTTCAAACACGATAGCGAGGTGGAAGCAAAACTTTCTATGTCAGTGTGAAGGGGTGGGGGGAGGAACTGCAGAGGCAGAAAACTTTTTAAAAGCATTTTGTAATTCATTACTTTGAAAAAGATATCGGCAAAGTTCTGCTCTTCATGCTAACTTATCTTGTAAAACATTTTTTGTAGCGAGCCAGCTCAAGGCAGGGTATGACTGGAGACTGATCCAGATTCGGTTGTGCTTGAACCTTAAACCTCTTGGGGTCCGCATGTTTAAAAAAAAAAAAAAAACAAAACAAAACACCTTTAGTAATAAAATTTTAAACAGCAGCATCTTATTTTTTAAAAGTGTAACAAAGTATAATTTTGACCATGTAAACACATTGCAAGGAACCTCCTCAAGGTCTTGATGCTTAAACTTCATTCATTTCATAGTGAATCCTCCCTAGCACAAACGTAGCCAAGTTCACCTACCAGACAGCAAATTTGTGTCTCCATCCTATTTCACTTTACGAAGAGCCGGTTTCAAACTTCTTTGTCTCAGTACCTTTATTTGAAACACTAGTGATGGTCTAAATATACAGACCTCTAACTCACAGGAAATTCTGGTAGATAATATGCTTCCCGGACTAAATATATTAAATTATATAAGAAAAAAAAAAACAGGCAGACTGTATGCGTTTTTGTACCTACTGGCAGGTGGCAGAGATCTGAATGGTGGAGCCTTTTTATAAGCAAGATTAAATTGACTCATGACAGCTGGTCACTAAAATACAGGAAGTGCAGACCTGGTTGAAAGCAAGAACACAGGTTTTCATTAAGTTTGCATCACAGAATAGAACTCACAGGATGTTTTAAGTTTGCCTTAGCGACACCTTTATGTGACAGTGTATACAGCTTGTCGCTTGCACCCAACTGGATATTGATGGTAGAGGCAAGTTAGTTCTATCTGCAGTGGTGGTGGGAGTTGTGTGTGCGAACAGATTCCGAGATTAGGTCCCACCCTCCGCAACATCAGGTATTTGAGGGCTAGTGAAGCCTGTGAGTTTTAGGTGCACAGTTACTCCCCCCACCTAATGTGAAGGTGCCATGGAAATAGAAAATGAATCTGTCAGAGACAGCGGATGTCACGGAACCTGCCCTCCACCTGTCACCGGGCCTGAGGTCATAACATGAGGAATTGAGAGCAATTACCCCGCTCTGTGAAATCCATTTTTCTCCAATGGAGAAGTCACTCTGGCAAGAGCTCTAAATAAAGGATTGTAGCATCTGATGGGAATGGAGTGATGAGAATAAACTGAGTTGTGGAAATGGAAAGGAGCCCAAATACAGGCCCGTGCAGAGGGGCCTCAGCCCCTTCACATTCTTATTTTGTGCACACCGAGTGACACAATGGCGGAGGAAGGCAGCCTGGAAGCTTAATTAGGTCACTGAATTCACTACTGGAGAATTTCGAGTTCTGGCCAGAACCCAAGCTAGGCTCCATGAAATTTCAACTAAACCAAGACAGTCATCATTGTGTGACAAATTATAGCTAATGGATACATGTTCTTGAATAATCAGGATGTACCAATGCTGTGTTTTCTGTCTCCTCCAAGCTGTGTTTTTCTCTTAGGTCCTGCAAGCACTGACTTAGCACAGCCCTTGAGATAGATTTCAGGTGTCTGACAAATACTCCGAAGTTTAAACTAAATTCAGCTGGTCTACAAGGTCTCACCAGCTTTGTAGAATTCCCTTTGCCCAATAAAGGGTTAGTTATGAAAACGTATGATGAGTCAACATGTCAGTCTGGGGCCCCAATCATGGAGTATTTGATTTAGTTTAAATTGTCTGTTATTAATTGCCTGTTTTTAGCTCAGTGTCATGCTAGACACGGAAGAACAGACCCATGTAGTTTCTTCTTCCAGTGAGTTTACTTGCTTTTGTTTATTCATCAAATACTTTCAAGCACTTTTTATGGGCCAACTACCTCGATATGTGTGAGGAATATTATCATTAATAAGGCAGACAAGACTGCTGCTCCCAAGAGCTTGCATTCCAGGGAAGGTGACAGAGGAAAAAGCAATTACAATAAAGTCTCTGTGTACAGCAGAAAAGGTACAGGCTTTCAACTATGATGGCCTTGCCTAGTGTCAGATATGCAAGTAAGGAAAGGTGTCTTGGTGGCTCTGGTAGTTGATCAGCAGCTACTTCTCAAATGGCATCTAGCCTCAAACAGAAATTTGCAAGTTGACTCTTGAATGGTAAGAATTACTCAGATAAAAGAGGTGAAAGAGTAGAGTAGATTATTCTGCACAGAAGGAGCAAATTATAAGATTTCCTGAAGGTGAGATTTATAGAACTGAATATAGAGTGCTGTAGATGAGGCCACAGAATGAACAAGTATAGGTTTCAGAGGGACTTGTAGGTCATGTTACAGAGCTTGGACTCTATTATGAGAATAGTGAGGAATATTTCAATGGTTCTGAGTCATAAATGAGACAGATATTTTTGTGCAAGTGATTATTTTCACAGTTGTGTTGAGATTGGGCTAGAGAGGAGCATGGTTTAGAGGCAGGCATCTCTGTGTGATGTAATAAATCAGATCATAAATG
The DNA here is from genome assembly GCF_000260355.1 of Condylura cristata. Lineage (NCBI taxonomy): Eukaryota > Metazoa > Chordata > Mammalia > Eulipotyphla > Talpidae > Condylura > Condylura cristata. Next base: position 10,421,337 of record NW_004567127.1, on the reverse strand, counting down.
ATGATGGTCTCAACTGGGAAAGTGGCCATGGCTGGAACTGTATATATCTGGGAATATCAGGAAGGAGGAATCTCAGCACTTGGTCAAAGACAGTGATCACAGATTAGCTATGATAGGAAAGGAAAAGGGAAGGTGGTGCAGTTTACTCAAAAAAATACAGATGGAGACATAAGTGAGGAAGGGAAGCCAAAGAATTCAGTTTTGGAATGTGTTGAGTTAAATGTCAGGTAGCATTTCAGCTAATAAATCTGAAGCCCAGGAGAGAGATTCATGATGGAAATTTAGTTCTAGGACTTACCAACATGTTAATCAAAAAATCTTCACTTGGTGGGCTTAGAGGGAGGAGGTTACATGAATCCTTATGCAGTAGAGGGTCTCTGAATCTCCTAACATGTTTTAAATGTTTGAGCTCACTTGTTGGCATATTTAGTTTTTGTCTAGAGAAAATAAAATGATGCAAATTTTCTTGACAAGGACTATAACTCAGAGACAGTAAAGGATCACAGAAGAAATTGAATCACTTTGATAAAAGTGCCCAAGGAACACCATTTAGGCTGACTTTGCTGAGCCAGAACCACAAGAACACATAGAGGAGGGTTCTGAAAATGAACTTGAGAATTCAGCAGCCAGAAGCAGTTCAGGGGGAGGAGGCAGTGGTGAGATGGAGTGAGTGAGTGAGTGAGTGAGTGAGTGAGTGAGTGAGTGAGTGAGTGAGTGAGTGAGTGAGTGAGAGGAAAGGGAAACAAAGAGGACACATGTAGGCAAATCTAGAAGGAACAGGAGAGCTTTGAAGAGGTTTTTGGAAAAAAAAAATAATAACTGAGGAACAAGGTGTGTGTTTTCCACTTTATATAACCAATAGCATTTTTAAAACACAAAGATCTTTAAATAATGATAAATCAAATCTCAAGAGTTGAACCTTGGGTGTCTCCAGTACTCAAGGGAAAAATTACAAATTGAGTGAAGCCTTAAATGATTAATAAGTTTTTGAACAGATGAGGATGAGCCATTCATTAGAAGAAATCTGAAAAAAAAATAAAAAATAAGATATTCTCATTGTCACCCAAGAATATATTCTTATTGTCACTCAAGAATATTTTCTCAATCAAAATAAAGTAAAATGGGCATTGTGTATAGATGAGACGGTGACTACAGATGAAAGTGTTAACAGTTCCAAGATATAGAATCTGATTTACAATTACTACTTACATCCTTTGTCCTCACACATGAGACCAGCATATTCTTTGAGATGATGTTGTTCATTTCCTCATTTAGCATTTTTAACACCAGGTAGGATGCTAAATCAGTGTAAGCTGGTGCTTCTATCACTTAGACTTCAAACATCCTCCCTACATATAAACGCACCCATAAATAAAAGTGCTAATGTTCATTCTTTAATAGGTAACTTAACACAAGTAACTCCCTACAGAAAGGAGATTGTTGGAGACCTGGCTCATAATTGAATATTGTGCATTTCACATATCTAAATTATTTTTCTTGATCTTTTGAAAATAATGTACAAATGCTAAGTTGTAAAGATTATTTAACATGTCTTACTTGAATAGGTACTGTTTAAATAGTAGCCTTCCAGTGTGTTCTAACATATAACCATACAGAAAGTAGAATATAACTATCGGGTTATAAATTGAAGGTGGCCCTTAGCAAACCTGAGAATTGGCCTTACCCAGGAAGGTTTGGGTCAGGGGCCACTGCTTTAGGGTCATCACCTTGTAGTTAAGAAGGCCCAGCAGTGTCAGTAATAGTCTTAGTTTTCCCTTACATCTTTGCAGTAAGTTTGGGTCACTGGTCCTAACCGATCATCACTGTACAAGAGAAATACTTGTGTATGGCTGTGCAGAAACCAACACTATTTGTTTTGTTTTGTTTTGTTTAAGATTTATTTATTTATTTGTACATACAGAACTGGGGTACAGGCTAGAGATGTGGAGGGTGAGAGGCTTCACCAGACACAGAGTGGGGAGCAGACCAGGCAGATCGACGAAGTACACTGCTGAGGGGAGCAGCGGATGGGTCAGGAGAGGTCTGCCACGCCATGTGGTCACCTCCGGGGCAGGGGGGAATCGAACTCATGTGGAAGTGGCTTAAGCTTCTTAGTGCTGTGCTTTAACCCGCTGCGCCACCAGGGAGGGCCCCCACCACTATTTGTTAAAGAATCTTATTTGCCTATTTAAGAAAGTGATTAGTTCCTTCCCACGGTTCAAGACATCTGCCACAAAAAAAAGTAATGATGTAAAAACACCACATTATCTATTGGTCTCTATGAACCTTGACTTTCTATATTTTTGTCCCGTTGCCTGTTTAAAAATACAGACACTCACAGCATTTTGGGGTCTCAGTGGACTGATCTTTCTCCTTCATCCCCAGCTGGGGGTTGTCCTGTCCTTTGTGGAAAAGCACACTGCCCAGAGACCAACCTCTCGTCACAGTCATCCTATCAACCCAGGTGTTACTTTTCCAGGGGATGCACTCTTTGCTTGTGGTGTTGTAATTTACAATATGCGGCCTCAACAAATAGCTGCTTGGCCTTTGCAATTTTGTAGTCAAAGACTCTGGTTATGGGAACACATGTTTGTGCAAATTGCATATCCCTTGTTGCCTCTCATGTGTCACAAGTACCAAAGACAAGCCTTTGGCTAATGACTTCAAATCCTGCCACACCGAGCTCTCTATTTTCTAGGGTTTTAAGTGTCTTTTATCTGAGTCGTTTGACCCATTTTTGAGAGAGCTTTCTGGTGACCTTATTTGCTATGGGAAGGAAATCTGAAGACACCTTATGTTGTTTAGAAACCATGATAGAAAAACTCTTCTGATCTGAGAAAATGTCATTTTAGAACCCAGAATGCGAACACTGATGATAACTCTTGAGATCTGGAAAAATAAGTCTGAGTATCAAATTGTTTGAATGGTTCTCTCTCTCAAAGAAGAATTATTTTTCTAAGGAAAAACAGAATAGAGCATTGTTCTTCACACCCAGGTGACGCTGTCATGGATCCAGGAGTGTCACAGACAAACCTCCCTGAGTGGCAATGTTTCAGACACCTGTTGGGGAACCCTTGAGTTCACAACACAGTTGTCTTGTGGGCACTTCAGACAGACCCTCACTCAACTGAATGCCAGAGTGTGGGATGAGGGGAGCCTCCATCAGCACCCACCCCATGCCTCTAAGCTATTTCTGAAAACAATCGTGAAGGTCTGCAAAGAACTCTGAGGTAGCACTCAAGTCTGCAGGTGTGAAAGCCCCAACCTCAGGAGACACATGAGCAAAGCTTCGGTGACCAACTTGACTTACAATGAACTCTTGTCTCTCTCTGCCCAGGTGCAAGTGCAATCTCCATGCCACTGTGTGTGTGTATGACAACAGCAAATTGACCTGTGAATGTGAACACAACACTACAGGTCCAGACTGTGGGAAATGCAAGAAGAATTATCAGGGCCGACCTTGGAGTGCAGGCTCGTATCTCCCTATCCCCAAAGGCACTGCAAATACCTGTGAGTAACTTTTCTGGGTAACACCAGATTCTGTGCACCATGAGCTGAGAGTTCTCTCATTTTCACTTGCAATTATGCGTTCACTCCTCTTACTATTTTTCCTTTCCTCCGCAAAAATGCAACTAAAGCCCTTCACCCTATTTTACCACTTCATGTGTAAGCACATTTCAGCACTTGGATCAGCTGTTAATTTCAGTCTCCCAACATCCACATTAAAAGTGTTGGGAATGATGGAAATCAAAGGGGCATTTTTTTTTCCAAGTGGGTTAAACAGGAGGTGCTGTTTTTTTCTCCCACAAATTAATTTCCTATATCAAAGTATTCAAATTCACAACTCTAACTTAATGTTAACCATCCAAATGTTTACCATCTCATTTCCCATACCGGGTAAACTGAGAGGTGCTTGGTCCAGAAGATGGTTCCCTGTCCATTTTGAGCTGGGGGTCCAACTTTGTCCAGTGAAATAATTGACATTTTCCATACCAGCTGAGGTCATGCCCAAATGTCCTAACAATAGAGGCTGCCATTAGCAAGACCCTAGTAGAGCTATGGGTACCATCTGAAGAAGAAAGATACTTGTGTGTAGGCAAGAAGAGCATAGGCATGATCTGAAGTCTCAGGTGCCAAGAAAGATGCCCATCGCCACTCATTGAGCTCCCCTACCATCCCTGCAAAATGCCTGGTGTGTGAAGGGAAACATCCTCTCGAGAGATGGCCATTTTCAGCACTAGTCACCCAATTCCATGGATGGACTGATCAACCACTTGCCAAAGCCCAAAGTACACCCTCTTTGAAAAGGAGAGAAAGGGTAAGGTTGAAAATATAACCATTCAGGTGAGAAGCAACAGAAGCAGCAGGATGATGAACGGCAGGGAATGAGAACCTGAAAAGCCACAGGCTCCTTGCAAAGCTAAGAATGTTATCAGGAACTTCAAAGCAGCAGCTGTGAGAAACCAAAACCTAAAAAAAAAATGAATATCACAGGAACCAGGACCTTATCAAGTTAAATATAAGAGTAATGGACCAAGTAACAAGTCATGGAGTGTGAGGGCATGAAATTATGATAAAACTTCTATGAAGCAGAAAAAAAGAATCCTTCAAAAGATTCAAAAAAATCCCTCTTTGTAAGGGTATTCAGTTTCTGTGTTAAGAAAAACCTGACAGTCTAGTTCTTAAAATTAATACATTAAAGTCTGTTGAGCAAAATTGTTGATTTTTCAAGGTGATTTTTATTAACAGACTGTGGGTTCTGTTCCATTGCTGAGGATATAGACTCCCATACTCAGTAGGCACCTCATGAGGCTACTGGTTTTGATACCCTCTGACTGGCAACCTGAGAATCCTGTCACCACAGTTGTCCAAGTTAGCTTGAAGTGTTTCCAAAATGAAAATGGATCAGATTTCATTTTCATTGCTGTCTGCCTCTTTAGTGGGACAGGAGGGAAGAGGATGATCTTCACAGTTCTCACTGGTCTTCTGGCTCCTTTTCAGGACACTCCAATGTGTCAGGGACACCAGATGGGCAGATCGGGTGGGCTTCTCTGGAAGCCTCGGCTTCCATTTTAACATGACCCTGTTCTTCTACCCAGAGCTTTTATTTATTTCCAGACATGTTCACAGAGAACCCATTCTGGTGCCAGCCATGACTTTGGACCATCTTGAATTTCTTGTTATATTATTACAGAAATGATCTGCCCCTGCCTATGTTTTACATCTTGCTGATCACTAATATACTCCCTGGCCAAAGGCATGCACCCTTCTTTGTCGGTTCCACTGTCCAGTCATCCTTCCATTGTTGCCGACGTTCTCTCAACTTGGGTTTCCAACTGTTAAAATAGGGAAATAAGAGATGGACACGTCAGTCAAAGTTGATTTCAGTGTTCCCACCCTCACCTGCCCAACATGGTCCAGTCTTACAATGGAAATGAACATTTAAACCAAGTTTCTGTCATAGCATCCTGTACTTTGAGATATCCAAGAATGGAAGTGAACAGTTTAGTGGTTTGGTATACAGGATCCAAGATCGAATCTCTGTTTATCTGTTCACTAGCTTCTAACCTTGAAAAAGAAAACTGACCTCTCCCATGCTCAGTTTCCCATCTGTAATGGAAGGACAGTATTAGTTCCTGCCTCAGGAATTTTGAGAAAATTGAGTAAGCCATTGCATGAAGTGTGCTTAGCATAACACCTGTCACAAAACAGATGTTCAGAAATAACTTTACTTTTAAGATGTTTCCATGCCTGGGCAGATTCACTGCTGTAGAAAATATTTCTTAGTATTCCCATTGTCTACAAATTTCCAACTAGTTCTTTTTCTTTGTAGCTTATAAAAAACTAGATTGAGCTCAGTTTCTTTTCATCTCCAAACTATTCATCACCAACTCTACTTTCCACATAGATGTTCATCTTTCTTCCCTTTTTTAAAAAAGTATTTTTGCATACAAGAACTGGAGTACAGGGGGCATGACAGACCCACCAGAAACAGTGGGGAGCAGAACAGGCAGATCCACTGACATACACTGTTGAGGGGAGCAGCGGGCAAGATAGGAGAGGTCTGCCGCGCCATGTAGGTCACCTCCCTGGGGGGAAGGGAGGGTCGAACTTGTGGTGCTGCAGTGGCTGCTATAGCTTCATAGTGCTGCACTTTAACCCCTTGTGCCACCATGGACGGTCCTTTCTTCCCTTTTTGCCTGCCCTAGATGTCTTCCTATTTATTCGTGTGGTACTTTATGCTGAACATAGGGCTTCTAGCACTATTATGGTTCTCATTTCATATTGACTTTCCTTCCTGTCCATGTGTGACCCCCACTGCCCACCCCCTCACCCTCCACACATACAAGCACACACACACACACACACACACACAGTTCTAACTGAGCCTTCCAAGCCACCTGATATTAGGTCATGACCAAAAGTGTTTCTACCTAAACAAGAATTCTGAACGTCAAATCGGAGCAACTCTCACTCTGATCTACTAATCTCAGATCCTCAGCGGTTTAGAAATGACACTTACAGGGTCTCCCTGGTGGCACAGGGGATAAGCCTTAGCACTACCAAGCTATCTGTAGCCACTGCAACACGAGTTCAATCCCTAGCCAGGGAGCTGACCTACATGGCACAGCAGACCTCTCGTCTCCCTCACTGCTCCCCTCAGCAATGTATTTTAAGTAGATCCACCTGTTCTGCTCCCCGCTCTGTCTCTGGTGAATCCTTCACCCACCCCCCACAAAACCTCTGGCCTGTACCCCAGCTCTTGTGTGAATACATAAATAAAAAATACTTTTTTTTTTTAAGAAAAGAACGAAAGAATACCCACGTGGGGTAATCTCTAGATTCAGCTGAAGCTCAATCAATCACAGTAACTTTAGAATAGGAAGGTGGGTTTCTACCTACTCTCAGCAAGCTCACCAACAGGGCTTCATTAAGTCAGGAAATCATAAGATCTACCTCCAAAGACTCTCAGGCGCCCTAAATTGGGACCTGGCTGGGTGCCGGCATGGGAGATGGTGCTTGCTAGGTTTGTTGCAGGTCCACTGCGAGGTCTCTGCCAAGGCGTCTGTAGCACTTGGGGAGAAGAGCACGCTAAAAATAGGCATCCAGGCCCTCCCTGGTGGTGCAGCGGGTTAAAGCACAGCACAAAGAAGCTTAAGCCACTTCCACATGAGTTCGATCCCCGCCTGCCCCGGAGGAGATCCACATGGCGAGGCAGACCTCTCCTGACCTGACCGCTGCTCCCCTCAGCAGTGTACTTCATCGATCTGCCTGTTCTGCTCCCCACTCTGTCTCTGGTGAATCCTCTCACCCTCCGCATCTCTGGCCTGTACCCAGTTCTGTATGAATAAATAAATAAATCTTAAAAAAAAAAAAGGCACCCAGCCTGGAAAACACATCACGTTTCCCCACACTTTCCACTCCTCTGGCAGAGGGAGAAGTCATAATTCTTGGAGTAATATTCCTATTCATGTGCTTTCTATGTAAAACCTCGTTTGTTTTCTTTGTATTTTTAAGCTCTGTGTGTGTGTATGTGTGTCAAGGTATCATTCTCATTTTTCTATGAAGCTGATGTTTTATCTGAAGACATGTCTTCTTCTTCCTATGCATCATCCATTTGTCTTTGATAGAATGCTATTTTGAATGTCCTTTGAATTTCATTTCAATCTTCCAAATAGGTAGCCAGTCTCCCCAGCTTCATGCTTAGTCATGATTCTCTTGATTCCTATTGTAAAGCTCATGAATAAAATCATCAAGCAATACTTCTTTAAGTTCTGATCCCTGTGCAATAATAGGTGATGAATAGGTGATGTGTGTGTGTGTGTGTGTGTGTATATATAAATAAACACATATAGACATACATACATATACACATGTGTGTGTGTATATATGTATATATGCCCCAAAATTAATAGTTACCCTTTAGGAGATACAACCCTAGCAAAGATAATATCCTTTTACCTCTGCTTCCTAAACTCTGTTCTACAATTTTTAAGAAAAATTTCATGGTTAAATCAGTTTAGAAAATGTTGTACCTTGTGCTGGCTCTTAACTATTCACATTCTTTTACCAAAAACATTAGAGAATGCTCTCATACAGTTAGCTATTTTACCCAGCACTCCCTAAACTTAACTGTGGAACACTTAATAGTTTTCTATAAAAGACCCTTTGGGGACATTTGATGCTCCAAACAATTTCTTTGGGCTAGTGATAGATACGTCATGGAGACAGAGAGAAAACCCAGCCAATTCAGCAATATTTGATCTTTTGCTTTCCTCTTACCCACACGGTCTAATATTCTTCAAAGAAAGACAAGTAAACTGGTCTGACATTGACATCATTTGTTTGTTCAGAAACCCAACTGGAATTGTTCCACACTATCTAGCACTCCTCAGAGCGATGGAAAGTAATTTGATGAGTGTTCTATTATTTTTCTCCTATTAAATTTACATTGACCAATTTATATTTTCTCAGGTAGGCACATGTGCGTGTCATTATCCAGCCTATTTTCTAAGCACTTTACATGCATTGGTTCATTCTTAGTCTCAACACTCTTATAAAAGAGATCCTATAATATTCACTTTGCAGACACGGAAATGGCTAATGACCGAGGAGCAATCTTGCTAGTGAGGGTGGGAGCAAGACTCGGTCCCTTGTGGGTCTTAGCTCCAAAGCAGCGCAAGTCTCCATATTACTTCTCAGTTTAGAGTGCAGTGACCTGCTGTGTCCTCCAGGTGGTTTAGGCTGCACTTGACACCTGTTTCCATGAGTCTGTCTCTCTTCTACTTTTCCTCAGTCTCCGCACTTCATAGAATCCATCCTAGGTTTTTATACTCTGTGAAGTAATTTCTCCTATTAAATCCTCACAGTAGCCCCGTGAGATGTGTGCTGCTTTATCCTCATTTTCCAGAAAGGAAACATAGGCACTCAAATTTAATAATTAATTTGCCCTCGGACCTCCGCCCCAGCGAGTACATGACAGCTCAGCACTTAGGACTCTGGTCTCAATGATTTCAAGAAATAAAACACTATAGTTTAAGAATGAAAATATTTTTTTGCCTTATTTCTTAGAAGTGTTTGTAGAATTAATGATTTGGGGAATGAATCATGAAATCTAAATAATCCCATAATGTGCATGCAGGTACATGACCTTGACCTTGCCAGCATTTCACAGTGCTTAGAGGAACATGGGCCTTCACAGCTCAGTGGCTCTAACAAAAGGCTTTCAGTCTCCCACAGGAGATGAGCTGAGCTCTCACAGGAAAACACAGAATAGAAGATCTCACTTTATTTTTTCATGAACTCACTAGGCGTCCAGAGACAGCATGCTTAACTGGCTGGGTTTTCCTAGGCCTTCATTGCATTGGTTATTTGACTGTTGTCAAGCTCCAAATACCAATCTTTCAGACTCAAAACCCTGACTCGGTGAGCCCAGTAAGTGAGAACCTGCATCTCAAAGACCAACATATAAAGTTAGAAACCAAATTATTTGTGTGTAATCACAGTGCACTGTCTCTTTTCTGATGCTCATAGGGCTAGATATTATTTATAATTCAGAAGCTTTAGTATTTTAAATGGCAATACAATGTCCATATAATATCATGTAGTAATATCCACAACAGAAAATCAGGTAGCAGCCCATCAGGTACCATCAGGTAGCAATGATTTAATTTTTCTGCAGCAAACCTATGATGAGGGACAACTTTGTATTCTGGTCTGGTTTTGCCATCAGATTAGATCAGATCATTTAAGTTGTTCAGGATGTATTGTAGATACATCCTGAAAATGTGTGTGTATACACATATGTGTTGTGTGTTGTTTTGGTTTGGATTGGAGGTGAAAAATCAAGGTGTAAACTAATGGAGAGATGGTAGAATGTGATCATTATAGGTCCAGCTCTAGAAGCTGATTCGATCTTAGTTTCCTTCCTGCTGATGGAATTGATCTTGGCCAACCTTCTTAGGTGTTTGAATTTCTTTCCTCTGTAAAATAAACCTGAGTGTTGCCCACATAGGTTGCCATAGAAGTTAAATGAGTGAGTCCATGTAAGGCCTTTAGAAGCCCAGCCAGCACACAGTCGTATGAGCTACTGTTGCTATCATTTCACTAACATCAAGCACATGGACCTATCATAACCTGATGAGCAAATTCTCCTTTTGAAGCCAACAACTCGATGGAGAGATAAATTATGAACAAATGGCTGTTCATTCATAGGCAATATGAAATAATGGTTATGCTTTTCAGAATAGTCCTTATGAACACTATTCTCTCCCTTGTAATTGAGTCTCCTTGCGGAACCAGGTAATAATGGGAAGGTTGCTTGGTGAGCATGAGATCAGGAAATTTAAATGACTTGAATGTTAATAACATCAGACTGAAATATCCTGACACATCCATCCCACCACACAACCAGCTTCCCTTCTGCCAGTTCCCTAATGCTTGCAAGTTTGCAGAATAATTCCCCACCCTCTTCCAGAGTCAAGGCTGGGTTAGCACTGCCTCCCTCCGCCTGAGGATGCTCCTTTTTCTAGGTTTCCACCTTCTCATCACACATTATTCAGAATTGTTAATCTGTTACATCAGGTTAATGTCACCTGTCAAGTCAGCTATGTACACTCAAGTCCCAGATCCACTCTTTTGCTGTAATATTACTTAGCTATCTCTGCTTGGATCATTTATATGATGATTTCACAGTATAATTCTATAAGGCAATCATATTTCCTCTGCTTTCAAGTTCCTGGGAGATAGCTTACTGTACCTCCTATTAACAGCAGTTTAGACTAGGGAGCTAGGCTGGAAAGATGTTGGAAGAAATTCCTCTAGAATATAAATGAGACTAGAGTGCTTCCTTGCCATCACCTGACTTGTCTTCAACTGACTCTTAGGAATTAGGGCTCCAGCTGGCTGCAGCTTGGCTAGAACAAGATCTAGTCCTCTGCTAGACGGGCTTTTTCAAATTGTCTTTCACAATAGTCATATTTCCTTTCAGTTTGAAGCCTTCTGAGTCCTTTCTCCTACTACTTCCTTCTTACAGAGCTTTCCATTGAGTCTCAAGAGGGACTATGGTTTTATTTCTTTATATTACTGCTCCTTTTTGTACAGTAGTAGGTGTCTCCTCTCAAGTTCTCATAGTTCTCTTGCCACCATATCACCAGTGAACCACCACCATAGTGGTGCTCTTCCCTCCCCTGTTTTGATCCCTCTCTCTTGTCCTCCTTGGACCTCAGGTCTATGGTCAGCTTGCTAGTTTTAGCTTTTTCGTGACCTTTTGTCCAGTTTCTTTATATTTCATGTAACTAAAACCATTTGACATTTATCTCTTGCCTTCTGGCTTATTTTAGATAATAGAGTCCTTTCCAGCTCCAACTATATTGCTGAAATGGCATGAATCTTTCTTTTTGATCACTGAGTAATATTCCATTGTGCAGAGATACCATGACTTTTTGATTCATTTGTCTGTTTTGGGGTGTTGGGGGTCATGGTTCTTAGCATTGCATTAATTCTGCTTCAAAAGATCATGGCGTTATTTTTTAAACATCCGTCTTATTGACTTTGTTAACCTTAACTAACACCCCTGCCATTATTTACTGGGCAGAGGGTCAGTAAAATTGAAAGAGGACAAAAAGAAAGGAATGAGAAGAAGGAGGAAAAAGGAAGAGAAGACACCAACACATTCTATATTCTGCTAGATCCTCATCTTCTTAGTTGAAACAGAATTCCTTTCAAATAAACCTGAAATAAGTGAGTGGGAAGGGCTGGCTGAAGAGGAAACAGCTGCACGTTCCTCTAAGTGGAGCACCATCTTGCTTTTTTTATTACATGGTGCTGTTCGGTTTACTCAACATGCATGCGTGTCTCTGACTGAAGTAGCATATTTAGTCCAAAAAAAGGTGATACTATTAAGATCTTACACCATCTATTACAGAACATTTCCGGATGCCATGTGTGTATCTTCAATTCCTCATTGCAAGATTAGCAACGTCTCAGTAGGTAGGAATTAAGAATTACATGCTCCATCTTGACTATAAAAGGGTTGACAAGGCACTTGCTTCTCTTTCTGCCTTCACTTTCCTTTTCTGTAAACGAAAAAGGTAGCTGAATATATTTTTTAACTCTTTTTCAGTGCTCTTTTTTTTTAATCTGGCATCTTCCTTTTCTTCCTTCCTATCTACCTATCATTTATTTATCTTTCTCTAGTAGTACTGAAGTTATTTCAGAGGTGAACTTAAGATAATGAAGCTTAAATCTCAGTTCTCATCACCAAAATCCTTCTAAATAATAAAAAAAATCATATCTAACTTGATAGTTCAATGTTAATATTACTTTACTGCAAAAAAACTCTCAGCGTTGTATATGGGTTAATGTCCACGAAAGCTGAATTTCTCCTGGGACGGGTTCAGAAAAAAAGACAGGTACAAATTAGAATTTCCAAATAGGAATCTAAAGGGAATAAGAAGAAAATAAGAGAAACATGAAGTGAGTTTATTCAGCAGACCATCCAGTTGAGTGGGTTTCCTAGTAGACAAGTTTGACTGGGGGCACCTGTAAATCACATAACTCTTGCTACCAGGAATGGAGAAAATGTTCAAAGAAACCAAGAATGTGCATGAATACTGAACTCTGAGAAATATCTCTGTGGAGTATTTTACAGAGCACAAGTTCATACTGTAAAGGAAAGTGAAGGCCAGAAGGCCAGTAAAACTGTTGCAAGATATGATTCGGTACCCTCCCTTCCCCACCCCCCTAAGTGAGGGCACCAGGAACTGACTGCTATCTACACCAGAAATCCTCAAGCAGGGGCTTGTGACCACCCAGCCCTAACAGCAAGTCACATCATGCAAATTTCCCAGCCTGCCAAAATGTCTTTATATACCCCTGATTCTAGGAAACTGGGGTCCATCCTGTCTGGGCGAGAACGCTGTGTCAGTACACTCCAGGGATTGGATCCTAGCCCAGACTAGCAATAAAGGCTTGTACTTGGCTTTTGCATTGGTTCTGTGTCTTGGCATTTCTTGAACTCTAACAATACCTTGACCAAAAGTGATACTTTCACTATGATGGAAATCTTAGAAACAAGCCATACATTTCTGCTTACGTATACATTGGACATATCTTGTGTCTGGCATTTTCCTGAGCAGTTACCAGAGAGACAGAAGGAAAAAAATATGGTGTCTGTCTCCACAGAGCTTTCATGCAAACCTGCAAGTCATAAAAAACAGTTGATAATTTGATCCTGGAAACCTGAAGAAATAGGTGTGTGACTGCAAATGACAAAGTTGCCAGTTTCACTGCAGAAAGATGGAGAAGAGTGAAGAGAAATTAACTTCTAAGCTCAACTTTAAAGATAAGGATATTCTTATATAATAATTGTCCCTTATGAAGGAAATGACCAACATGTCCATAGGTGATTTTCCTGATCATAATTTGACTCTTGTTCCTGTGACTTGCAAACCAGTTTCTGTTATAAGATGAAATCACCTCTGTGGATTACACACCCTTCATTAAATGAATGGTACCTTCCTGTCTTACCCCCTTAAGAATTTGAAAGATTTCTTAAGACTTCCTCTTAGTCTTTTTAATGGCTTTCATGGGTATGTTGAGTGTCCTAAGTTGTCTGTAGAGAACACAAAACAAAGGATTTGGATATCACAATGAGAAACATTAGGGCAAAGCATTTAAAAACATTCTAATAGACATCCCTTGGTGCTTGGTATTTTCAACTTCAAAAATCTTTATTCCAATGAGCAGTTTTAAAATCTTTTCAAAGCAATTCCCATTTCATAGCCATAGAATCGAAAGTCACTTGGCAACCCCTCAAAAAATTGCAAGCCACAAAATGAGGAAGCGCCTGAATTTTAAGCATCCAAATGTTAGGTAATAAAAAAACATCTTCATGAGGAAAATAGGCTCTCATAATGACCTTGCTTGGTGAGGTTTGTATAGCTGGAATGAACGTCTCTCCCTGCACCAGCGTCCCCAAAGGAATAGAAACATTTCTGCATCTTTCTAACGTATTCAGCTGCAGCAAGTACTGCATCAAACAGTCTTGCAGGCTTCTTCTCCACTGTGCCTGGTCCAGTACCCTGAGAACTTTGCCTTGCATTATGCATGCCCTTCTGTAAGTTTGAAAACACATGAAAAGCCTTTCCTTGCCATCCTAACTTCCATTCTCTTTGACAGATTACAAAAGGCAAGCAGTTCCTTGCCATGGAGCAGGATTTTCAATCATGGGGAAATTGGGATTTCTGCAATTGATACTAAAATTATGATGCTGCTATCATATCTCACTCAACAGGGGATTTGCAAAGGGGAAAACAAAAAGATTCAGTTCCAAGTTGCTGTCACACTGCGACAAAGATAGTTTATGGAATAGGGATAGGGATTCAGAGGTCCTTGGTAAAAATCATTTGGATTGAAAATCTGCTCATAGGACAAAGTTAAAACACAGAAATGGAAATGTGGGTTTTCAGTTTTGGTCGATTAGTGATCTGTAATGAAGCTGAAGCTCCATAAACTCTGTGCATTTAAAAAATCAGAGATTTTGAATGCATGCAATAACTGTAAGTAAGATTTCATTCCTTCCAGGGTTTTTAAAAAATCATGGTAAAGGATAATTTCTCCTTCTTCCTCCCCACTGAGAAATAGGGACATAGCTCTCAGTTTTCCAGAATGCAAAGCTAGAAATCTCTGAGTAAGTTACAATGATTCATTAAAATAAACAGAGGGCAGTTTATCATATTTAAATACGAAAATAGAAATGGAATGGTTCCTACTTTTACCACCTGTTAATACACTTCCATAATGTGGAGAACAGGTCTGAACAGCTCATTAACAGCTATCATTTATTGACAACGTACCATGTGTCAGACATTTTTATGGATTATCTCAGTCAATCCGCACAGCAGTCTCATGCAGGAGGTATTATTAGCCCAATGAGGAAAAGGCATAAAGAGACAAGAGCACCTGCCTGCAACGTCCAGCTAACAGTTGTAAAGCAGGATGCTGCCCAGTTCTGTGTTCCCATTCCTTGGTCTTACCCACATTAGCAGAGGGCACACATCTCCTGACTCTTCATTCTCTTAAAGCAATAATGTTAATTTAGTCCAGGAACCGGTTCAAATTTTCTAGGGAGATTTTTTTTTTTTGGTGTAACTTTGGTTTCCAACACTGTATGGTGTGCAGGTATTGCTAACTTCATTAGCAATAATATCACAGTGTTGTTTGCTTGATGAACTAAATCTAACAGTGATGGTAATTAGTAAAGACAGAGCACATACTACCTGCCGAGAAATATTTTGAGTACGTCACATCTATTAATTTATATAAACCTCATGACAACCCAAAGAGATAGAAAACTGAGCCACTGGGTGCGTAGCAGTGCATGCTAAGTTCACCCAGTATAACATGCTAAGGTTACCCAATATAACAGCTGAGCTTTAACGTGCCAGCCTGGCTCCCTGACCCTCCTGTTGACCTGGGGTTTTCATCAGGATCCAGATGAAGCACACAGCCAGGTTTATCCCAAATCCAATCTCATTCTGAAATGGTCCCACCACCTTAGCACAACCTGCAAATTAAAGTGGAAGCTGAAAAATCAATGAAATCCATGATCAGTATGAACATCCTAATGTACTTTTGAATTATTCTGATCAATTAAGTTTCTGTGGCAGTTTAATCCACATATCTGACAAGTAGAGGAGGAATAAAAAATGATGGTTTTGGAAAATTACTTAAAGTGCCAAGTAACATTCAGCAGCTAACACACATCTTACAACACAGTGTATGATCTGCACATGTGTCTGTATTTGCACAGGTCCACATAGAGTGTATTTGGTTTTCATATGCAGAGCATAAGTCTAGCTCACTCTCTGTTTTGAACCACATACAAATATTCATTAACCTTATAGACAAGCACAAAATGTTTGATGTCTTGGAGCAGCTGTTGAAGTTGAGCATTAATTTTCCAACTTTGATGAGCTCAGGAGTTCTGGAATGAAAGCAACATGATTTTAATGGATGCATTTTTTTTTCCCTGTGTCTGTTTCTTAATGATCTGAAAGTTATCAAGTACTAAGTTTCTGGTATTTTTATATTATCTTAAAGATGCCTTGCACTAATAAAAATTTCTAACAGCTTTTCTTTATTGTTTTCTTTCTCTCCAGGTATCCCCAGTATTTCCAGTATCGGTAGTAAGTAAAAAATCACCAAACCCAGTCAAGGCTAGCTTTGCTTTGTGGTTCAGTAACTCAGACCTATTTTCCTGGTATCCATTTCTGAGGCAAATGAGTATTTAATCTGTGAGTTGACCTGTTTGTTCTCTACACAGATAAGGTGAGAACACAGATAAGATAGTGTTATATGCAGAGATCCTCTGTGGTTATGGTAGAACCTGGGCTCTTCAGACCACTTTAGGTGAATGAAGGCCACTACAGCTCCCTTAACAAAAATATAAACTTTCTTATTTACCCCGACCAAGAAACTAATTGCACTCCCTCCCAAGGAGAGCATATAGACTCCTGTCATGGTTTACAAAAGCAGAGAACAAATCTAATGCCCGTGAATGCTTTAGGCATGTTCATTAAAATCCCAGGAAAACACCACAAAAGTAAAAGGAGGGAGAAGGGAATTTTACTCATGCACTAAACTCTAGTCTTTGTGAAGGCCTGAAAGATGCATGTTTGGATGGAAAGGAAAAAAAATTGGTGTCCATTTTTCCTCCTAAAATACAGTCATCCATGTTTTCATGAATATTTAGGTTTAAGTTTAATAAAGAACAGGAGAAGTTGGACTCCAGAGACTAGCAATTTCTGCAAGAAAGGTTTTAGGTAAAAGATAGATGGATGGATGGATGGATATATAGATAGATAGATATATAGGTAGATAGATAGATAGATAGATAGATAGATAGATAGATAGATAGATAGATAGATAGATAGATAGATAGATAGATA
>NW_004567127.1:10325911-10404285 GCF_000260355.1 Condylura cristata | reverse complement strand
AGATAGATAGATAGATAGATAGATAGATAGATAGATAGATAGATAGATAGATAGATAGAATGGATTATTTGAAAGAGGAACTCTCTTGAGACCATGTGGACCATCCCAGGACCTTCCCCCAACCCCCCACCAGCTTCATGCATTTTCAGCTTTCATGGATGACACCAGGTGGTAGCTCCCTGCTCCCAGGGCAAGCAGTGGCAGCAAAACCCCAAGCCAGAAGAGCTCGTTAAGAAGAAGCCCCTCATTTCTCAGAGCAGAGACCTGACATACTTTTATATATGATGGACAGCTCACGTTTTGTGTATTTCTCTTTGATGGATAAAACTTTTAAGCCTTGAACAACTGCCCAGTGAACAGATTAGATGCTAAGGACTCTGAAGGAAGAGGTTATTGTGCAGAGAAGAATTTTCGTTGAGGTCTCAGCCCTCCAGCCTCTGGGGAGGCGCAGTGCGTGATGATGGTAAACAGTTACAGGGGAGGTGTAGCAATACCATCGGAAAAGCAATACTCGGATAATTTGGATAAAAAAATGTCCCCCTTCTTATAAATGCACAGTCAGGTCTTCCAATTTATAAATCAACCCATTTATTTAAGCTGATGAACAGGCCTAGACGCAGATTTGTTAAGCACTGGACATGTTAAATGCCGTGAAACTGGCCACTTTGTAACTAGGAATGTGCACAAGATACCAGCCGATGCCACAGCCTCTTTCTTCCTCGGGATCTTATAAAGGCATCTGCTTTACCCACTCGCAAATGACACCTGCAGCACTGACTATGGAATCCTCCTGCCTTAACGGCCCCTTGGCATTTGTCTAACTGTGTGCATACCCCTTCCGTGTGCTCCTTTCAGGCCTTGACAATGACGTTTGCATGTGCATTTTAGTGCAAAGGGAACCCAGGGGACAGCTCTGGGCTGCTCCGGTGAGCAGTCAACGTTTCAGAAATGGATGGCTGGAAAGTAGCTCTCTGGTGCTGGGTGTGTTTCTGTTTGGAGTGTCAGTGGCGTGTTGCATGGGATCTCTGACTCCACGTGGTCTCACCGCCCATCTCATCCCGCCTCCTCCACCCCATCCCCCATCTCTGAGCATCAGCAGATGTTAACCTTTCACACACTGAATCGGGAAAGTACAGTCTTATTTTGCTTTGTTTTATTTTGAAATCAGTGGTGACCTGAAAGGATGCTTTGTTATGCCTTTGGAAAAAGTATTAACCTTGATGATCAGGGACCTAGGAAAATTTGACTCCTTAATACCCACCCCCTCAAATGAATAAAGCAACTGATCGCTCCCTGCTTTCACTATGCCTCTGGCTTGGAGTACAATGGATTTTTTCCTTAGATTTTTTTTCCAGTGAATAAGGGGCACAAGCTTCCAGAGGTCAGCCAATATCATACATGATTAGCTTGCCTATTGCCTGGCTTCAAGGTCAAGAGATTTATGGGAAAACCATCAAGCATGATTGTATCTTCTGGGCTGCTTTAATGGCATTACACATTCCTTCTTTGTGGGCTTAGAAGGTGCTCCTGGAGTACACTAGTGGATTCCATTCCTCTCCACTGGGCAAGAATTCACTCACAGATAATTCACTGCCTGTTCTAGAGTGCACAGGAATGAGGTTTCCAAGGTACAAGCCAGAAATGAGGGGACTTCTTGGATTTTTAACTAAGCTTGAGTCTTTGCAACGCTTTTCCCTTTATCCAAAGATTGAAGCTGGGGCCTCTCGGTGATGCAGGGGTTAAGTCACAGCACTATGAAGCCATCTGCAGCCACTTCAGCATGAGTTCCATCCCCAGCCAGGGAGCTGACCCACATGGCACAGCAGACCTCTCCTGTCTTGCCCACTGCTCCCCTCGGCAGTATATTTCAGTATATCTGCCTGTTCTGCTTCCTGCTATCTCTGGTGAATCCTCTCACCCCCTCCCCCGGACCTCCCCATACCTGTGGCCTGTACCCTAGTTCTTGAATGCGTAAATAAATTTTTTTTAAAGATGGAAGCAATAAACATAATCCTGCCAAGTATCTAGGAAGATGCCATTATAACATGCAGCAGTCAGGAGACTCCAATGAGCAAAGCAGATCTTAAGGAAAATGAATGATGTATGTTATGTGCATAAATTATTGATGTATGTAACCATAAGTTGACATACATATGCTATATACACAATGACTAAAGACTCCAAGCCCTAATAGATCTCAGTATAGATCTCAAGCTGTCAATGCCTGGGTTAAGGTTCAAATGCATGGACAGAGTGGACATCCTTTCCGATCATCTGCTAAAATGTTTTGGAAACCAATTTCCCATTAAGGTCATTTGTACATGCTGTTGTCTCTCTATTAGCAAATAGGTTTCCCAGTCATCCTAAAGGTAGTTGACATAAAACTCGGTCATTTCGATGTGCTTTGGCCATGCTGAAAAAATACTGGTGATATTGTCAGCAATTAATGAATCCCAAAATAGAGCCGTAGTCATTTGAGCCTTATGATCTCTGTTTTTACTTGACCTGATGTGATAACAATTCATTGGGTTTCATTTATTTAATAAAATGTATCATGTACTTTTAATTCAACATTTATAATTTTATCCAAGTGAACACTTTTGATGTTGATGATCCAAATTAATAGTTGGTTGGATATGGGTGTTTCTGTTCTAGGGATAACTAACTTATCGTCTAACTTAGCCGATCCTTAGGCTGAAAAGCAAGTGATTTTTCTAATTATTAAACAGGATGATATAAAGAACATAATTAGAACAATAAGAAGTGGCCTAACATGCAAATGGCTTTGTGTGGATAACCATCACTTAAAAAGCAGATGACAGATGAGTCAGAGGTTAAAGGTAGATCATCTAGTGATAAGAAAGATTACAATAAGACCATTCTTTAAATCTGGGAATTTTTTAGTCAATAAATATTCCTTAGAACAGCAACAAGGGAGAGCAAAGCATTTTGTGAATCTGACTCAACAATTCTGCCTCAAGTTACTTTCAGATGACTGACATGACTACATGTAAAGCATAAGATATTGATGGCGATGTTGGTCTGCCCTCTTCTCTCTGATTTATTGAATATAAAATAATAGTTCACTTAAGGGAACTACTGTTTTCCTGCTTTCTCTTATAATGAGCATTGTCTTGATCACAGAGTTTAAAATTCATCTCTAATTTGATTTAATTGGCAAGACTATTAAACAAGGGAAGTGCTACCTGCGGGGATCCATCAGTCTGCTGAGAAAGCCCAGAGATGTTTTCATACTTGAAAACATTTGATGCCAGTTGGAGACCTTGTAAAAGTTGCTTTCCGTACAGCATCCAAATATTTTTGTTCAGTACCAATTGACTTAGAAACCTGGATCGTGAGGAAAATAACAAGGTTAATCATTTCCCACCCAAGGGTTATTAGTAATCGTGTAAACATGCTATCCAGAGAGCTGCAGGGTTTGTTTGTTTTTTTTTCCCCCTTTGCTTTAATACTTCTAAATCCTCAAAATAAAAGTTTCATTTAAATTGCCCTTTAACTAATTAGGTTTTCTGTAATGAGAAAAAAAAAATCAGCCTAGTGTAGCTGTATAGCTATTGCATGGTGCTCTACATTAATTTTGTACTGTTTGCTGATGTTCTCGAAGGAAAGCTAAGGTCCCAGGTGAAATGCCTTTAGGACTTTGTTCTATCATGTATCCTCATCACAGATCCATTTCATATTCGTGTAACTAGCATTTCACATTCATGAAACCTCTGTGGTTATCCTAAAATTGAATGAACATTAGGACATAGCTGTTTTCTTTAATCCAAAAGAATAAAGCAAGCATTCCAATGAAGGAAGGAAAAATAAGAGGCTTAGCAATCTTGATTGGCAAAATTCCCACCTTAAGCATACACACACACACACACACACACACACACACACATGCATGATGAACTTTTCCCAGGTTAATATCTTAATTATTAAAGTATCAAACCAGATTTTAAGTGTGAGCTAATATCTGTGACTTTGTTAGTTATCTCTACATGGGGCGACTGGAAATTCCTAGCACAAAGATGTGCCAAGTTCTCCAGAAGGTCCTCTGATGAACTTTCAAATTGTGTGGGTTTCCATTGAAGACTTCATGGAGTATGAATACAGTCAACTAACTGTTCTTCTTCCTGAGAAGATTTTGACAGAACTTTTGCTTAGGACTGGAGAGCGATGAGCCCAAATGTCTACAGAATTACATCTTGCAAATGGTGACCACAGGCTTAGGGTGGCTGAGTAACTTGCCCAGGAAGGCCCGCCTGACTCCAAAGCAACACATGTAACATACACCAAACTGCACAAGTTGGAAGAGGAAAACTCTAGACTTACTATCTTCTACTACCTCCAATCCTCTATGCTGCCCCTTAGGCCTTTAGGACCCTGAATGGATCCATTTCTATGTGGAGAAATTCTCTGTTGATTGACCTCACTGTGCTGTCCACAGACTCCCAGGTGTGGTGTATAGGAAGAGGAGGTAGGAGCCTCATCCACAGTAAATACACCCTCTCACTACACCAAACACCCTTAATATGTTGAGGAAGAGGGACAGTATGTTGATGTCAGACATATTAAGAAACATGGGACAATTTGTGAAATTAGCTATTCCAGAGGTGAAAGGATATGTAAAAATCCACTTTTTTATATAAAATAATCACTTATAGGAAAGTCAAATTCTATGTATCATTTCAAAGACAGACTTACCAATAGCATGTCATTAAACTGTCCCTTCCGTATCTGGTAGTGGTGCTGTACTTCTGAGATTAAGCAGCTCACTGGAAGATGGTAAGATTACCTCCAAGGTCCTAGGGATTCTTCTAGGGAGCATTCAAATTTTCTATTGATTCCTTTTCAGTGATCAATTATGTTCTTTCCAGATTCCCTGAGAAACAACATGATAATGGAATAAAACCAGGGGAACTCTGTGACTTTGACTCGACCCACTATTCTCCTAATATATCCCAAGAAGTATTTAATGAAGACTCACTGACATAAGTCAGCAAAGGCTTTTCTTGTTCATGGTAGTGCCCTGTTTTCCAATATATTTTAAAACCTCAAAATAGATATAACATTTATTGATAACCATAAGGAATAATTCATACAGCTTTTCACTCTACACATGAATGAATTGTCCAAGTTATCAGATTATCACCAAGGAAGGATTTCAGTTCAATAACCAGACTCCAAAGTTAGGTCTCTACTTTTGCCATGATTTAGAAATCTGCGTATTGTTTCATCCAGTTACTAAGTTATGAAATATTTGAAATACTATGTGATAGGACACCCTAGAAAAGAGTGGATAGCATTTCTAGTCTTTTCTAAACTTCTATTTGGTTTCCACTGGGAAAATTGAAAGGTTCATAGTCAGAACATCCAGCAATGTAACTTTCCCTTATACTGTGAAGTTGTAACCCCTTGGGTTCCCCAAAGACCAGCCTTCATCCTTTTGCAAACTTCAACTTGAACCCACTGGGACAGGAGAAGGTCTGTGGAGAGATGGAAGTTAACAGCTCAGAGGAACTTAGTCATCCTTTAGCTCAGCATCTTTATCTTACACACAAGGAAGCTGAAGGATAGAGAAATTAACAGTCTGTGACGAGATCCCACATCTTCTGACTCTAAATGCCCTTTGCCTATAACAAACTACCACTCTGAGACCGTAGTATCAACCCCAAAATATCCTTCATTGATTGTGAAAAAATGAAATGAATAAGTGAAGAAGATAGTTCACTTAAAAAGGCAACGCAAATATTTTTGAACTATCATAACTTTTCCATTTGTAATTTCCACCTACTTAAAATAAGCAGCTCACTGGCTAAACATTTTCAGAGGCTTCCTGTGCTCTAGATACCTTTTATTAGAATTGAATACAGTAATATAGACTTTATTATTAGTAGAGCGCATAAACATCAATGCACTAATTTACTTCTGGTAATTAAACATTTGATAGTCATATTGATAGATATTTACCATGTGTCAGTTCTTACTAAAACAAGAGTAACTAGAGAATAACTGGTTAATTTTGAAATTGTTTTCTTATGTGGCCTCATCAATATAAAGCAAGATGAGATGTTAAATTTTAAAAGTCTCATAACAACCAAATTTGAAAATGTGTCTGCACAGAAGTAATGGACTATAGGACTCCTGCAAGGACCACAGAGATCAATATCCGCTTTTTCAGGATAATTTTTTTCCTCCTAAGGGAAAGTCATAGCACACAAAATTTTGTTCCACTGGAGGTCTATAAATAATATTACGATTTTCACACAGTAGCTGCTGGTGGTTTCTAGCTTTTAGTTGTTCAGAAAAGTTAGCTATCCCACATAATGAAATTATTTGGGAATAAAAATTTCCATCTTCCTTGGAAAATGCAAGGGCTACCTTCCCCATTCCCCAAGAAACACTGTTAAGGACATAATACAGAAGAAAATTATATCTTACGTAAGGATCACATTTAGATGAGGAATCTGTCTTAATAATTCTATACAGATCAAGTACCTAGCAGCTCAAAAACACAATGTCCTACATTAATTTTTTTACATACAGGAAGATTCTTATAAGGGAAATTCAGCATCCTGGGAAAAAAATAAAACTAGAAAAGAGCTCTCTACTGTAATATAGAGACAAACAAATACTTACTATATTAAAATATGGAATAAAGTTTATGAAGTCAGTTTTCAAATTGAATTTCAAAGTTGATCTGAAATATTTGTCTTCACTTAAATTCCATGGCAAAGTTTATTAACCAAGCAGTAAATATACTGTTACTTCCATTTCATCAAGACACCTCTCTTTTATATTTAAACTTACAAATATCACCCCCACTGATGTCCTTGACTTCTACAGGAGATGTAAAGAACCATTTCAACAAAATAAGATTTAATTTAATGCTAATAAGTATATATTTCATATAAACCATGCTAATGGATTGAATTTTTTCTAATCTATTTAGAATAATATTAATGAAATGCAAATTCATGTTTTTCAAAGCTGATTGCCACCGTTGAAATAGGTTTATTTTGTCAATTTAATATCCACTCAGCACAAAATGCTCAAGTGAAAAGCAACAGTTAGTAACTTGTATATTTACTTATATATCACTAAACATCTATCTAGTAGCAACTGAAAGCAAATATAAAACATTGTTATATTCTGACTCATAGACTGATAGATGTGGTAATACCAGTACTAAGATTTCCTTTGCTCTTATGCATATATGTATATGTGTGTGAACAAACACACTCGGAATAACAGTTGGTCAGCTTTTCTAACATATATCAAAAAGCCAAAGCAAGAAATTTCCATGGCATGCAAGAATGTTTTCACGATAATCTAATTCCAGAGGAAAAATCTGATAATAACTGTTAACACTAACTTAGCTACTTGCTATCAATTATTCAATTATTAGATATTTACTGAGGCCTTCTGCAAGTCTTTGACCTTCTGCGAAGAGATCCAACCTAATTAGGAAGACAAGAAATAGACCTATGATATTTAAACGACAATGTTCCAACTCAGGCCTATTCACATATGAATGAAAAATCAGGGACAGGCTGCAGCCCCGCATAGCCCTCAAAGAACACTGGCAAGCTGTGGTTCTGAGCTGATGTCGTAGGTGGTAGGGTTTGGACACCAAGTCCTAAATCTGGCTGTTCTGCTCCCCATCTATGTATTGTATGCTAGTATAAGAGAGAACATCCTTACGTTAATAATGCTTTTAATTATTTCTGCACTAGACCACAACTATATAACCTATATTGAGCTAAAAACATCATGAAAACTTACTCTACAGCCATGGCTTAGATTTGACCAGAAATCCTTTGGACTCTCCACCTTAAACCAGCCCTGCCAGTAATCCCTCTCTTTTGTTCCCAAGTAATTGTTTAAATAAAAATCTGAAATAAATTCACTTCTTTTCAGAGATAATGGCTCACACTTAAAACATACCTCCAAGAATCTCTCACAAAAGACGAATGCAACCAGTTTATATTGGTAAATATAAATTGTAGAGACTAGAATCCTCAAGTGAGAAATTATTTCTTTTGTATTATCTTGTAGTTTCAGGCACCATTTTATGTAACTTTATGCACCATTTTAACAGTTTTATGAACTGCTGGGGTCCCTCTATGGTTATTTGTAAGACCTCTCTATTGCAAAAGTAAATGTATAGGACTTTCTTAGGGAAGGGGCTGTATATTTAATGTCCATTCAATGTTTTGGGAGTCATCAATTGCTTGCTCTGGAGTCATGTTTTGTTAAGTACATCACAGTGAAGTTAAAGACCGGTTTTGTGCTTTGTGTCTTTGTCCATATAATTTTCTGTTTAGACCAAATGACATTATAGCTGAAAATAACATACCCTGATTTCTCCTGATGAATGCAGATCCTTCAAAGTTTAATAGGATATGGCCGAATAATTCTTCCCTTGAGGGTTCTAACCCAAAACAAGGTAGGAGCATGTAATTCCTACTGACATGAAAACCTACATGTTTAGGAGAAAGAATCCATATACTATTTTGAGCACTAAATAAGAGCATTGTCGTGAATGCCCTGTCTTTGAAAGAATCATACTTCAAATCTTTTCTTCTAATATGAAAAGTGTCCCAGAAACATTACAGTAAATAAAAGGTGTAGGAAAAAATTAGATGGTGTAGAAATTATAAACACTGTAGAAGCACAGAAGTCTATTATTATCACAGTGTGGAGTATAAATGTCTTAAAATCTTGTGAGGCGCATAAGCACCTTTCTGCTGGTCTTCCTTTCACCTTTTCTCAAGTAAACTAACTGGTGTATCTTCTGTATTGAGGTCAGGAAAAAAAAACTTGAAGGCATAATCCAACCCTACTTATCAGCTTTCTTTCACTGTTGCTCCATATTGATTTAGAGAATTTGGAGTGCGCTCTCTCTCTCTCTCTCTCTTTCTCTCTCTCTCCCTCTCACTTTCTCCATATTTGGTCTGCTGGCCTCCCTTTCAATCCTTCAACAACTAATTAAAATCCACTTCTACCAGCATTAAGAGTTACCTGTTTTCTGTCTGTCTTTAAAACAGTAATTAATTTCTGACTTCCGATGTCAAACATTAAGACAGACAGACAGCAGACAGCAGTGTGATTACTCAGTAAGAAATAGAACTTCTAAAAAATGGGCAGTAAAATTCATAAGGTATAGTGTCATATTAAATTCACATTAGCATCCAGCCTACAGATAAATATGTATAAATAGGAATTTAGTTTAATATAAAATTGTCTCCTTTTGCCTCTTCTAAAAAAGAAAAGGCTCATCTTTGGCTTCTACCTTCCTTAGTTAGATACAGGATGTTCCTTTGAAACTCTAATGAATACAGATGGAGGAGGAAATGAGCAAAAGGAGGAACCAGGAAATAGCTACTAAGCAAAACAAAATATATTAGCAATTTGTTGAGGAGTCACATTGGAAGGGCAGCATTTGCAGTCCTTGATCAAAGTGATGAAATCGAGACTGTCCTAGATACATATATTACTAGCAAATAGAATTATCTTAATCATCTGCTCCAAATGAATTTTTTCAAGTTTCTGCATACGTATGTGGAAGGAGAAATACAGATCAAACTTATGACCCTATTAGTGTAATTCTATGAGGATTCGGGGGAGGTGTGGTGGCTTTATTCCTTGGTAAGTTCAGCGACTACATCTTCAGTGAAATGTCACTCAGTATTTCCCACTGATTTTCATAGCTCAACAAATTATACAAGACAGGATCTAAGACTTTCGACTTCTCCACAGTGAGTTTTGAGCTGAACAACATTATACATTGTCCAAAACCTGAAACAGACCCATTTCATTATTTTGCTCTGTTTTCTATGTCACAGAACAGAAAGCTTTCAGAAATAGCTTTAGTTAATATCAGTAGTGCTCTTTTAGAATGTGACTAATGAGTTCAAATGAATTTATTTGAGAAACAGCACAGCTGAAAAAAAATACTTGAACTTGAAATTGTACTACAGGGTGTGGTTTCTAGCAGAAGCCATTTCTGGGCAGTTATATCTGCAACAAACATCCACCTCTTTTTTTTTTTTTTTTTTTTTTTTTTTTTTTTTTGCTATTTTCACAAGCAACTCTTCATGAATAATTGGGAAAAGTTGCAGGCAAATTTAGAGGGAAATCTCTGCTAATAATTGATGTCACAAAGGTAATAAATGCTGAGAAGACTTTATTTTTTTATGTAGAAATATGAGGGTGTCACTAATTGGTAAACCACTATAACTGTGTTGTGTGATGTGTAGTCAGTTCAACAAAACTAGCCTAACTGGCTTATATGTTGCCAAGTTCATGGTTACACAGGTAGAATCATACCAATGTTGACCCAGGGATGTTGCTAATTAGTTCAACATCACAACCATTATTTTAAGACATGTACAATAGTGGATCTTAATATTTATGTTGTCACTGGAATAATCCTTGCATCAGAATATAAAGTCTTTCTTTTCTTTTTTTTTTTTTTTTTTGCCTCAGAAAATAAGGCTTCTAGTGATTACTAATGATGCTATACCATTTTCAGCTAAATATACGATTTCCTTTGTAATTGAAATAAACTCCCAGAAACAAGAGATAGAAGTAATCTGTTCACTTAAAGCTTCTTTTCAAGTGGGTTGATTATGTTATTACAGTCTGAACGTTTCACTATTGTTTCTAATGTGCTGTTCATTCTTTTAAATCTATCCAGTTGCTCCCAAATTAGCTTTGTCAACAGTTTCTTCTGTTCAAGTTGCAAACCACAAGAGAGGTAGGAATTCTTGGATTCATACAGTGATTTCATGGTGTTATGTGTTGTGAAACATTGCACTGTATGAATCTGGAATATCTGTGAAGTGTACCCATCAGCTTATTATTGGTGAGGTATGTTGACTGATACCAAATGATGCTGAGAATGTCATCTGTAAGGGGAAAAAATGCTTCACTCAGAAATTTCACTGCTGCAAATTAAAAATGCTGCAACATTTGTTTTCTGAAAGATTAATGTATGAATATGAATTATAGCAGCTTAGGTGCCTGTTTAGAACATGAATGTAAGAGCATTAACATTGTTACTCATTTGCACTGAAAACAAGGAAACCACTTACAGTGAGTTTCAAGGATGTTTTTTATAAGAAAGTGGGGTTCCCTGATGGTTCCCATTTGACTATGTAACAAATGAAATATGTTGGAAATTCTACTTGCAAATGTCATTTGGAATGAATTTCAACAAATGCCAGTGAAGATATACACTGGATTAAGTATTGGTTATAACCTTCAAATAAGTCATATTCCTTTCTTGAAATGAAAGTGAGCAGTATCTCATCTGTGACTCATGAATGACCTATTCTAACTAGCATCTGTCATTACAGAATGAAGATTTTTCAGGAAACATAAAGACCCCTGCTTTTATTTTGCCATTTTCCTTTCAATGTCCTATGTGACAGGTGTGTCTTGTCTTCTACCCTTGACTGTTGGCATATGTCATGTTTTTGTTTTTGTTTTTTCATGAAATACCTCTTCCAAGAAAAAATATTTATTAACAAAATCTAAATTGAGCTTGACCCACTGAGTCAATGACCATGATAGCTTCCCTATTTCTTTATTGAATTTAGTCAAATCATTTCCAGATTTTAATCACCATTATGTTGATCCTTCTGCTTGTAAGATGGGATAAAGATAAACTATTAATATTTAAACTATATCTTAAACTTTCCTCACAATGTTCATATATTTATGGAACATTCAAGGTGCTCCTTAGAGAGGAATCCAAGTGGATTTGTATGTGGGAAAGTAATTTCTTTATGAACAGGTAACATGCCTACCTGTTCGGGTGTGTGTGCACATCATAATGCAGTTGTTGAAGCCAAGTAGGGATGCTGTTCCGTACATGGTACGCAGGTCTACACAGGAAACCAAGGAGGTAAAAGGGAAAGGAAGTGACAGGGACTTGCCCAAACTCCCTCTCTTTCACGTCATGTTAAGGATGCTGGCTGCACAACAAGTTTCCTGACCCAAATTTTGAGGCTGCTTGTGACTGCCCAGGTGTCTAGGATCCCAGCATTAATGAAGTCAAACACACAGTGGAGGTGCAAAGAAGTCCCCATATGAGTAACATCACAGAAAGTCTATGCTGTTGTCAAATGACATGTGCAGAAGAACCCAAAAGTTAATGGGAGTGCATACTGGGCTGAAGGTGGGAGAAGGAACAAAAAGATGCTTTAGCTTCTTACACCCTTGCGAGGTCCCTCTGAGTCACAGTGACTCTGTTAATGTAGTAAAGGGGAAATAGATTTTAGGGCTCAAATTCATTCACCTTTCTAGAGAAAGTCTTTCCCCAAATCCTTTCACTGTGAGAGATTAAAATGAATTTTCACCTACTCTGGTTTTGAATGAGCTTCCCTCCTTTGGCAACAAGTAAAAAGAAAAAAAAAAGACAATAATTTTCTTTTGAAACTTACCTATGCCCCATCCAGGGTGCTCAGTCTTATATTTGCACAGGTAATGGAATAATGTAATTAGAGACAGTATGGGAACAATAAGAAAAAATCCATCCAAGGGGATATTTAACGCCTTCTATTCTTAACACTATTTTTATTCCATTCTCTTTCTCATCAGACTTTGAATTCCCGATTATTCTTACCTGCCCAGGTCTTGTCCAGCCCGTCTCAGTCAGAAAAAGCTTCTCAACCTTAGAATAAAGTTTGGGTCTATCTAGATCTAGAAGGCTGACTTTGAATTCTCCCTCTTCTTAAGCAAATCTATCTCTGACTGCTCTCAGTGATGCCAAGTGTCATTATTCTAATGGCCTTATGAGTTGCCAGATGAGGGATTTTACCCCCGGGGCACTTCTGGTTGTCACAGTTTAGGGACTGCTGTTGCATCTAGTGTTTGGAGGCCAGAGATGCCTCTGAATATCCTACAAAATACAGGAAAACAAATAATTATTTGGCCCACAATGGTAGTAGTTCCAGGATTCCTTCCTTAGACTTTGCTTATTTGGACCCCATTCAGCTTGCTTTCCTAGTAGAGCTTGGTTCTCAGTAAATGCACATTGCCAAGACTGGCTGTGCCACACCATAAAGTATATCTTAGAGACCCATTAGCTTTGTTTGCCCATCAGTAATTCATTAAAATTTGTTTTAAAAGACACAGGTCGTCTATAATGTAATTGGAGATTGAATAACCATCAAGCCATTGCAGTTATTAGAAATCTGCTTTTTTTTTCCTCAACTGATATACATAGGCATCAAATGAATTCTCAGCCAAAATAATCACTAACTCAGTTATATCTTGTTGTGTGGCTGTTGTTTTCCTGGTGCTTTAATACATAAGAGAGAATCAGCCTCATGGAATGTGAATTAACTTAAATATAATTTTCTTCTTTGTTTTGCTCTGTCTGCTAAGAAAGCTACCTCAGGACAATCATTCACTCATTTGACAATATTTTTTGAGGATTTAGTGTATGCCAGGTGGTATTTTTAATTCTGTAGTTACAGCTATGAACAAACAAGATGGTAGGGACTCATATATTTACATCCAGAGTATGGGGACAATATACTTTAAATATTCTTTTCAGATATAATAAATTCTACCAAAAATGTGAATAGCATTAAGAAAGTGAGGGGTTTTATTTGGATAGAGTGGTCATAGAATTTTCTTTGGGCAAACACATAAAAATAAAATAAGGGAGCAAGTTTTAGACATGTCAGGTGGAGAAGTATTCCAGACAGGTAACAAAATTGCAACATGCAAAGGCATCAGAAGTGGTAGGCACGTTTTAAGAATAGGCATGTTGTGCAGAGAGTAAGGAAGAGAGTGATAACAGCAAGCACCCAGAGAAGGTAAGGGCCAGATGCCCTAAAAATGAATCAACTCTAACCTATCTTTTATTCTAAAGAAGATGGAAATCTATTGGGATTATGAGCAGAGAGTGCCATGACTTAATTTAGTCTTGACTTGGTGTGGAGAGGAGACCATCACAATGATGAAGCCAAGAGAGCAATGTGGGTTCAACAGCAATTATCTAGGTGATGTAATCTTTAACTAAGGATAATCTAGGTGATGCAATCTTTAACTAAGGATAATCTAGGTGATATAATCTTTAAAGATAATCTAGGTGATTCAATCTTTAACTAAGGATAAGTAGTTAGCCGTGAGAGATTTGGAATTTATTTTAAAAAGCATTGCCAAAACAATCTGCTTATGGATTGATGGTTAGTGGTGAGGAAGAGAGCTGTTAAGAGAACTCTGGGAATTTTGAGCTAAATCATTGGAAAAATGGAGTTATTATTTGCAAAGATGAGGCTGTTTGGATGAGTCACAGTTTAAGAAAGTAACCTAAGAGCTCAGTTTTGAACATATCAAAATTCACTGTCTGATAAAAATCCAGTGGAGACATGAAAAGGGCAATTGTATATGAGCCTGATGAAGTTTCATTGCCTATGAGGAGATTTGGTCCAAGCTGGAAATAACTTTGAGGAAAGTCATTGTATAGATTTTAAAGTTAGGAGACTGGGTTAAAAAAAAAATCCTGGCTTTTGGGTGAGATCGAAGAGCAAAGAGGTTCAAGAACTAAACCCTGAGATTTGAGGAGTTAGAATCTAAATCAAAAAAAGAAACCAAAAAATATTGGGTGAGGAAGAAGGAGAACCTCAGAGTTGTGATATAGAAAATCCTTTCCCATTGTATCCACTGAGTCCCATTGTCTTGAACTTAAGGTGAGACTGTTTTATAAATGGTTGAAAATAAACTCCCACCACATTTCATTCCTGGGATATAGACATAAAGAGGTAGAAGTTTGGATACAACCATGATCATAGTTTTTCAGAAAGTTATTATTAAGAGTAGGAGTTAAGATTATTAAGAGATGAGAGTATGTAAATGCAATGGACTATGGTCTCTATATAAAGATGGACTATGGTCTCTATATTTGGAAGAAAGGAAGAGAGGGCATAGCTAGCCAGTAAAATGGAAGCTCAAAAATTATTGAACTATTAATCACCCCTTCAAGGGCTTAATACCACAGCTCAAAATATATTATAAATGATCATTAATGGAATCTGTGCCTGTATGGAAACACTAGTTGCTAAAGAGTGGCAAATTCACAAACACTGAAAAATAACACCACAGCCCAGTTAGTACATTTGAAATAGCTTGCATTTATATGCAATCATGTTTTTTAAAAAGCTTTGAAAGATCTCATGTTATTTCAATGTATCATGGCTAGAGAAGACAGCTCTATCAAAGTTTCAGAAGAGTCTTAGAATTCTTGAAGAATCAAATTGCTATAAGCCTGTTTTCCAGATTTGAAAGCATTTCAAATATCTCTCTTGAAATAAGTTGATAATGTGTGTTTACTTGTGCAGGATTTCTCATATAATTGTGGAACTACTTACATAATCACAGATTGATATAATGTTTATTTAATGTTTCCTATCAGAATTAATAAACTGGTTTTCAATCAAGACCCTGAAACAAATAATTCATGTCATCAAGGAAATGTATGCTACTCATTAATTTCAAAGAATGGTAGGTGACAGTGTGATATTTGACGTGTCTATGGCCATTCATAGAATGGATCTAGAAAGTGCTGAGCTTGGATATTGACAGATAACATCTTCGTCTTGGCTCAAGTCTTGTCAGTTGTCTGCATGTAGTTCTAACTCAAACTCTCCCAACTCCATTAGTGGGTACATGGTACCATGTAAGAGAACTTCTCCAGCTTTATCTGCTACATTTCCCAACTTTAGTTCTTTGCACATTCTATATCTATATCTGAAATAATCATCCCTTCCTTTTTAAAAATAAACCTACCTGCCCTCACTGAAGATTCAGTGTTAAATCAAGTTTAAGTTACTTTTTTTCCTAATTCTCCTCTAATTCTTGGATCATTTTGTTTTATTCCTTAGTTTTCTAAGCACCTTCTGTGTGGGTGTATTGTTATTCAAGCACATTTGTCTTATCTAAACAAGCTTGTTGACAACAAGGGTTTCTATGTAGTTCCCAGAATGAATCTATGCAGATAAAAGATGCTTTTACGAAAAGATGGATTAGTTAGGTTAGGTGTGCCTGGAGGGGAGTAGGGAGCAAAGATGATGACCACTCAGGGGGTATCTTCCAGATGAGGGAGGGTCTGGACAAGACTGTTCCAACTCCTCAGAAATTCCAACCTCAAAGTCCTTGTGCAGCAATTAGATTTAGAGACATAGGTTCCACCACCCCATGCCCCCTTCCCCTCCCCACCCCAGAAACACTACTCTGGGGTGGCTTCAGGTCAGAAGGATTCTCCTGTTTCAGACTCTCAACCAAAGAGGGTTCTAGAAAAATTTTAGGTTTCCTAAGGAGTTGGGAATGCTATAATTCAGAAATATGTCATATATTTGAGTGAAATACTTGTCTTCTAAGAGAATTTAATTTGGTCCTCTATAATTATATTACTTTTTGTCATTGTATTGTTATCAATTTGGCATGCCTTAACTACTAAATTTACGCAAGTAATTTCTTGCCCCATAGTTCTTATTGAGTCCCAGAACCTCATTTCCCCAAAGTTCCCCCTCTGGTTCCACCCTGTCCTTACCCCTGATTCTACCACTAAAGCAGTATGCAAAGACACAAGTAGCCTCCATAAAAAAAGTGGCATGTCTTCAAGAACCCCACCTCTTTGAAGCATCTGAGATCTCCATGATGCGGAAAGTACTCCTGGATATCTTCCACTCTTCATCATTTCCATTGTTCTCATCTACTATCCAAATTTAGTTTCATCTTGGTAGGACATGGAGCTCTGCTCTCTACTGTTGTTGCTTGCTAGCCAATATGTGACTGCACCTGTTCTTGTGATGGGTATTAGCATGTTAATAAAACTAAAAAGGCTGCTCTCCCTTTCTTCTTTCTCATGTTGACAATGTTTATTCATTTTTGAATAAGTGTAATTCTCGTTGTCAAATGTGATTCCTTCAAAACTTTCACCGAGGTCAAAAAGTAACACTGGGCCTTGCCTGTACTTGGCATATCACAGATCATCTTCAGAAATTCCTTGTTGAATGAATGAATGGACTCAAATAGTGGCAATCTGACTTCCTAGTGGGGATAGAATGAAAGACATGAAGAAGAGCAGTATAGCATGGTTGACATTTAGTTCCCCCATCTAGTGGTTTGTCACGATTATCTTCTTGTCCTATTTGATATGATTGCTACCAATGGGAGCTTTATCTTTGCAACAATTTTTAAAGGTTGAGTTGGATTAACAACTCCTTGCTTTGGCTGAGAAGCAGCTGGGAAGATACCTAGTCACTTCCACCCTTCCCTACCAGCTTTGTTCACTTTTCTCTGTCTCTTTGTACAGTTCTTTTCACCATCATCCCTGAAGCAAAAATGTAGTTCTCATATCTGCAGGAGACAAAGGAAAAGAAGTCCAGGGATACAGTAGCTGCCTAATCATTCTTTTGTAACAGATTCATAATGAAACTTGGAAGAAAAGGAAATCATCTTAAGGGCACATTATTTTTCTACAATATCTCCCTGTTGTTGATTTTTTTTTCTAACAAATAAATATACATGATTTAACCTAATGAAAGGCTTTAAAAAGTCATTTTCTCCTCTTCGCACTTGGAAGAAACAAAAATAATTAGTCGTTTAGGTCCCTATTAAATTTGCCATGCTATCTGTGAAATTTTGACAAAGTTACTTTCTTGACATAAATGATAATGAGTCTAAACAAAGCAATCATGGGTAATAGCAGACTTGGGTTCTAGATGATCACTAGCTCCCTCTCTCTTCTTTTTAAGACTGTAGATATGAAGAGAAAAAGGGGGAAACTGTACAAAAACAGCCAAGTTCTTTGTGCAAAAATTAGACTTGCATCAATGGAAACCAAGCCTTTCCAAATTTTAAAAGGTGTACACCTGCAAATGCTTCTGTTCATCTTGTCTGCCAAGAGCTTACAATTTCAGTCATGTTCTGAATGTCCAACCTTTCGATCCTGCCTGACACAGATGCTACTTCCATGCCAGTTATGACCACCTGTTACTGCCATTTGTCTGTTAAAGCATATATATGTAATGCCATTCCGCCATCTTTTCTCCACTCATCATTTCATCCAAGCATGTAGTGTGCTGTTATTCTGCTACTGTATACACTTGGTATACATCTCTGTTCTTCCTTGCAAGATTGTGAATGCTTCGGCCACTCCAATCGATGCAGTTATATCGATCTGCTAAATACAGTCATTTGCGTGAGCTGTAAGCACAACACTAGAGGGCAGCACTGTGAGTTATGCAGGCTGGGCTACTTCAGAAATGCTTCTGCACAGCTGGACGATGAGAATGTGTGCATAGGTCAGTTCCATTATACTTTCAGCTATTGTTCTCTGCCTCTGGAGCTATGGGAAGCTATGTAGGGTGGAAAGATGTGATTTGCACTTGGCTGAGCTAGAATGAACTTTCTCAATGGAGAAAACATCCTTGTGATCGATTTAAAATTCACTTGTGCTGGTTGAAGTCATAGTGGGAGGTATATTTTGAATCCTGTGTTATTGCTGCTTTCAAGATGATAATCTGAAAAACCATGTTTAGGAAATGAAAAGTTTTCCTTCAGTTTGTCTTCTTTTGTTTTTTTCATCGGTTGTTTTATTTGCATGAAATTTCAGTCTGATCATTTTAACCTGATCTTAAAGCCTCAAGTTGTACATTCAACTTTCAAAATGAAAACTGATTATGTGAGATTTTTCTATTTAAGTTAAATTAGAATACAAACACATATATAATTGGTAATCAACAAATATTGATTGGTTTAAAATATTGACATTTGTAATTAAAAGCCACTAGCAATTGGTAATGTCGAAATTTGCCTGACCTTCCCATCCATTGTAATGAAATTCCATTTATTGAATTTTCGTTACCCCAGAAAGGGAAGCAATTTTTCAAAACTATTCTAGGAAATTAATTCTCTTAACTTCCAAGATGCACAGGCCCTGGAAATCTGGTGGCACAGGGATCCATCCCTAGAAGACTATCCCCACTCCCCAAGACCACTGCTCATATCAGTTAGAGAAAGCCAGGTGCCCTTTCCATCCAGAAGGACTGTCTTTTGCACAGTGGAACCTATCTTTAAGAAAGGGAACTGATGGAAAAATAGAAAACAATAAATGGAATTTCACTTTATAATTTAATTTGAAAAATATATATATATATACTTAAATATATATATATATATATATAACATGGTGAAGGACTCACATTCTATTACCACACCTTAGGTAACTATGTAGGAAACCATTTTTTTTAAGCAGCTGATTTTAAAGGTAGAATTTTCACAGAGACTCATTTAAATAGAATATGCAGGTTGGAAAATGACAGGTGATCTCTCATCAAAGATGGAATCAAATTGATCTGCAATTCTGAGATCTCTGATTAGGTTATCAAGGTTTTATAGGTACTTGGCAAGTGTTTCATAAAATAACTGTAAAACTTGTTTTGAATTCAATTGGGCCAAATATACATAATACCATTCATGTCTACAGAATGTTATATTTTTCAAAGCACTTCCTTACTTATTACTTGTGAATTAGTAGAGAGATCACCTGAAGCAGAGGCTGGATTACTGGGTTCAAGTCCCGGCTAGTTACTTACTAGCTGTGTGACTTAGGTAAGTTATTTGAAACACCTGATCAAATTGGGCAATACTTTATAAATTGTTAACTGACTTGCAATATATTTTTTAATTTAATCCTCTTTAACAAAACCATAGGGTAAGTATTCAACTAATAATTTCTTCTGTTTTCTGGTTGAAAAAAGCAGGACAAATTAATGTAGATTATTCCATTTTTGTGAAGTTTCCTAACTTCTCCCAACCACCCTAAAACAATTAGCAAGGTTTAGCATGTTATGCTTTTTGGATGTCTTCAGGAATTCAACTATGTGTTTAGAAGTTTGGCCTTAATAACAAGTTGTTACAATTATTTGAGGATATTAATGATAATAATTTTTCATCGAATGTCATTTGTAAAAATAATATATACTTGCAAACAACAAAGTACTTAAATAAGAACACAGGAATAAATTTTAGGATTTCTATAAAATACCTATGATTGAAATACTTTACAACATGAATTTCATATTATTTTAAATAAATCTAAGAAAAAAGACTTAAAAGATTTTTTTCCCATGGTATATCTCAAGTAGACAACTTTACAATCATCCAATATTTTACACATAGTATATTCTATTCTTAAGAAGTTTGACCTTTTTCAAGTCCCAAAGTAATCTATGAACTACAAATTCTGTTTCTAAGAACCTGAAAGTTTCTGCTGTAAATTCATGCTTGATTATCCACAAACAAGAAGAGAGCCCATTCAGCTTTTATCTTTTATCGCACATGAATTACTGATGAAATATGGAAAACTTAATATACATCTTCATAGATTTATTGCTATTTAAAAATCAAAATCAGTTGTTTTCTCCATTTCTGGAAAGTTTATTAATTAAAAATTATAAGTCTTAGAGGAATTTATTTTATTGTGACAAACATCTTTCTGTCCAGTATTTTATATTCTTCAAACCAGCTAAAGTCATTGGTAGCAATGACATGAATATTTTAGGTATCATTACAATTAGTTACCATAACTCCCCCTTCCATACTAAAATGTCCTGAATTGTTATCCTTTTCCTAAAAGGTAAGATTGTTTGCAAAGGATGAACTCAGGCATCTGGCTAGCTAGTAAAGGCTATGGTCTGCCTTTTGATCTTGGTTTTGGAGCTGCATATGTAGGAAGCTGGAGTTTGCGTTCTCAGAGCTTCTGGAGAGTCTTTGTCTCCCAGGCAAAAATTTCCCTTATGGGACAAGAGATTGTGGCCAGTGTTTTCCACATTTAATCTCCCCAAAGGATGTGAAGCAGGACTGAGAATTAATTGTGAGTGAATAAACACCTAGCATCCGAGTTAATTTGAATACCATTTTCTAGAAGAAGCACCAATGAACTGAATAGATATGAAGCCAACTCACCTTCAGGGAATTGGACACTCATCTCAGAAAATTTGAACTTCACCTAAGTCTTCTCTAAATTAAAAAAATAAACAAATTTAGCAATATTTTAAAATTGGCAATCAAGTTCACCCCACTAACTATGGGAAACAGCCAAATGTTTGATAAAACATGGGCTCTGTGTTGAAACACATGTCTTAAACTACTTGCATCATTTTATATTACGGCAAATATAAAATGCAGGCTATTCTGTGTTGCCTCCGTAATTGCTGCTTTGTGATTACTGGTGAATTTACCATTTTCATACAAATTCCAAGCATAGCCATGTCTCCAAAGATGCATGTAACCATCCTGTATGATGCAGCAATTACATGAAATCTACATCCTTGCATGCTTCTGTTTTCATAGAAATTCGATCACTAAGCAGGAAGCTGGAGGATGCGTGACTGCTGATCTTGGGTAATAAGTGCTAGTAACCCCTGACAACAAGCTTGACCTTGGAAGAAACACAGAGCTCACCAGTTGCTACTAAAGCTGTCTCAAATTGTGATGTATAGAGTTTTATTCCCTTTGAAGCCCAATATCAGGTCTTAAGAGCTTCCTTCTCTAAGCAAAGCAAGCAGATGTTTAAAGGGTCTACAGTTCAATTGTAGCATAACTTTTTAATCAAAATTCCTAAGGTATTTCTTGTTTTTAGTCTACAAGTCCTAGTATTATTCCTACTTGTATGAAATCAAATGTAATGCTCCAAAGCCATCTTTATCATTCCAACATTTGCCATTGACCATAATCTCATAATTAATCGTTTTGAAACTAACATATCAGTATGGAAAGTGGAGTACAGGTTTCATCTCTCCTCATTTATTTTCACGACTGCTTGAGTCACATTACACTGACAACTTTTCTTATGACAACTTATGAGATGCACTGTGGTTTAGATATTCCATCCACAGTTTTTTTTTTAATTACTTATTTTTTGCATCTAAAACTTTTTATTAAACATTATGGGCTAAGTGACTAAATAGTATGTGAGTTCATGTTGGCCCGATCTAATTTTACTGCTTGCTTACAAAATATTGGTGATTCACTGTCAACTTAAAACACGTTGCTGTTTTTGGTATAGGTGCATACATATAGTATGCATATATCCAGACAAACTTTTTAAAAGTCATTTAAAAAACATGACTCTAAAAATACTTAACAGTCCATATACACATGCATATGCCAATTGTAGATAAAACTAAGTTATTAAGGACAAATTAAGTCAGACAAGGAGGGAGTGTGTTAAAGTATAATTAGTTTTATTTTTTCCTATATACCTCACTGTTTGTCTTACCATTTGTACACACAAAGGTTGAACTCAAAAAACTGACTTGCCAGAAATAAATAATTTTTTGGTATTTAAAGAAATTATCTACTTAGTCTTTATGACAAAAACAGAGTGAGATCTCTCAACTTCTATAACTGTAAATTCTGAATTTCCATTTCTGATCTAAGATGATAAATTTGATGATATTAAGGTGAGGTTCACAGGATTTGTTTAGTTGGTTGGTTGGTTGATATTATTTGTTTTTCAAAAAGGAAACCTCTTCATGGGACCATTTTAAGATAAACAAAATTGAGCCAATGTATAGAGTGGGGTGACAAAAAAAACTTTAATACACAAGTTTCAAAAGCTGCAGTTACCATTTGAGCAAATTGAAATGTAAGGAATTCCCATTTATGGTTCAGCCTTCAAGCAAAATAGTTTCTGAAGTAAAATGTCCTAGACTAGAATGTGTGAAGAATCGAGAAAATAATTCTGTTTGCATTTTATTGCACAAAATTGTATTGTATTGCCAATAGACATCATAGTGAAAAATAAGTATCTCAGACTATACCCATGTTGAAATTTATTTAGGAGTACAAAAATTCTTTTTTCTTTCATGATTGTTTCCCTCATGATTTTTATCATGGTTTCATGATAAGCGTTGTATCAACATGCATAGCAGATACAAAAACCTAAATGCTCATCACACAACAGTACATTACATGTGTACGAGTGTACATATATACATATATATATATATTTTTTTTATTAAGATGCTCTCCCACATCATAAAGTAAAGTGGACTTGGAGTGAGCAAAGTGCATTCATATTTTCCTTTAAAATTGTTTAGCAGTTCTCAATATTCAGTGTAACAGATAAGCCCATTTGAATAATTTAAAAGATTTTGCACTGATGGCCTATTGATTTACCCTTGATATCCAACCTTCCCATGGTCTTCATTAGACCATCTAAAAATGCCCTACCAAGTGGAATCTCCATTATGGTCTGTTAGTAGTGAAAAGTATGCTGTCTTATTTCCTTGGACATTTTCAGTTGATTTCCTCGCAGATCATAAAAATGGTAACTATGGAAGGCTGAGCAAATAAATAAATGGACCTGAACTATTTGCCAAAGCATTTCATTAGTGGACATCTTTAAGTAAGTGATGCATTAAGTAAGTGACGCTCCTGTGTTAATAACCCCTAAACCATGTGACTTGTCTCCAGCCTGTGTGTTGTCTTGTTTCTACAGAGTGTTATTGTGACCCTGTGGGCTCAGTCCATGGTCGTTGTAATGGCTCAGGATTTTGTGAGTGTAAGACTGGAACAACAGGGCCTAAGTGTAATAAGTGTCTGCCGGGAAATTCCTGGCACTACGGCTGTCAACGTAAGTACCTCTGGGAGCCGCCCTCTGCCTGCTGCAGCATGGCTGATTCTGCTTGTTTAGGCTGGTGTGTGCAGCTTCTCAGAGCAGAAAAAGACCCAAACCGCTGACAAGCTTAAAAGCTACTTAATGCCCCAGCCTGCGTCTAGGAGAGTGAGCAATCCATCAATTGTCCAGCTGGCTTCTCCGAAGCCCATCTTCAGACCCTCTGATGGCTGAAGCAACTTATGTTGAAATACTGCACACAGATCCATGTACCTGGCCAGACCATAAATTAAGTGGCACAATAGGGGCCAGGTTTGGGAATTCTCACCGCAGAGTGAACAGTGATGTGTATGTGGTTAATATATTTCTTGATCTGAAAGTTAGTCTGAAGCTGCAGAGTTCATAAATTAAATGAGATCTACATAACTTATGACCATCCTTGCTCTCATACCCATCCCTGAATGTTAACCAAAAACCTAAAGATAATAAATCTGAGGGATATCTAAATGCCAGGGTAAAATAAATGACAAAAATCAATATTGATTTGAAGCCTCTGAGGTTAGGCACCATGCAGGAGGCCTTAGATGGAGCCATTTGGTTCAGTTTCATGTCTCGAGGATCAGTAAACCAGCTTGTCCCTGCAGGTGTATCCAGAGAACAGAAATTTTAAAATCTGAGCAGAAGCTTCCTTCCGTCATTCATAACCTTTTCTGCTTTTTAATTCCACACTAACTTTCCATTCCGGGGTTCGACAGTCAGCTTACTAATATTTCAAGAGCCACAAGGCAGAGCCTCTGAGCAGTGCAGTCCACATATGGAATTTTAAAGGTTTGAGCTCCAATTTCCCAAGTCAGAATAACTGCAAGTCGATTTTGACCACTTATTTTATTTAACTTAAACTATCTAGACTATTATTTCAACTTACGATTGGCATCAAAATTATGAAAAGTGTATTTTACATTTTCTAGGCTGTCTTGAAAATCATATGTGTGTTTTGTATTCACAAAACATCTCAATTAGAACTAGCCACACTGCAAGGTGTGGTACACACATGTCTGCTATATTAGGCAGCATGCTTAAGAAGTTTTTTGAGCCTTCTTTTCACTTGGAAATAAGGGGAGTGGCAGGAATTACCTGAAAACAGTTTCTGGTAGGGCTACAAAGAATATTTTACCTGATACTTGTGGAACTTCCAGTTATATAGATGCTACCCTTCTACATAATATAAAGCCAAAGTGAAATTTACTGGGTTGCAACACACTGTGAAAATAGGTTGAAAATCTGGCACTGAACAGACCAAGGGTAGAATGGGACCCAGGAGTTAGAGGGGGAACACCCCCAGCCAGGCTGGAGAGGAGCATTAAAAGACAGATGAGGGGAAGTAAGGCAGCACAGCCACAGCAAGCTCAGGAGAAGTTTCCTGAAAGCACCCTAAGAGGTCTGGATGAGCCGGTGAATCCCAGGAAGCCGGTGAGAGTCCAGGACTCAGCGCATTAGTCCTGGGGCAACTAAATCAGACAAAGGAAGGGTTAAGGAGAAGGATGTCCTAAAGGAACTCTTCAGAAACTTGTGGACTCCACCCCCTCCTCCAGCTTTCTGGACTCTGCCCCCGACTCCAGTGACTGGAAACTACAACTCCCAGCAGTACCAGGGAGAGAACTGTGAGGACCCAAGGGCGGAGCTAAGCAGCATTCTGGGACACTGGGGGATAAATAGGGCGCCATTTCGTGTCTCGCTCTCTCGCTTGGGAAACAGCTCTCCAGACCGTGTGACTCGGGACTTTCAGTTAGTGTGCTACCAGAGCTCCAAGTCAGCCAAGCCGGTAAGATATTCCAGTTGTTTCCTTTTCCCTTTTGTAAATAAACCCATTTTAACCCTTTTGTGTGCACCTGCAGTACATCTGAATTTTAAGCGCACAGGTGAGGCCCCACAGACAGGCGGCCCAGTTCACACTAGGGTGCCCTGTAACAGAAGGGATGAAATCCCCAGACTTCAGGCATAAAGTATCAGACACACTTCTCAGCTGGCTCTGTAAACTTCCTGAGGCAGCAGGACCTGATGGGTGGTTTCTGGATCACAGTCAGGGAAGGACATAGGGAAGGAAAATAAATGAATCTAACCTTCAGGGGAAAATAATCCAAAAGGACCTCCCTTGGTTTTTCTGTATTAATACTGGAGCATTATGAAAAGATATCACCCAATAGGCCCTTCTGGAATTGGAGGGGACAAGAGCGTGGTCCTACCACATACGGGCGGTGTGGTGTCCCAAACCCTGGTGGCCTCAGTGCAGCACCTGACATGCTGGCATGTGGTCAGAGAGGTGTTGGAACTAAGCACTTCACCTTTCTGAGTGTGTCCTGTGTGCCTGGGAGGAACTCGGCACTGTGCCAGTGGTGGAGGCTCCAACATGAAGAGAGATGGCTGTTGTGCACATGGAGTCCACATCTAAGGGGAAAGGCTGGCATGCTACCCAGCAATGATGAGAGAAAGTGACCAGAGCTAAAGGAAAGCTAGATTTCAGTGCAGCCCAGTAAGGGGTAAGGCTGCCAGGACACCATGTTTAGATGAGCATTAAAGAAATGGGAGCTCTCCAGGCTGGGACATTTTAGGCAAATTTTTTTGAGCTAACACACTATGTTCCAGGGATGTTAACTAATTTTGATAGGACTGGGGCGTAAGGTAAGTGAGTGTGTGTGTGTGTGTGTGTGTGCGTGTGTGTGTGTGTGTCTGAAAGGAAGGGAGGAAAGAAGGAAAATGTTGAAAAAATAAGCAGAGACCAGATCACATGGAGCCAACATATGGAGGACATATGGGATCCAACAGTTTTCAGCAGAAGAATGAAAAGATCAGATTTTGAAATAGAAAGATGTCTACAGTTGCTCTGTGAAGAGAGGACAGGAACAGAACGAAACTAGATTTGTCACATACATTGAACTTTTCAAATACCCCTTTGTACTCATAAGAGTTTTATCTCACCATGAAATCTTTCCCTTTCTCAGACCCACCCTCACAGGACTGACATTCAGTGCAAAATAGAAACAGTTCTGTTAGTGGACAAGTCACTCCTTTACCAAGATCTGTCTTTCCTTGGGATGTCTTATGTGGTCCCCAAGATCCAGCAACAAATGCGGTAACACTTCATTGTAGGGTGCTTCCAGCATCAGCTTTAGTACTGTAGCAGGTAGCCATTCTAATTAGTTAGTGCTTATAAGTTGTTAATTATTTTTTATCTGACCCCTCTGTCTGCCCACCCATGATGGCTCTCAAAAAAAAAAAAAAAAACAAGTCAACCTTGAGCACAGGTGAGGCCCCACAGACAGGTGGCCCAGTTCACACTGGTTGACTTGGGTGTTTTTATTCTCTTACTGTCTTTACCCCTACAATTCTGCTTGTGCCAGGGAGAGGCTGTACTAGGTATCAAAGCAGATCCTAAGAGCCCTGAGTAAGACACCTAAAGACCTGTATTTGGAATCAGAAAATAAAGAAAGGGATTCAGTTACTGTTGTGGCCACTTACACACTCTGAGTAGAACAAAGTGAGGACACAGTTAGGTTATGGGGTCACACAGACTGGAGTTCGAATCTCATTTTCTCCTCTTACTATCTTCAAGACTTAGAGAATAGTACTTGGCTCTCTACACTTAGTTTTTCTTCAACAATGGAAGTCCTCCTGGGACCTAATACATCCAGTAATTGAGAAGATCAAAGGAATTAGTAAATGTGGATCTCCTGCAATATTGAAAGTGCCCTGTTTGTATCACCTTGTTACAGACACACCTCAATGTGTCAAAGAACTAGGCAAGAATTTACATTACAAACTTCCTGCATATTATTGTAGAACATGCAACAAGATTGGCTACTAGTGAGTGTCAAACTGTTGACTAAGGCTTCTAAAAAGTCCTTGATTAGATTGATTCAAGAGACCAATGCAGAGCTGACCTCAAAAAGCAATTGTGTGCCTTCAGATG
The DNA here is from genome assembly GCF_000260355.1 of Condylura cristata. Taxonomy (NCBI): domain Eukaryota; kingdom Metazoa; phylum Chordata; class Mammalia; order Eulipotyphla; family Talpidae; genus Condylura; species Condylura cristata. Next base: position 10,376,662 of record NW_004567127.1, on the reverse strand, counting down.
GAGAAATGAACTCCAGGCTCATCAGTGAACTTTGTGCCTGAGGTTGCCACCAATTCAATGCCCCATGAATGTAAGCTTCTCTTTCTGACTCCATAAGTGAAACACTTGGAAACTATCAGAATAAATGGTCTTGAGACAGCATGGAACACACAGCCCAGAAAAGAAAACAGAAATGAAGACATTTCAAGGAGGTGACAAATTAGTGTTGAGGTTACCTTTAGAAGAATAAGACATTGAGGAGAAAGACATTTTTTTTTAAAGATGTATTTATTTGTGCATACAGAGCTTGGGTACAGGCCAGAGGCTCAGGGGCAGCAAGAGGCTTCACCATAGACAGAGTGGGGAACAGAACAGGCAGATCAACAAAGTACACTGCTGAGGGGAGCAGTGGGCAGGTCAGGAGAGGTCTGCCACGCCATGTGGTCACCTCCAGGGCAGGCGGGGATCGAACTCATGCGGAAGTGGCTTTAGCTTCTCAGTGCAGTGCTTTAACCCGCTGCGCCACCAGGGAGGGCCAAGACATTTTTTTTTTTTTTAATGTGCCCTTAGAAATCAGAGAAAAGGCATGAGCCCTACCCTAGGGAAAAACAACTAAACTTTCCAGAAAGAAAGTCACACTCTTTGTGTGTGTCACATACAACATGTTTGTAAAATAATGAAACACAGCTCTAACACCAGCAAGACTGAAGATAGGGAAAGTTTGTGATGATGATGATGATGATGATGATGATTATTATTATTATTATTATTATTATTATTATTATTATTATTTTGGTTTGGAAAAGGGGATGGAATCAGCGAGGCTGATGATATTTGTTTTCTTTCTGAAAGATGTATAAGCTACAATGTTTATTAAAGCCACAATCATGGCTAAATTATATGAATACTAATGGTGTCTTAGAAGAATTTATGGTTGGATTATTTAGACTGAGGTCACAAGCTTTGGTGATCTACTTAAACATGATTTTAGAAAATAAAAGTGTCTACAAAGTTAAGGACTAAGCAGTTCCAGTTTCTGGGCCAAGCCCCGCAGAGTCAGAATATTGGTTCTTGAAAGAGCTTGGTACAAGTGTTATCAAGAACAAGGGGAAACCCATGTTTAGCAGGAGACTCAATGGCTGAATTGAGAAGATTTTTATTAAACTTTACTGTACTATAATGATAATGCCATCATAAAGCTATAAAAGCAGACATTGCCGCAAATCATGGGCTTTAAAAAGACAACAGTTGTTCTCAGGAGAAGAATAAGAGAAAGTTTGTGGAACAGAATTTCATGGTTTAGATCTATCCCTTCCAGAGGATGCCCAATAACTATATTAATTTTCTGCTGTTGCTGTAGTATACTGCCACCAATTACTACTAACCGAGTGGTTCAAAATAACACAAACTCAGTGCCTTAGACATCCATAGTTTTAAGGTCAGCAAGGACCTCACTGAATAAAAGCCAGGTGTTGGCAAAATGTTCTGCTAGCTGTGTTCCCTTCAGAGGCTCTATGGAAGAATCTGCTTCCTTCTCTTTTCTGCTTTCTGGAGTCAGCTGCTTTGCACTATTCTTGGACCCTTCCTTCTACCCTAAAAACTAGGTACTTTCTATCCTGCTGTCCCTTTCTTCCAGTAGTCAGGAAAGATAAGACCCATGTAATTAGATTGTGCATATACAGCTTATTCAGGAAAATCTTTCCTTCCTTAAGGACCTTTCATCACACCTGTTGTCCTTTAGAGTACACACAGGAACAGGTCAAAGGAATAATGTGAAGACATGTTCGGGAAATATTTTGTACTGCTTACCAGAATAATCATCAAGGATGTCAACATTTAATGGCAGGGGTAAATAGAAAAGAGTCATGAAATGGAATATAATTCATACTTTAAAGATACTCAAGGATAAAATTTATTTGAAAGAAATATGAAAGAGGATAAGAAAAGAATGGGGCTTGTCAGCAAAGAGTAGGCTTGTATTGTGAATTGGGAGTTAAAGACAGTAAAACATTTTTCAGTCAAGATCAAAGATCTCATAGAAAAAGTATTAGGAAGATATAGATCATACAACTATTGAGAGGATATAGATGTTGCTCAAAATCACATTAGAAAATCTAAGTGTTCTATCATCTTCCAAAATGGGGGAATTCAGATATCAAGGTATCTACTGAAAAATGTGTTCTGCTAACTATGGACTTGCACTGATGAGAATTATTTCATTCAAGTGAATGGAAGAAGCTGCCCAGAAACCAATCATAGCACTCATGGGTATCATGGAGATAGTAGTGTTATACAAAAGAGTAATTGCTATTGAAAATCCTAAGAAAATTTCAAAATAATCTTGGAAGAAAATAGCTAAGATCTTAGACCCTCTTTAAAACACACACACACACACACACACACACACAGAATTGTTTGAAATAAAGCACAAGTTGTTTCCAATATACTATCTTCTTGGAAAAAATAGATGGCTTCTAAAAAAATTCAACATGTCTATACAAGGTGTTTTCATAATTGCATGATTTTGATGAATACTTTTGTGCCTTCTATATACTAGATACTGTATGTGCTACAAATTAAGGCTAAGAAACAACATAAAACTGCAAATCAGCTCTCTCTGGTGGCGCAGCGAGTTAAAGCACTGCAAAAGAAGCTTAAGCCACTTCCGCATGAGTTCAATCCCTGCCTGCCCGGGGGAGATCCACATGGCGTGGCAGACCTCTCCTGACCCGCCCATTGCTCCCCTCAGTAGTGTACTTCATTGATCTGCCTGTTCTGCTCCCCACTCTATCCCTGGTAAATTCTCTCACCCTCCGCATCTCTGGCCTGTACCCTAGTTCTGTATGAATAAATAAAAAAATCTTTAAAAAAAAAAACTGCAAAATAGTGCAGAGTAGCATAAGTCATAAACAGTAGTTCAAGAACAAAGCAGTGGAGATCTTAGCTTACATTCAAACTCAATTCTACACATAAAGACCAGAGGTGCACAGAGGCCCCATGAATGTAATATCAGCCCCCACCAGGATAGAAACTTGAACACAGCAGTGAGGTAGGAGACTTCATCTCTGGTGAAGCGCTTTTCAATGAAAGTTGAAGCTGCTCGATAAGTATATGCTTTGACAAGTTACAGATCTCAATCTGTATTTGCAGGACCATTAATAAAAACTAGTCTTATGGGTTCAGGAAGATAGAATGGGCACCAGCAGGTAAAAAGATTGAGGTAGCATTCAGCTTAGCACTTTCCATATATTTTCTCCAGCCTTGGGTACTGGATAAATCCCTCAAGTTTGGAAAACTTCAACCAGAAGCTGAATCTCAGGTTTGTGTGAGTGATGTTTTCTGGAGAATTTTGACTTAAATGAACACCATTGAAAAGACCTCCAATATCACCCCAATTTTCTGGCTCTGGTTTTCAGACCAAGTCCACCGGACGAGTAAAGTTTCAGTGAGATGCTTGCTCAGTTTGTGTTAAGAAGTGCATCTGAGCTACCCACCTGTCCTCATATTCCAATCAATCTCTTTTTTTTTAAGATTTATTTTGTTTATTTATGCATACAAGAGCCAGGGTGTAGGCAAGAGGTACAGGGGGAGAGAGGTGAGAGGTCTCACCAGAGAAAGAGTGGGGAGCAGAACAGGCAGATCTATTAAAATACTGCTAAGAGGAGCAGCAGGTGAGCTAGGAGAGGTCTGCTGTGCCATGTGGGTTCCTTCCCTGGCCAGAGTTTGAACTTAAGCTGCAGTGGCTATGGAGAGCTTCATATTGCTGAGATTTAACCCCTTGTACCATCAGGGAGACCCCTCCAATCTCTTTTCACCAAAAAGTAGACTCTCCTTCCCATGAGTCCTCACTTCTGGTTTCCAAGAGTCAAATTCAGGCTTATATATGACACCTCCCTCCAACAACCAAGAGATTAATAAATCCTGGTCATAGCTTTTCTGCTACTACAAGTTCTTTGCCTTTTTTTTTTTTAATTTAATATTAACTTCCACAAGCCTGACAACTTGTGATCATCAGCAAGATGCTTCCAATTGTTTATCTGAATAGAGATTATATCCCCCTTGTCAACTTCCAGAGCCTAACTTGTAATTTTTCAATTGCTTCTAGTTGCAGTCTCCTGCTCCTTGCTGTTTTACATTAAAATGTCCATTTCACATTTCACCACTTGACCTCACACATAGCAGCCATGACAGGCAGCATGTCACTTAAACAAGCATGTCTGTGATGCTTCGTGCACTGCAATCCCACACATAGGATTTCAGCGTTTGGTTCTTCCATCTCTATCACCTCAAATGAATGGCATCACTGAATCCAAGTTTTTAATTTCCTTGCTAGCGACTTGAACACCAATCTCATTTCCCTTATGGAGCAGCACAGACATAGCAGTGATGAAAAATAAATACTTGGAAGGGCACTTGATGTAACTGTTGCTCAACTCCTAAGGGTGGGAAGAAAGTGCTCTTTAAACAGAACCAGTAGGGGCCTCCCAGAGGTAATTTAAAAAGGGAAATATTAGGAAGACAGAAGATAGAAAGTGGCAATTTGTGGGCATCACAAATATGCTGGGGAGTCCTCATGAGGAATGTGGCTCATTTTGTCAGCTGGAAGAATGAGCCCAGGGTTGCTCCCAGTCATGAAATTTCTCCTGATTCAGCAGGATCGCACCACACCACTCAGTGATGCTAACAGCCATCACTTTCAAGATCCCATTCCTGTTTGCTTTCTGTTGTTAACATTTTAATTTGGGAGGGTAGAAAAAGCCCACCTACCTCTCATACATCAGAGACCTGAGACCACCCACGAACAAGGGCTTAAGGCTTATATTTTAGCTGTAAAAGTGCTTTAATTCTTTACGCCACTAATGGTCCCATTTGAGGCAATCATGGAAAGTGAAGTTGAGGGAGCGTCTTGAAAAAAACAAGTTGTTCAGATTGACCTTCCTAGGAGGTCACATCTTAAACTTGTTCAAAACCTGAGGCTGAAAAATTAACCCATCCTGGCAGTAGACAGACGCAGGGTGGAGTGGATGGATCAGCAGCAATTCCAGACGACCTGACATTCTGAGATACCATACTTGGCCATTCGGTGTTCAACGCAAAGAGGAATCTCAGCTCTGACTAAGATGGCATCTCTCCATATATAGTTTGCAATCCATGCTACTTTTCCTTTTTATTTAAAAATAATATTGAAAAGTTGCAAGTATGACCAAATTCTACCATTTTACATCAGACAGCCATCCAATTTTAACAGTGAAACATCTATCAAATGTCGATGTTCATGGAGCAATGTAGGTGTGGTTATATTATTAGTATCCCAGGATCAAAACACCCTCCTTGCCCCACCTGAGAGGGAGACAATCAGGAGACCAAAAGCAAGTACAATCCACAATGTCCTTTCCTTACTTTATTTTTTTTAAAGCTTTATTTATTTGTGCATACAAGAGCTGGGGTGCAGGCCAAAAATGTGGGGGAGGTACAGGGGTGAGAGGATTCACCAGAGACAGAGTAGGAAGCAGAAAAGGCAGAGTGACTGATGAGGGGAGCGGTGGGTGGGATTGGAGAGGTCTCCTGCACCACATGGGTCAGCTCCATGGCCAGGGATTGAACTTGTGATACAGTGGCTGCAGATAGCTTCATAGTGCTGCGCTTTAACCTGTTGCACCACCAGGAAGGGTACTTCTTTCCTTACTTTAGACAGTACATGAGTGGGCTTTTACCTTAACTATTCTTTAAACATAAATTTGTGTGTGAGAGAGAGAGAGCAGAAAATCTCAATAACTGTTAAACTGAATACGTAAAGATAATGTCAAAGTCTGAAAGTCAACCCATCTGAAAGGGGTCACTGTACCTGAAGCTTATAGGAGACAGTTTTTGTTTAAATGAAGGGCCAGTCTCAGCCAGCACTAGAACAGAATTCCAGGATAAAGGAATCAGAGAAAGACCGAAGTGGAAGGGTTGCTGGTGTACTGGGAGTCAGTACGGGGAAGCCAAACATCTTGATTTCGGGGTGATCACCATCTCCCCAGGCAGTGTCTGCTCAGCACCCCACATGGCAGCCGCCCGGCAGTCTCTATGTAGCTCCCTCGGGGCAATCAGAGAGAGGCCTTAGGAGAACATCCAAAGTGCCTTCTCTGTCCGAAATTCTACACACCAGAAATTTTTAATGTTTACCATATTCATTTGCATATTCCTCAGAAGTGTAGGATTAATATTATATGTTGCAGGTACATAAGCTGCGGCTGTTGGGGAAACAGGCATACGTCTGAGACAAAATACTACGAAATAATGAAATATTGACGTAATTATTTTTAAGAATCACATCAGACCTCTTTTTAATTAGTATTATTGACCCTTTGGACTTAGTCTTATATTAATCTGTATTCTTTACCATGCAAGTCAATATTATGGACAACTACATTGTTCACTTGGATTTTCAGTGCAAAAAGACAAGACCTGCGAGTGTCGGAGGGCTTGTTACCAGGGTAATTTGTCACTGTACTTGTGATGTAGTGTCAGAGACTACAGTCACTGTTTTTTCCAGTGATTTTACTGAACAGCTTTTTACTAGTACCCACCTGAAAGGTATTTGAATGTATTAGGAGGGCTTTACTGAGACATCACCACCCTGTCCTTTCTTATTCAGCTAAAACTTTAATGATCCTTGACTTTGCATCAAGTATGCTAAGCTGCATATAGACATAATATATGATTCTGATTATGCCAGGCCTTGATTCTAAAGTTGCAATTTTATGAAAGTCTATCCAGGGTCTTAACATGAAGAGTTGGGGCTTCACCTATGGATAAGCCCATCTAATAAAATCTAATTAAATCAATCATGTGCAACATGATCCTTCATATACAACAAAGAGGATCAGATCATATGATACTCTCTATGAAAGCTATGGCCTTCATTTCATCTTCTATTACTAAATTTAACCTAGCCAAGGTGATAGAAGAGCATCTTAAGAATCTTGCTCAACTGTTTGAATTCTTCTCCCCAGCAAACTGGGCTAGCTATAAGTTTGCCCATTTCACTTGTTCATGAATCATTCATTCACGTGTTTATTCATTCATTTAAAAGAGATTTCAACACAGAAATTGTGCTAAATTTTAGTACTAAAAGGCAAATAAATATGATCCTTGCCTCTAAGAATTGACAGTTCAAGAAGAATTTTAGCTCTTCTGGTACCTCAGTCTTGTTGAAATCTGAGTACACTGACTTGCAATACCACTTTTCTAGTTTGCTTTCCTGATCTGAGCAATTTCTGCATTAGCCTGTAACCTTAGAATCATATCTTAGTTGGAATCAAAGCTATTCTAGTTTAGCCCCTATTAAAAAGCATTTATTGAAATTATTCAGAATTAAAATTTTTAGAACTTTAATAAGTTACTTTTACTGCTCTGAATAGTGATGACAATGGTCATTATTTATCAAGTGCTCACACCATGTACCAGGATGTAAGCTAAGCCATTTCTACTCCCTTGCTTAATCTGAACAAAACCCATTAGCAGTTATCCCCACTTTACAGATAAATGAATTGAGACTCAGAGAGGCTCTATTACCTGTACATGGTCATCTAGGTCCCCCCAACTGGAAAGTGTGATCCTTCAACCAGCAGTATTAGCACCATGTGGTTATTTTTTTAAAATTCAGAATCTCAGGCTCCATTCTAGAATTCATCATTGGCATGTTAATAAGATCTCCAGTTGATTTATATGCACATTAGTTTTTGAACAGAGGTTAAGTGCAAATTTTAATAGCAGACAATTTGACTCCAGAACCCAACTTCTTTCTTAGTTTTTATTACATAAGTCGCATAGAATAATGGTAACTGGAAACCAAGGATATGCATGTGACTTAGAAAATTTTATATAAGGGGCAAAAACTAAATAGTATCTCATGTCATCAGTTTTCAGGGGCATGTATCCTACAAATCCAGATCATATTAAAATAAGGAGAATCATAAAAACTTAAACAAGTAGCCTATTTGTTTTCTTTCATCCATATAATTTTAAAGTGGTTAATATTTGATAGGTTAATAATAAATATTTTAATATAGTATATTGCATTTGGTTATGAATATATCAAAAGGAAATATGAAGTGAGTTCCAACAGATAAACTTTTATTGGGCACATGAAATAGAACATAAAACTTGATGGCAATTACCATTTAATCTATTCATGTTTGGAAACGTATTGAAAGAGAAACTCATAACTCAGTTAATTGTTATGAATTATTAATTGCTCATTTGAAAAGCCATGAGCAGAAATGCACTTGTTGGAAAACTTTCTTTCTCAGTGGCTTTAACCTTTATGTCATTGGTTTTATGAGAACAAAAGGGAAAGAATGACAGCAAGATTCTAATCATCCAAAACTAGAAAGTGACAAGACTGTGAACATCTCAGTGACTATATAAAGGTTAATTGAGATTGAAATGAAATAGTGATTGCAGGACCCACTACAGCATACTCAAGTGTGATTCTCTAGGGGAGAGCCCAGGCATCTGTATTTTACAGAACTCTCTGCAGTAGGCAACCAGGATGGAGGGCTATATTTCCAGTATTTATATATCACTAGAGAAATTTAATCAAATCATGAATTTGACTTAGGATACTCTGAACCCCAAGTGAGATGCAAGTGGGACTCATTGGCCACCCCTGGATCAAGTTTGAAGTAGGAAGACACATAACTAATGCCAGGAGCATTATGGACCATGGCCAACTCTATAGACATATTCTCCAGATGGCTAGTGATTTCTGATCCAAGGAAACTAAGATCAAGAATGTGTATGGAGTTAAAAATATCTGATGTAAATAGTCCCTTCTTTCTCAAAAATCAATGGTATAAGTTTCTCCTATTTGATGGGGGAAAAAAAAAAAAACCTTCAGAAAGTGGAAGCTTTTTTATTAGCTAAAATCCAGGGATTTATTGTTTAGTGTCAGCAGTGTAACTGCTTTATAATTGATTTTTCTGAAGAGAACTGAAAACTTAAGCCACCTTAATTTCCTTTATCTTGACACACATGATTAGCATTACTCTGAAATATATTTTACCAGGTTCCCAATTCCAAATTACCATTTTTAAAATCAGCTTTCTCCCTGCATACTCGTCTTGATAACATATTTCTAAGACAGAGAGAAAGCAAGTGTCTAAAGATAAAGACTTGGCTGTTTTATTCTTGTTGATAGCTTTATCTTCTTCAAAAATTTCTCTTTATGTGGTTATATTTTCTAAAATGAATGGGATTATTAAGCATATTAACATCTATTTTTTTTAATCTTGGAATAGAGAATTCAAAATAGCATGGGCAATGACAGAAATTTAAAAGTAGTATAAGATATTACATTTGCAACCTAGGCTAATGTGCCTAAATCCCTACAGAGGCAGTGAACTCTTTGCTATGCAACATTTGCAGACCTGTACCATTAGTTATCCTTGCTTATTCTCAGTTCATTCATGTAGAAGGAAAACAAGAACTGGACCCACCTCACTCTCTGTGCGTATTAAATATCATAGTGGTATTTAACCCAGTTCCTATCATACCAATAAGAGAATGCATTGAGATGATAAAACTACAAGTATTGGGACCTCTCTTCAAAATTGAAAATACTGGGGATTGCACCAAATTTCAGAAAGCAATCAAGTTACAAACAAATGATATAACAAATGATATAGCAAGCTATAATCATCATAACTCCTTCATGGAAAAAAAAGGCTAAAAAAATAAACAGGGTTTAACACTATTGTGTCACACACTCTGTGATCATTTCAAGTCGTAACTGCCTTTTCCTTTGTCCCCTGCAAATGCAAACTGTTAATTAGGGTTTCATCTAAAATCAGTAACTTTAAGCTTTAAAGCTTCCAAATAGAAAAATAAAGCTGATATGATAAGCTCTTATCTATTACATTCATCCTAACCTCAGCAGTACTTCTTCATCAATTTTAGGATCATCCTAAATCCTGGAATTACCCTGTAATGCTAAAATGCCTGCTCTCTCACTGGGTCTTGAATTACGGTGACCTCTAAATAAACCAGAAACTAGATATGGTTCTGGAGTTGGATGTAAAGCATTTTCCCAGGAGTGATTATTTGACAGTTACAGTCCATTGAGTCACCCTCACACCTTCTAGATGTTTGAGTATTTTCTGCTTGCTGACTCTTGACACCCTTTGGGATTTGTATGTTAGAAAGGCAGTCAACTCCCTGTTTTTTTGCATTCTGTTTTATTTCTCTTTGGAAAAAAACACCTCAGGAAACTTCTCAGAGGGTTGTTTAGCAATTCTAGCAAGTTCACATCTGCTATTTTTCAGCAAAGTTCAGATTTCTCTTCTTATACTAAAAGCTCTTAGGCTCAAATCAGGATTTTTACTTTGAAGGAAGTGGAGGTTATCCCTGCAGATGATTGGAAGAAAAAAAAAATTCCTCAAGTACAAATTTTACCATGTGGCATATAGCCCTTAAAGAAATAGGGCTGATTTTTTATAGTAAATCAAGGAGCATAGAGGAACAGAGCACAAGTTAACACTCCTGCAACCCCGCAGTATCACCACAAAATGTGGAAATGAGAAAGAAACGTAATCTTCAAAGACTAAGAAAAGGGTGAGGGAAATGTAACTGCCACTAGCAATAGACTTACATGCAACTCACTGTCAGGGTGAGCCATCTGATCTGGGTTTAATCTGTGAATTTGGAATGTAATGTCCCTCTGTCTACTATATTGGCATATTACTTTCTGCTTCATGAATGTATTAGTCGTTGCACGTATCTACTGAGTGAAGAATCATCAGGGAAAGGAAAAGAGTCTAAGAAGTATCCCCCTGAACACAGCAGATAGCATGATCTTGCTAGAATAGCCAAATAAACCTATCTTCCTGAAGGAGCAGGGTAGAAGGAGAAACCTTAGATTGAGGAATTTGCTAGTAAATTGCCAAACATTAATCACCATTGCTATGAGGTCCACACACCAATAGGTCAAAATGTGGGTGGATCAACAAAGGATTATGCAAAGTAAAATGAGGTAGAACAGGAGAAAGGTAAGGACCTATGGTGTCTCTTACATGTGAAATATAGAAAAAAAACAGAGTCAAAGATCAACTTTAAAACCAACACTTGAAAGCTGCTCATAGAACTGAAGCATATAAAGGGACAGGAGGAGGAGTGACCACTAAGTGGGAAGAGACCATCATGGACCGTGGTGAGGGACTAGGGGTGTTTCGATGAGGAGGGAGGGTGCACTATATGAATATATCTAAATGGGGGGGATCCTTTACTTCCAAAAAACTTACAGAGAGAGTATACTTGTTGAATTGAACTTCTGTCATACAGGATATACACATCATACGGTGTTCTGGACCAGATAGCAAGTACAAGACAAGGTACCAAAACACATCTGACAGTCACTTAGGAATTGTACTAAGTAAAATATTATCCAATATAGCTTACTGATTAATTTGTTTTTAATGATTACTTTGTTTTTAATCATCAAAACAAAAATTTACACTGCTTATGTCCTGAAGGAAATGCCAAACCTAAGGGTATTGAAGTAAGGCATGTAAAATCATAGAAACAGAAGTTTCTATACATGGTATTTGGGGTCTGCCTAAAGACTCTGGTTGTACAAAACATATTTTAGGTCTACTTTTGTGTAGTGGTTAGAATCCTGTCTCTGCCTCTATATGTCTTATTGAATACATTATTGAAGCTCTCTGACCCAAGACTTCATTTCTCTTAAAATGAGATGCTTCACCTCATAAGGTTGGTTGGAAAGTCAATGAAATGCTTGTAAGCCTGGGTTATAGTGCATCCTCAACATAATCATTGTTACTGACGTTGCTTTACTCTACATAAGCTCCAGTAGGTAGCAGAGATCCTTGAGAACGAGTGGAAGGGTTTCTAGCTATCAATGAAACTTTAATACTGTCGTAGAGATCCCAATCACAACTATTGACTTTTGAGTAGAACTTGACAACACAATTAACTATTTGTGCCCAGAAGGTAGTGATGGAGGGAGACCTTAATATGAATTCTCTGATATTCTGAAAATTAGTAGGGATGCGAGCTAAGGAAAGATGAGATATTGAAAAATCCTTCCTATAGCAGAAGTTATCTGACAACATAGCTCTGCTTCCGAGATGCTAGGGAGGTGAGTAAGACTTGGGGAATGCCCAAGTCCAGAGACTTGCAAAGGATTCTTGAACTTGACTCTGGATCCTGTGAGGGAACTCTTGGAGTTTCCTTTCACTGTGGTTCACTTCTTTGACATTAGTCTAGTGTTTCAGAACAATGGTCAGCATTAACGATGTGAGAGTAGAAGAAAGAGTGTTCTCCTGTGTCTAGTCTAATTGGAATTTTATTGTTTTGTAAAATAGCACAGTCAACTTCAAGTTCACTAATTATGCTGGAGTAAAGGTAGCCTTTTATTTCTCTTTAGTGAAGAAGGCAAGACAGAACCTGTTCCTAGCCCCAAATTTAACATTAGCACAGAAAATAATGTTCCTGTAGAACATGAATTCCTGTCTAAAGATTCATCCAGAAACTGACAGTCAGAAAGGATACTGCAAACACATTTCTTTTCAAGAGAAGACAGGCATTCACAGGGGAGCTTTTCTTTCCCTCAGCAGGTACCTAGTTTCTGGCTACAAGAATATGCATTACTCACAGAAAAATGTGTTTGAAAACACAACAAGAGATCATGACAAACCCCGCCCCGGGTGGTCCCTTTAGCTCAGTGTAAGGTCAATTTTGTCCTCCAATGTATTTCAGCTTTTCCTGCTTGACTCCCTTTCGCTTTTTGAATGGCCGTGGCTTCAATAAATAGGAAAGATGAATGCTGTATAGAGAAATAGAAGGGAGTCTTAGAAATAAATATATTTGTTATGAGCACTTCATAAATTAAATGGCATTAAACATACATGTGTTCCACATATTTGAACATGTCACACATTTTCGCTAACTCATTCTTACCACTAATCCTGCAAGGTAGTGTTAATATGCCTTCTGAGGAGGAAACTGAGTCTCAGAGAATTTCATTTATTTGAAGCAAACAACTAATGCGAAATAAATTTGTTCTAAAACCAAGGTATAGATCCGCCTTATTGTTCCAGCTGCTGTCCAAACTGACTTCACAAGGTCCAAAGAGGATGCAATTTAATGTCCATCCTCCTTTATAGTGAGAAGGTAACAGGAGTGGTGGTGATCCAGTCTTGGCCTACTGCCCAGCTACAGGATCAGTCTGCTTGCAGCAAGATGGAAACTAGCCCCAATGCTCACTAATAGGAGTGTTAGGAACAAAAACACCAACCAGCAATGGAGAAACACCTTCAGGATACAAACAAGAATCCACTCTTTCACTTCCACTTTGTCATCTACCAACAAGAGCAAATGTTTATTCATTGTCTTCTATATGCAGGGAATTTACTTCTTAGAATCAACAACTACTTTCACCAGCAAGTCATGCTCTCAGAATCCCAATTCACAAGGTCAGGGCTTAGACAGGCACACAGAAACCCTGACTGACTACAGACTCAGGGAACCACCTCTCCAAAGGCCTGGGAAGGTACCAGAAAGACAGCACTCTCATTTGAGGATGTGGCTCTTTCACATCAAGCCTGTGTCTGTGCGCACAAAAAGTCACCCAAACGAGTCATGAAATTATTTTCTGGCCAATTCCTCATGTTTGTTAAAAAATCATATAAACAGATTTTAAACTAACTCAATTAGCAAATCCTCTATCACTTCACAAGTGGATACGCAGAAAATGGAAATGACATACCTCCATAGCTGCCAGGTATTTAACCACTGGATCATACATGACAAAGGAAATCATCGTGCACCGTCATCCCCACCACAGCAGGCTTACTAGATCATCTATTCTTCTTTACTGTCTCCCTGTATTAGAAATACCACTTTCTGCACTTTGCAAGTGAGGAAACTAAGTCTTGAAGAAATAAGACAACCTACGTTAAGGTCACACAAATAGAAAAGAATGAGGCTAAAACCTGCTTTTTTGCTCTCCAAGCTCAGACGCCACAGGCTCCTTGCCTGGGTTTTGTGTGTCTAGCACAGGACAATGAGGGCTTGGGTAAGTCTGGGTTCTTGAGAAGAGGGGAGGATGAGGTATGGTGCGGAAGAATTGGACATCAGACATTGTGTGAGGATTTGAGAGGCAGTAAAATGTCATTATTCACAATGTTACCCCTCGGTCTAGTGGAGCACTCCTCAGGATGTAATCAGGCAGCATGTAGGGTGCTGGGAACAGGAAAGCGTGTGCCCATCTCCCCTCAAACCACAGACTTACTCTACTTAGTTCTTGTGTTAACTGGTAAGTGTAGTGTCCGATTCACTGCGAGGCAGGGAGGCTAAAAAGTGGCTCTATTCTGCAGCTCTCTGGTGAATTGGAGTGACCTGTGTGTAATGGGGTGACTGCTGCTAGTGGCAGCTGTTCCTGTGAAATGAGGCAGCAGTGTGAGAGAGCTGGTGAAGGCACTAAGCAGATAGGTCTTTATCATGGTAGTGACGTTCATGATGCTCTGTCAGCACGACATGGTCAGATCCCTCTGTTGCCCTGGAGACAAGAATGGCAAAAAATTCTCATCATCAAGTCATTAGCTGCTGTTGGCAGACACACTATCTCAGCTGTCGACCTGTGCCAGCCATCCTTTGGAAGGGGGTGTATGGAGAATTAGAGATGACTTGACATAGTGGCTGCAAAAGGTATCAACAGGATCTTTTGAAAGCATGGTTAGGTGTCATGGAAAAGTCCTTGATGAAGTTTGGGGAGGTGCATCATTTTCTAGAAGGGATAAGAATCTTCCAGGCCATAACTCAGCAACCCATTGTGATGAGAGATAGGTTATTGCCCTTTCAAAACTGAAAACTATCTGGTGTGAAGGGAGAGAAGCATCGAAGGAGAAAGGAAATGAAATAAGATAGTGGAAAGGAAAGCCTCTTGGAACCAGGGAAGGCTTTCAATAGAATAAATGACTCTGCTTACTGTAAATAGTAAGGTGTTAGGAAGCATCCATGGGCTGGTCTGATAAGCCATAGCTCATTGGCTGTAAGAACTGGGTTTAATAAATTAAAGCCCTATACACACCAAGCAGGTGTCTCAACTTCTACTTTCAAAACAGGAGAGAAAAGGATTTGGACGTTATGTGTCCAAGCACATTCTCTTTTAGCTATCTCATGTTGTAGGTACATGTTCAACCTAAGACACCCTGGTATTTATAGGGTCACTCTCAGTCAAATGAACCACCAAGCTTCTCTAAGAGCTCCCACTCCAAGCCAATAGGCCCAACACGGTATCCAGCCTACTCACATATTAGGATGCCAGGTTGGATTTTAGATGGGGCTGCAGATACCATATTGTTCTTCATCCAGTTCTCTACTCCCAATGCAGATTAAGGAATCTGGCACCAATATGGGAATCTTATAACCCCAGATTAGAGGTTCTACTTGATTTCATACTGGTCTTCAATTTCCTTTATCTAACTATGCTTTGTCTACTATAACATGATATAATCTCCCAGTTGGGTGACTCTTGTGTTTCAATGTACCATTGGCTATTAAATCCCCACCTTGAAACCATTCTCCATGGAACCATTCTGGAATGTTAGGTTTAAGTCTAGAGACTTACATATTTGAGGTCTTGTTTTTTATCTAACTCAATATACCAATGAATTAGGAGTCCTTCTGCAGAAATTCTATAGATGATCACAACTTCTTGTTCCATCATGAATCTAATTACTGACAACCACATTGTGTAAACTGAAGAAAATACAGATTTCAAGCCTCTAGCTTGCATGGCTGATGTAATGCTGTGATGCTTTAGGTGTGTACACATACAATTTCTCCTCGATTAGGAAAGATTTTTAGTGAGAAGTAAAGGAAGAGCCATACCTATTTTGTAGTATGAATTTCTGGTTCTTTTGATACCAAACCCCCAATACAATACCGTGTCTAGAAAGAGCAACACAAATTTAGAAAATTCTGGAAGCAACACACTTGAATTCTTTTTGTACATTTACCATTTACACTGCACTCTCAGTACTATAGATGTACATGGATGTGAGCATCATGTTACATTGAGTGAGTTATGTTCAATTAATGAAGAATTTTGGAATATTGCTGAACATTGTGCTTATTGATACCACCCATGTGTCTATCAGATATTCATATAGTGTTCTAAGGGCCAAGTAGATATTTTGTTTTGGAGTTTATCTAACAATAAGTTATATTTTATTAAGTATTTTGTAACAAGAAAATTGCAGCATTTCTTTATAAATATTACAGTTTGAATCATATATAAGCTGCCAGAATAAATTATTTATATCAGTAAACTTATGAATTGGCTGTGTGAGGATATGTTCTCTGCTAAAATATTAGAAAATTATGAATCTAATACTTTTCCATGATATCTAAGAAGAGAACATTAATTGGTTGGCATTTTGTGTAGTGGGTACTGAAAGGAGATTTTCCTAAGACTAATTTTTTCATTATGTATCCCAGACTCCATAGTTTAAAATGTTAGGAAATTAGTCATTCCTCGGGATGGTATGTTTTTAATCTATCATATTAGAAGAAAAGTCTCCATTTCCCATTAAACAATGACCTCATTTGTCCTAATAACCCAAGTGCAAATAGACTTAATTCCAACATTCTCTCCTTTGAAAGTTTGGGAGTATTATTTACCATATGTCTAATGTTAAATATTAAAAGCCTCGGTACAATAAAGCTAATTCAAAACACCCTTACTTTCAATCTATTAGTCAGATTAATGGGGGTGACACAGGAGTTGCGTTGTTCCACTACTCCAGTGATAATCTTCTAAAATTGGGAACTGCCAATCTGGGGGGAAGCAAAAGAACTCTATATCATTTTAAATTTAACTTCAGCCTACTCCGAAGCCATTAGAGACTATTAAAGGAGCTCTGTAGCCATTATATTCAGCCCAGTAGTCTTAAAGTTCAAAAGGTAAAAAGCACTTTTCACTATAAATAAACTGAGAGACAAAATTATTTTCAATGAAGTTTCAATTTCAGTGAAAATAAGTAGGTAATTATGTTGGCTATTACGGAGGTCACTGACTTCATTGACCATCTGGCTTAAAACTAAAGAATAGGTATCATTTGCAACATGGACAGAAATGAGAAAACTGTCCACAGTTTCCTTTTTAAAGATCTGCAAATTCAGTTAATTCACATATTAACAATCTTTGTAAAACAATTACTGAAAGAAAAAAAAAAAAGCCCTATGGCCTTTTTGAAGCTGAGTAAATCTGGGGAAGAAAGGAAACACAGTTTCTTGCCATGACCATCATTATATATAGTTGCAGTTCCCATGCGGTAGATCCTTCAATAACAGTTCAGCATGTTGCATGCTCTGGACCAAATTTATCCCCCCAATTTCTTTCATTTTCCTATAGATGGATTCATTTGCCGTGACTACATTTCATTTTCAACTTGGAAATGTCATTCCCTTGTAAGGAATATGATTTAATTTTTGCCTAATGTTATTCTACTTCTACAATCTCAGAAGGCATCAAAAGGGTTTAGGAAGTAGGGTGGATGCGATTTTAAAGTCTTATTTTGCTGCACATTTTTTATTTTATTTATTTTTATTAACCTCTCTTACCTCTGGGGGAAAAAATGTCACTATTGGATTTTACATAGCATGATTCACTTTTGATCTGAAGTGTGCCAAAGAGCAAAAAAGCAGATGAATTTCCTTTTTTTCACTTACAATTTTGCAGACTTATAAACATGTGTTCAAGAAGAGAGAGATTGCATTAATTTGATTTGAGTCTCAGACCTAGGATCCCTTTATTCCCATATCCTTTGTAAAACCCAGGTTCTGTTGTGTTGTGTTTTGTTTTCGTAACACAGAGGCCACTAGCTTCAGGTTATGCTATTCATTCTGTCTCCAAATAGAATACATACTTTCTGAAGATCCCATTCTCTACATTCATTGCTGTTAGAGAGTCTTTGAAAATACCCTTGCCAGCATACATCGATGTCAGCCTAAAATAAGGAAAGAAAAGGTGGGGGCGGGAATAAAGCAGGAATAGAAAATAAGAAGTTGCCAAGAGAAAACTGTATTTTTCAATTTGAGCTTATTTCTATTCAGTCAAGTCTTTCGAAATTATTCAGAGTCAAGATTAATGATTCCTTACAGGTAAGGGTAGGCTTTAGAGTCCCCACTAGTCTCTCCTGACAAAATCCATTATGCAGTGATGTTAGCAGGAAGCCAGCATGGGGACAGTTTGTGAAAACACGTTGGAAATGGAGCCTTTGAACCTAGAACCTGGCACCAAGGAGCTGTTCTGGTACATGGTGCTGAAATGTTGAAGGCCAGTGTTCGCAACAGCATTTGCAGACATAGCCCACCAGGCCCTTGTGGAATGAATTATTTGCTGTGGATTTACCAGTGGGAGATCTGAGATCACAAATCAGTATCCCTCCTCCCCTACTAGCCAGATGCACACCAAGGGAATACAAATGAGTTTATGCGTTAAAGTGCAAGCGTGGCTCTTCTTGCCCGATTTCTTTGTTCTTTTCTGTCTCTTTTGAACATGGAGAGTAGAAAACAATTTGCCTTGCCAGGCGAGAAAATCCCCAAAACACATTCTCAGGATTGAGCCATCAGGGGAGTCGCAGATGGTCAACCCTGGTTCTCAGAGTGCCCGAGTGCCAGGCATCTGAGCCGGCCCCTGCATGGTACCAGGCTGCCTGGTCCCCAGGAGTGTGCTCTAGGGTCATCAGCAGCCTCTTTGACTGTGACATTCATCCTCTGCTCTTTTACTTTCAAAGAGATGAGCTGATAATATTTGCTCAGGCAGGACAGAATTTGTAGTTTGGAATCACTTTGGCAATTAAACTTCATGAAGAAATCCAATAGCTTCTATATGGGAGATGAAATTATGTCCTTGATGGCAGGTGGTTTATAGTGAGTTTTCACCAATATTTATATTCTTAGCATCTTAGCTGCACTGCCAGGGTAAAGGACAGTTTTGTTGAAATAATAGTTGTAATTATTTGATAGGTTCTTTTTGCCTTTTTTATGGCAGTACATCAGCTTTTAGTGTCATGCCAAATGAGAAATTAGGAGGTGGCCTAACTCTGGAAACCAGGATTGAAACCTGGTCATTCATCTTCAGGAATGATCCTTACTCCAGGGGGATTTTCTGCTGGATTACCAAGTACATAATATCCCCCTAGGCCAGGCTGCATAAAACTTCCACGCTCTGACACCTCTGTGATATGTAACTCTGGGGAGTCTGGCAGCCCAATGCACTGGGGTGTTGTGTTCTCTATCCTCAATCAGGCTCCCATCCAAGTACTAACCAGGCCCGACCCTGCTTAGCTTCTGAGATCAGACAAGATCTAGCAGGTTCAGGGTGGTAGGGGTAGACCTTATGGAGTCTTAAAGCTCTCCCCCACCACCACCAAACAGAATACTTCATCTATTCCTGAGGTAGAAGGCCAATGGAAGCCCATTCCTGCCCTATTTTTAGGCCCGTAAAGAAAAGATACTGGTTGAAGCATGCCATAAACACCTCCAATTTGTTCAGTAGCTCTGTGCTAAGCAGGAATTCTGTGTCAGGTGCCATCCTGGGGACCAACGGTACAGGGTAAAAAGTCGAACCTGGACCAACCATGCCTCCAGGGGCTCATAAGCTGGAGGGAGGCAATGGAAACAGATGAAGGAGTAATCAGGTATAGCGATTACTTCAGAAGTCAAAACACCCTTCTGAGAAGATAACACTGACTGAAATCCAAGCATCAACAAACATAGCCCCCTGTGGAAAGTTCTAGAGGAAGTCTGTTTCAGGCAGAGGAAATATCTGCTGCAAAAACCAGAAGTCAGGGCCTTTCTAGTGGCACAAGGGGTTAAGTCTCAGCACTATGAAGTTACTGGCAGCCACTGCGGCAGGAGTTCAGAACCTGCCCAGGGAACTGACATACCTGGCACAGCAGATCTCTCCTCAAGCAGATCTCTCCTCACCGGCCCGCTGCTCCCCTCAGCAGTGTATTTCAGTAGATCTGCCTGCTCTGCTCTCCACTCTGTCTCTGATGAATCTTCTCGCACCTGCTCCCCCCGCTCCCTCCCCCACACACACACCTCTGGCTTACAGAGCAGATCTTGTACACAAAAATAAATTTTAAGAATATTTGTTTCATTGGCCTTGTTTAGACCTCGATGATCAAAGTAGTTACCATTTGTTATAAACTTTGTGATATGTAATATGTATTTTCACTTCAAAAGTACCCTAATGATCAAACATGCGGACCCTATTTTATGGGCATGGAGTGTAAGGGAAGTTGCTTGTCCTACGTTCCCTCAACAAGTAAGCTGAAGAGCCACAATGTGGCCTAGATCTGTATGATTCCCCACCGTGCTGTTTCTCCAAAGGAACGGGTACACAACAAAGTCTTCCGGGCCACATCTAGCTGTCTCTCCGATTCATCATCAAGCAACCAGGAAATTAGATGTCTCTGCTCCCTCTACCACATGCCAGCTCAAGTCAACATCTGTGCTGTGACTAGTTCTGGGTCAAGAATGAGCTGAGGTAGATGGTAGTCTAGTTAGCTTTCATCGATCCTGCAGTTTGATGTCATTAGGCAAGCACCCATCATCAATATGAATGTGTTACATGCTTCTTAGGAAATAAGCTGATGATGATTGGAAATCACTGAAAATCCTTTACTTTTCCTTATGGTCATTTAATCTTTTCCCATTATTCTTACATTATTGTTCTTGGCAAGATAGTTAAAGATCTATTGAGGTTAGCATTATAAAATAAATCTATATCCTGGAGTATAGAGCTGGTCTTACAAATTCATTTATTTTGAAATTTTGACATGCTTCTTCTGGACTGATTGAATTTACATCTCATTAGTGATGTAATGCTAGAAAAAAAAATGTGATTTTAGCTCATGATGACCTTGTTTTCACACTCATTCCACAAAAGTGAAAATGGTGGAGTTAAATAGCAAATGAGTATGCGTAATATTGATTTTAAAGTTTTCAGGCATTTAAGCATGAGAGCAAAAGAAAGGCTACAAGTTTTCATAAGAAAATTTTCAAAAGCTTCTGTTGCCCACTCCTTATATTTATCTTTTCTTTCTTTACAATCTGTCAATGAATTATCCTGCTTTGTGTTATGAAAGTCAACCTAGTCTCTAGACCAGAGCATTTAAACACTGGCAGTATATTTGACAAGCATCAAGATTTATAACCAGCAACATCATTAGTGCAAAAGAATTGCCTGACTGAATAGGCTAGAGACCTGCCTGAAACCTATCCTAATAGGCTGGAGTGATATTCACAAGATTTGACTAGTTAGGGGCACCTGTTTAAAAAGCAAGGCCTGTATGGAAATGAGATACTTGGCTACAGATGAAAGATGGAATGTGGAAGTGACAGGTAGCAGGAGCCCAGAGAAAGCAGAATGAATGGGAGTCAAGAACTTTAGATTATCCTCAGAGACCTACATGGAACAACTGTTACAAAGCAATTAGAACCCTGGATGATAAGACCAGATAAAATGGTTTTATCTGTGTGTCTGGGCTCACACAGAATGTCAAACAGCACATCCAGTGGCAAGAAATGCATTTGTTGGAGTCAGGGTCTAAGCTTTGCTCTCAGGACAAGACCAAATGGGACTTTGTAGTGTACAGAAGCCTGCTAGCTCTGTTGCACTTTCTTATGGGAGGCTCATGAGATTCATTCCTCCTTCTGATCCGTTCCTTGGAATAAATTAACCAGGTAGAAGCTGAATGCATGATTCAATTGTAGTTTAAGACCTTGAAGATTTTAAACTTTAAATGTGATCCATACCTCCAAGCAGAGCTGAAGACACCCCCCCACCCCACCCCCACAAAGTCCAGCTACCACATCTCTGGATAAGATTTGTGAGTATTTCTCTCTTATCAACCCAACCCCACATTTGTCTCCCTCCCTTTTCTTCCTTGCCTCTCTCTTCCTACCGCTCTCCTCTCCTCACAAGAGAAACAGAAGTAAAGTTATTAAAAACTACTAAGGAGATTTTCTGAAACCGCTACCTGGAATTAGTAATGAAAATCAGATTAACTTCAATTACAGTCTCTGGAATATAGTTAGTTTAATTCTTATACAATCTTAGGCATGCAGAAGTCACTTGGAAAATACATCATGGGTAATCTCTTGTTATGTACCAGGAAACAGAATAGAGACTTAGGATGCAGAGTAAAAGAGATGCCTGAGGATACCAAGGGGAGAGACACCTGCCACCCTACAGGTAATGCTCTAGAACACACCATGCAAACAGTGCAAGGAGTACAAGTCAGCATCCTACTCTCAAGTTGCTTTTGTTGGAGTTGGAAAAAGAAAGTCACATGGAAATAGACGGTTTGTTTTAGGTTCCACAGAGCCCAATAAAACTAAACATATACTGAAGGAATCTTTGTATGGAAGGCTTTGTAATTGCCTTTTATGCATTAACTCATTTAATCCACCAAATAGTCCCAGGAGGTGAATACCTAGGATTAAATGACCTCTATTTTATGAATGAACAAAGATGGAGTGAATGATATGCTTGAAATCAAACAACTGTAGAACCAAGGTTTAAATCCAAGCTGTTTAGACATTTATAACTGTCTAGATCCAGATCTAGATGGTGTAAGACTGAAGGATGGAAAAATCAGCACTCTGTGGTGGGTGTTGTCCATGACCTGGCCCTTCAAGGATGGGGGAGTTGAGGGAGACACCAATTCAGGAGCCAACATACAGCAGTCTTGAGACAAGAGGACTGTGCTTTGGGGTCAAAGAAGCCTAAGTTCTGGCCCTGCCTTTGTTGCATGGTGACTATTGGGGTGAGTATAAGGGGCCCTAAGTTTTTCATTCAATGGAAGTAAGATTGATACCTCATCACCTTTCAGGGTTCCAAGTATGTGGCAAGATGCTACATGTGAAGTGTCTAGTCTTATCATTTGTGTTCACATGTGCTTAAGACAGTGTGTAGTTTAACCAGGAGTAGAAAGTTTATGTTGGTGAATGAAAGCAGATGACAAGGAGATCCTAATCACATTATGGTGGATCCTGACAACAGAGTTATCCAATTAGCAGTGGGAGCCATTGCAAACTATGCTTTGAAAGGATGAGTGAAAAGTATTATTAAAATACTGTGTGGGAAATTCCATCTGGCTGCAGCCCTTCTGTGCATTTTGATTTAGTAGAGAGAATAGCCACAGTTGGGAGGGTATTTTAGAAGTAGAAAGGAAGCAGTGGGGATGGAATGTATGTTTCTATTGATAAAATTCATTTATTCATTCATTCAACTCTACTCAATGCATAGGATTTGTTTTCAGGCGCTGTTCTAGGCATTACACCCAACTGCAGGGAACAAAATAATCAAAATCCTTATCGTCACAGTATTTGTATTCTAGAGTAACTCCTTAATAATCCCACAGTAGGTATATTCAAATGTAAGTATAAGACATGTCAAAGAAAGTGAGCTGTGATAGAACAAGATATTTTCAAAGTAATTCTGGTCATTTCCCTGTAAGCGGTCCACGCAAATCTTTACCCATCCCTACAATTTAACATTGCTGTGCTTTAGTCGACTTCAAAGAGAAATGCTAATATCGTTTCACCATGTTTTAAATAATTGTCACAGCCTCCCAATTTTATCCAAATCAGCTCAGAATTTGTTTCTCTTCTGCGGCTAGATCTGAAGGCCCAGAAGGCACAGCTTCCACTCTGATTTCTGTCTAACTAGCTCACATCCATCCTGAGACAACCACCCTGCTCTTCTTGGGTGGCACCTTCACACCTTTCTTTAGACCCAGAATGACTTAATTCTCTCCTTCCAGGTCACCCACAGTGTACCTTTGTCTTATTCTTACACCTTTTCCTTAACCAACAAAGAAAAGGTTCTTTGGGGTACCTCTTCCTTCTGCCTTGTATACCATAAATTTAGTTCTGGTAAAAATTAATGCCTTGTGGAATTACTTCATGTCATTCGTGAGCAGAGCTAGCATCCTGGCTTACGCCTTTTCTTCAGTGAGTGTTTTCATCTGTTTTTCACTTCATTAAAGAAAAAGAAACAAGTAAATCCTTTCCAGAGGTAAGCAGTTGTTTGTTTTGTTTTGTTTTTTGTTTTTGTTTGGTATAGTGGGAGTGAAAGATTCTTTTTTTCAAATCACAAGTTTTTATTAAGACCAAAGAAGCTTAAATTACGTGTGATGTATGTGAACAAGACACAGGCGCATACACTATGTGAAGTGCTTTACCAAAGGAGGCATAAATATATGGTCCTATAAAAATAAACACCATTTCTTTGGTTCTGCTGGTCTCTCTATCACAGGATAGTGAGCCATGCCTGGAACTGATGAAACACTTAATAATAATCACTGAGTTGGATGATCTCTCGTGCTCACCACAGCTCTGTGATGTGACCTCTGTTACAGATGAAGAAATACAAGCTCAGAAATCCAGATTAGACAACCAGGCGGAGTGATGTCAGGATTGGAGCCCATATTTTTGGATATCCACCCAATAAACAAGTAATTAACATTGCAGTTCAGATTTTGTGCATCTCAGAATTTATCAGCAGATAAGGACAATGCAAGTTACAGTTATGAGCACTGACTTTTATCAAGAAGGTTTGTTTATGATTCATCTATAGCTACTGCCCTTTGTCCTTTCTGAGTCTTGTTAATGTGTCATAGAACACTTAAATGTTTGGTCTCAGTGCAGTAAGAAATACATTTTTGAAAATTAGCAGTCATTTCCCTCACAACTCGGCATCCCTAAATGACTCATGCCATCATTCTGCACATTCTCTTGATTCTACAATGTTGTTTTCTTCACCTTGAATTTATTGACACCAATTCATTTTGTCTTGACATTGGCATTAACAGGGAAATGGTTTTGTTTCATCCTGACATTATAAAAGCACCTCCCAAGACTTGGTTTGACATTGTCAAGAGGTGGCTATGATGACAGCAAGGCCACAGCAGACAAGAGTGAATTACAGTGATTCCCGGGAGTGTGGGGGGTGGGGGGAGGCCGGGAAATCATTAAGAAAAGTTACTGCTGTGTGATTTCAATAGCTATTTTTCATACTTAAATATCCCTGCTGTTTAAAAATCCTAAGAGGGCTTAGACCATATTTAGAACACTCCTGCCATGTATATATAGGAAAAATTAAGTCTCTAAGGAGACATTTGGCTACACTTTGACAAACAGGAACCTCAAAGTATATTTTAGCTTTACAAAGTGCTCAAAAGCATTGGAATTCTGTCTCAAAAAAAAAAACAACAAAAAAAAAAAACGTATGCATGTGAATTAATGACACAATTATCTCCTTTTAGCCACAGAGACTTGGATTTCTTAACACTGAGTATCAAAGGCTGGTAGTATTGCTTTGCCTCCTCCTGCAAAAGTGAAGTGGTTCATAGAGGTGTCTCTGGCACTGAATAAGGTAGATGGGTGGTCTTTTAAAATCCACACATGATTGCAAAGAACAGCAAGTCCTTTAACTTGCAATCTTCTATGTGACCTCAGCGCTCCCCCTACTCCGCACCCGTGCCTTTTCCTTTAACCTGTGTTCCAAATTAGCTAGTCACCTTCCTATTAGGAAAAAAGAAAACATTGAGTTCCTTCAGGGTTGTTATTTTACCTTCCTATTTCCAGCAATAACAAGATTATTTTAAGAACTGAACTATTTTGCCTAGCGCAAAATGAAGGAAAAGTTTGTGATCTCATAACCAACCTCAATCTCCCTTGCCCCTACCCCTCCCTCCACTCTGTCCCCTGGCATATTCTGTGTCCCTGAAGGAAGAAGCCCACAGCAGGCCACTGTTCTCTTCCTGCTCTTGTCCTCCACTGTGGAACTATGTTGGGTGACCTGACTAATGATATTCTGAGCTGGAGTGCCAGAACCACCTCCAAATTTGTCCACTTGTTCCTTGTTAAATTCCTCTCTTATTCTTGCCAAATAGTTCACCCCTTCTTTCAAGATCATACCTTACTCTGCCTCCACCTCCTCGTGTTCAGAAAATACATTTACCTCTTTCTTCACAGAAACAAAAGTGAAGCCATCAAAGAAACGTAAGTTCCTTTTGCTTGCTGCTCTCAACTTACATGCTTCATATCATCTCTCTTTCTTTCACCTGTCTGTCTATCTATCTATCTGTCTGTCTAATACACATACCCACAACATTGAAAAAGAGGCTGAGAGAAAAAGACAAATTTTGTTTACTTCTCTAGTCATCCTTTAATGAGCATTTTTCAGTGCCAAGAACAGTGCTAATCCCAGAACATAACCACGGGACACAGGTATGGAGCACACCTGTGCAAACAGAAAGAGTTATACATTTTCCCAGACTCAAGTTACATGGAATATGTTTTCTTGACATTAAGTGTGACCATGAGCCCCTGTGCAGAACAGATGGTGAGAAAGTTAATCATGGTCATTGTGTGGTGTGAGCTTCACATGTAAATGTGTCCACTGTTTCACATCAGTCTACACAGATTGACGAGATGGCCCATGAGCTACGGTTCCATAGTTGGGAGGTTGGGAGGTTCTGTTTCCTCAGGGATCAATCTGAAACTTGTCCAGATGAGGAGTCCCTCTTTATTGTGGGGTCCCTTAGGGACTTCTTAGCCCACTTGAGATCATTTTTCTAGAAATTTAAGATCTTTGGTACATTCATTAGAAATAGTAACACACATGCTGAAATATAGCAAAATTTGGTTATGTTGAATGCATTATACTTAATTTCATAAGTGAATTATCTTTATTATCTTAGAAAAAGTTACTGTCATTGTCTCGAGTAGCAATAATTCATTTTATTAATAGTTTTAATAACTTCAAAGGACTGTATGTCTATCCCAGCAATTTGAAATGAGTGTAAAATATAAAGATAAAAATAAAAATTCCTCCCCACCAGAGCTGAACACTGGCTGCCTTTTAGTCCATTTTTCCCAGCACTTGTGCTCAGGTTTTATCCCATGTGGGACAGATCTGTGCTCCTTTTCCTCCTAACACTGTCATGAACTTTGAAGCCACGGTGTGGGCCACTGTATGTACTATGCCTCCTAAAGAATATTGTCTTTGATCTTGGGCAAAAGCATTCTTTTTATTAAAGTAGACAAGTTCATGTTCTGATACCAGATGAGAAGCTCTATGATTTCTCAGCACTGTTTTATGATCACCTTGGTTGTGTCTATGTCTGAATGTGTTGACCTAACCAGGATTTCAGTGCACCATTGACAATCCCTTTGGGAAAGGTGCCCAGCCTTTGGCTTATGGAATTCTCAGTGAATTAATTCTTTCTGCATCTCAGCAGAGGTCTTTCTTTCAAGTTGCAAAAGCTGGAAATTTTGGGTATTTGGGGGGGGGGGACTCTCTCGCACTGAGGTCACCTCACTCCCAATAACTGGGTTAATGTTCCTGCAGAATGAATGTGGTTTCTTATGATGTTTTGAGGCATGTTTCCTTGGATTGGACAAGAGCAAGTGTCACTTCTATCACTGTTGCTTTGATATTAGAGGAATAAGAACAGAACGGTTGCTCCCTAATGTCAGCACCTGCTGCACTTGGTTACCCAAGCGTGTCTAACCTCCCAGCTGACAGCTTCCATGTCACTCCCTAAGCCCCTGGTCTCCGCTCTTGCCCTCATTACACTGAAGCCAAGTAGACTGGAAGCTGTCACGTAGGGATCATGCCACCAGCACCACTGTCCCCAGATGGATGTAGACAAGGACAGGCATGCAGGCAAGGACAAGTTTCCACTGCTCGTCTCTGGCATCCAGTCTAGACACTGTCCCTATCCCAGAATTCACTATTGCAGAGGGCACAGGTGGGCTATGGAGCAGCGGAAGCAGATTGGGTCAGACCAGGTGCTCCCTGCTATTCTGAGTACACACCTTATGTGCTCAGGTGGCTACAGGAGGATGCACATAGAATGACACCTTACAAGTCACCTCTGAGGAAACAGACACTTCTGGTCCAGGGTGACCTTTGAAGGCAACATGGGGGCAACAGTTGTAGATTCAAATATTCAGAACTGCAGGTTTTTACCCTTTACTCGCTCAAGAGACACACCCACAGAAGACATATGCAGATGCTGTCTTTGAGGGAGGACGTTTGCTTCCTTTTTCATGTCAAGTACCTTGAATTGGATGGGAGCAGAGAATTCATTATTCTGGCAGAGACCGAACTGAGCATTCTGCTCCCCTACCCTGGGCTTCTAGCATTGGGGGGATGAAGGGAGGTATTAAACATTAACAAAGTATACTTGTGTTTTATACTTTTTAAAGTACCTTCACATAATACATCTTGAGGCTCCCAACAGCTGTGAGGGTGAATAGGACAAGTGTTATTATCTTTGCCTTAAACTGAGGCAAGAGAGGCACAAAGAGGTTAAACGATTTCCCCAAGTTCACCAGGCCATTAACCACAGAGAGCAGACTTGAATCACAAGCTCTTCACTCATTTCTTTTACACCTTCATCCTTTTAGTCCATGTGAGGAGGAAAAACTATCCCTGTTCCACAGGGCTCAGATCAGGCTAGCAACCAATCAAGCAAAAACAGCCACTGAGTTCTCATGGGACTGGGGATGTTGGAGAAGCCACAAGAGCAAATTACGTAGTTGATCATCAAGAGGAAGGTGTCTCTTAAGATGCACAGATATGCAAATGATAAAATTCAAGAGAACTTTAGAAACACCTACTTCATCCCCCTCCCCTAACTTTAGGGTTGACACCAGAATGCATGTTCCTCAGAAGTCATGGCATTGTTGAGCTGGCACACCGTGCTGTGCCCACCATCTAGAACAATGCCCAGTGGATGGACGGGGGTGAGTGGAGAGTGTTCCCATGTGGTTTCATACCAAGGTCCAACAGCCGAGGATCACCGGTCAGAACGACAGCTCAAGTACCATGATTCTTAATCAGTATTTTCCCCACTTCCTTTATCACCAACTACAGCCAGATGAAAGTGAAAAAGCGAGAGGGAAATGCAGTTAGTGTATCTAGAAAGGCCATTAGGTAACAGTCTGTAAAGTTTCTTCAGTTCCCCCAGGAGCCAACCTATAGTTTGCTTCACAGCTCTCATCTCACAACTTAGTAACAGCCGCTGAGGCTGAATAAATGGGTCATAATCACAGCTCTTCATCTCCCTGCCACAAACTTTCAAATACCTAAATCAGGGCTAAATGTTGCACACATGCCTTTGTTATTAGGCTGTTTGGTGGAGGTTATTCACTCCTTGACGTTTCTTTGAAAGGGATGGGAACAATTTGGAGCATCTTTCCCTGAGCGTCCTGAGCTTGTTTCAGGTGGTGAAGGTGGAGGTCACTTTATTAATACAAGCATCAGGGAAGGCTGTCATGGTAACACATTGCATTGATTCCTTGAAGTGCAGGAGACAAAGCCAAAAAGAGAAACTTTCAAGTCTATAAATACAGACCCAGCATTGCTCAAACCTAGCAGCTCCCTGACAGGGTGAACCTAAATGCAGAGCTTTGAACAATACACAAACAGAGAAAAGAAAACTTCCCTTTGGGAGTGTAATGGATCATCATGGCCACAACGGGAGTCAGTAACCCTTTGGGTCGAAAGAGAAAAGAAGAATAGAACAAGTAGCAACACTGAGTTCTGGCCAGTGCTCTTTGCAAGCACGTGGGTCCCTTTCTAGGTCTCCTTTTTTCCAAAAAGGACTGCTAGAAAGGGGATCAAGGGCCCATAATTCATATTTTGATAAGAAATTGCTGTTGGAAATGTGACAATCAAGAAACCTACTAAAAAAGTTAAAGGATAATTTACTTACATTACTGTGCCTCTCATGCAAGCAACAGGGAAAATAAAAAGTGAAAGTTGTAGAAAGACATCACTTATTTCAGTTGTTTCACTGAAAATTCCGTGTAGTTTTTATAAACTCCTGGCAACTGGAGAAGCTTATTTATCGCCTACTGTGGATTGCTTGCTGAAGCTGTGATAAGTCTATTGTAACACTTGCTGACGTCAGTCTTTCCACTAGGATTCCATGCTTCATCACTGAGCCACATAACTGTGATTCTAACATTAGTACTATATGACTTATCGAAAGCCACATATTCTCTTGGTCACTTTATTTGAACATGTTCCTAACACTGAAATGTCAGAAGGTGATAGGTAATTGAGTGTGCTGTTGAGCACGCCGTAAATGAATTTTTTCAAAGGTAAAATGGTTCTTTAGCAAATAGGCAAGTGATAACCAATGCAGTTATAGTTTTCCCTGTATCTAAGAATCTTACTTGATCATAATAAAAATTGTGTCGAGCAAATAACTACTTACATCCAAACTGAGTCAAGTGTTATATAAGAGGTTTAAAAATGAACCTTCCTTTTTTACTGCGATAGCACGCTCTTAGATTGTCAATAACAATGAAGAAAGAATTGGGAAATGTTTAACATAGATACTACACAAAGTGTCAGTTTTCCATTTGAGGCAAATACACAAAAAGGCAGCAAGAGAGAGAGCAGTAAGAGCAAGGTGCCTGTTAGAAATTCCTAGTTGGATTTTGAATCTGCAACAGCAAAGAAGGTGAATTAGTGATAATACAAGGACTGGGAATGGCTGGTTATCCTCATACCAGTTCTGGCACCTTCTCTTGGGTGCCCAACACCTATATAGAGAGGAATTCACTACTAGAGAATGCCATTCTTAAGCAACCATCTTCTGCATTGCCAGGGAAGAAGAAATAAGAGCATAGACAACGTAGTTCCCATTCCCAATGTAGACCTTCAATATTTTGGGTTATATTTTATGTATGAGCTGATTTGCATTTGGAGTTCTGCCAGAATGTGATAGAACTATAGATGTGATATTTAACTCCATCAACAAAGACCTCTGCCTTGTCACAGTGTGGTCTGAAAGCTAAGCAGCTGGTCAATGCAACTGAAAACCTACCGAGAATTTACAGAAGTGTCATTTACAGTGTCTTGAGAAGCACAGAATGCAGCAATGGCAATTACTGCACGTCTGATTCTTCTTTTCTAGATGAATAGCAGCAATCTGGACATAAGAAGACCTGAGTTCTCATTCTAGTAGGACTCTGTTTTCAGTCTCCTCATTTAGAGCTTGCCTAGATAGTTTCTCAAATTTCCTCAAGCTCTGATTTTACTATTTCCATCAGAGCAAAACACCACAAATGACACTACAGGGGGGATTTGGATTTCCCTTATCCTTAAATTGTGAGCAGCACTAGAGGGTCTGTCGCAGACCACAATCTTCTGTATTTACTCTCCCAGGATAATCCCTCCTCTAATTTCCATGACTCTGTACCAGAAAACTCCTGTCTCTCTGATCTAGAATGGCCAAAGCATCTTCTTCTTTTGCAATGTGTATAAGAAAACAGGGCCTCCCTGGTGGTGCAAGGGGTTAAATCTCAGCACTATGAAGCTGTCCACAGCCAGTGCAGCACGAGTTCGATCCCAGGCCAGAGAGGTGACCCACATGGCAGCAGACCTCTCCTGTCTCACCCACTGTTCCCCCCAGAGGTGTATTTCATTGGATCTGCCTATTCTGCTCCCCACTCTGTCTCTGGTGAGTCCTCTCACCCCATACCTCTGGCCTGTGACCCAGTTCTATGCATAAATAAGTAAATCTTTGAAAGGATAAAAAAAGAAACAACTGCTGATTTTAGTCACTAGGGTAATCCAGCTGTCATCCTTCCACCTGCCACGTTAATTGAGAAGTAGCCATCGTGGGGTCCTACCCTGTGCATTACAGGATCAGGATATTTAATAGCATCTTTGGCCTCAGCCCACTAGAAGTCAATAGCATGCCCTCCTCCAAGTTGTGGCAACCAAAAATGTCTCTGAATATTGTCAAATGACCCCAGGAAGCAAAACCATGCCCTGATGAGAACCGCTAGAATACAGTGACAATCAAAGATCTCCAATAAATATCAGTTCCTCAAATTTTTCAATTCTTCTAATTACTCCTCAGATTCAGTCAAGAATATGCAGTGCTCATTTGCCTGTTTCTCCTACCCAGTTCAAAGTACCCTTTCTCTCAAACTTTCCCACTCTACCAATTCATTCCGAGACACAATCAACACCAGCAGAAAGAATTCTTTGATTAACTTTATACCATCATTTGATCCTCTATCGTGTCGACATCTCTTTTGCATCCTTCTTGGTCTTCCTGTGTCGATGGCTGATGTGCAGAAACACTTGCTGTCCAATGCACTGTCTTCATTTATGCTTAACCTGAAGTCTCCCAGACAAGTTTCTTCTGTTCCTTTCTTTTCAGCCTTTGTCATAATTACAACCGTCACCCAGCTCCAAGTCTGAAACTCCGAGACGGGTTACCTCTCGACCCTGTAACCAGCTTTTCCACCTAAGAACAGGACTCCTGTGAAGAGCCTACATCCCATGCCCCCGTCAAAGTCAGTCATTCCCCAAAATGTTCATTTTCTTTCCTGACCAAATTCTTCTTGCAATCCCCTTTTCTTAATGAATTACATTGTGATGCATCCAAATACCCAAAATGGAAACCTCAGAATCTCTTAACCACTCACACAGTGCCCCTGGATCTGTGCTTTCTCTCTGTTCTGTCCTAGCCCAGGCCTGTTCTATTGAAAATTTCAGTATTGACTGACTTGTGGGGGCTTTTTTCTTCAGTCTGTCCTCTCTTTGGTCTTCAGCACCTTTTTTTCCCCCTTCACACACCTCCCTGCTCACCAGGCTTGGACTCTTCCCATATCTGTTTCTCAGATATGTGCTATGTAGAAGCCTCACGGCCAGGCTACCTCTATCTTCCCGGACTCTGCTTTCCCCATTACATGCAACCTCTAGCCCCATCCATCTATTCAACATTCCCTAGCACATTCCAGGCATCTTTCACTCATACTCCAGTCAAAAAGCTAAAATCATGCTAGATTTTCAACAGGGATAATTTATGAAGAAAATGCTTAGACAGGTGTTTCATCCTTTAAAAATGAGAAGAGGAAGCTGAAGTAGCTCTGAGATAGTCACGTGTAAACAGGAAGCCACCCTCATGCGGGGGCTAAAGATCAAAGAGAAGAAGGTGGGGTGATTAGAAATGTAGTTTCTAGAGAGACCCTACAGGCGGGGGAGCTTTGCCTCTAAGGACAGGTAATGTCTGGTTGCCGCCAGCATCACCAAATGCTGACCCTCAAGTTGAGCTCAAACATTTGGGGAAAGAATGCCCCCAAGATGATGTGAGGATCTCAGGGAGATTCTACTAAAGTGGATTCTGCTAAAGCTGAACACTATTGTTGGGGTAAAAGCACCGTTGGTCCAGAGGAGCCACCAAATGGAAAAGGAAGTCTCTTCTCCCTTCTTCTACTTCTCTGCTCTCTCTAGCACCCCCTGTTGGGGGAAACCAGGAGACAGTTTACAGGAGTCTAGCTTTAACCTCAAAAAGAAAAGTAATTTAGAATGGAGACACAATTGCTCCAAACCCAGTGCAATGCATTTACGTGTTTTCTTGTCCTTATTCATACAGACTGTCCATCCATAAAGCTTCCCTACTAATATATGTGTGATGCATGTCCTTGTACAAATACAATCGCCCTTCTATAATCTCTAAACTTGCCCCCAAATATTTACACCAGCATCTGAGTTCCCCTAACAATTTGCAAGTATGCCCTTCATAATCTTTGAATATTACATCATAGTTACTTATGTTTTTTTTTATTGTTTCCCACCAAAATATGTGCTCCGTTAGGGCAAGGGGAGCTACAAGCAAAATACCTAGCAGGTGCCTGCTACATAGCAGACGTTACTCGAATCAGAACAAATTGACAAGGGTGTTTTCATGAAATGACTAGCTGTCATTCCCCAATGAATATATTTTATCCCCCCAGCCAGACCTGAACTCCATAAGAGCAGAGATTAGGCCTTTTATTTCTTTTATTTTCTTTGTGGTATTTAGAACAAGGTTTCATATGCTTAAGCAAGAGCTCAGTGGTTTTTGTTAAAACATCTGGATTATTCTTAAGCTTCACAGTTTTTGTTCAAAATGATATGAAGATGGAACTAAAGTTTATGAATAGCAGGTAAGAGCTAAGGTTCTGATGTGCTTTTAGCACATGATTCTGACAGAGTTCTATGCATATGCCAAAATTCTTTATTTGCTGAAGCTATAGCAGAACCATTAAACCAAATGTGTCTCATTGTGATTCTAAAGTAATGAAGTATATTCTAAGATTTTTTTTTTCTGTTTATCTTTTACAGAAAATAGATCCCCCTAATCTATGAGATTATTAATCTCGGGCTACATCTGTTCCTTGTATACTTATTAAATTTCATCAACATCAACTAGTCAATGATTTAAATGTGGGGAAGGTATTGAATTTTAACTTAATCACCAGTTTCTGAGAAAATAGAAACCTCTCCAACAACTGATTTACATTCAGTTCCAAGAAGAAGAAAAATCGCTTTTTTAAAAAAAGAGGAGTGATATTTAATTAACTATTGATTTCTTCTCAATTATTCAAGGCAAGCAATTATCGATATTGATGGAACAGATATTTCTTTACATCTAGTGCTCAAATGAAAGGAAATATCCCATTCAGCAACCTGCTGCCTGGAACAAGAAATGCTAAGAATCTTTAACTTTAAACGGAAACAGTTATTTGGATCTGTTTATTCCATGTTGCCCCAATTAAACAGATATTTCCTGAAGTGTAAGCAAAACAAAATCCTGAAAACCTACGCATGCTTTCTAAATTAACAGCCCCCCAAAAGAGGCTTGACAGTTTGACCTTGAGTCTAACTACACTATACTTGCAGATGTTGTATAAAACCCTGAGTGTGGGTCTGAACCTCATGAGAGAGTCTGTATCATTATAAGAAACCCGGAAGACTGCCTTGTAAATCAATATACTGCAGCATTTAGTAGGCCCTCAAAAGTTATATCTACTATCTACACATAGCAAGTTGTGGGTGCATTGGAAAAGCATGCCAGAACATTATATAACCTGATTTCCAAAGAACTGTATGGGTCCTGTTTAGAGCACTTGGTTATTAGCTCTGTGACCATCCCCCACCATCTTCTTTCGGCTCATTTACACAGATCATTAGCATGTTTGTGTGTAAGAAGCTTCTTTTGAAGATGACATGACTACTGAACATGATTAATAGAGAAGGCAACATTCTCTATTGAGTTGCTGAATGACTGAGGAGGGTGACTTTTTTTATATTTTACACTTGGTAACAATGTGTGTGTGTGTACATGTGTGTGTCAGATTCCCGTGACCATCCAGAGGAAATTTGAGAACATTTTTTTTAAATCAAAAATGTTATTATTTATCAAAAGCTACTTTTTCTGCTCTGCCCCTCCCCCCATTCTAGAGTGATTCCATATATTAAATGCTTAAGCAGCATATGTTGCTGGGAAGTGTTCTTGGCTCTTTTACTCTTTGTTGTTGTTTTAATTTCCCTAGGTTCTATTTAACATTCTGCTAAATCAGTGAAACCTTGATTAACTGAAAAAACAGAAGACATGAAATTAATGAGGATAAACAGAATTTTGAAGAAATTATCGGAGATGAAAGTTACATG
This sequence comes from Condylura cristata, assembly GCF_000260355.1. Lineage (NCBI taxonomy): Eukaryota > Metazoa > Chordata > Mammalia > Eulipotyphla > Talpidae > Condylura > Condylura cristata. The sequence goes on along the minus strand of NW_004567127.1, from coordinate 10,341,120 downwards.
ACAGGGACCATGAATACCTTCTGGTCTCTGCATGTGTTTGATGTATTAAAACCGATTCTATTAATCAATGGACAGAGTGAAATTTTGGTGATTAATCAGGGTTTCACCGGTGCATTTATTACTATTCCCAGAAATCAAGGTAACCTTGGATTCCACTTCCCTCTTTACAAAGAGATAAATATCCTAATAGGCTGTCAGAGGCAAATGTGATTGCTCTTCCTCACATTCCTCCTGTGAAACAGCTTTCTCTTCCAATCTGGCTGGCGCCCGCCTGGAGCATGCTACCTCCGCTGTCTGCTCCCCCCACACACACCTCCTTGCCCCCCCACCCCCCACCCCAGCTTTCCCTCTGGCTCGGTCTTCCTGCATGTCGTGCTGGAATCACCTGTGGGGGAGAATGGCCTATCCCTTAGAGGTTCTTGGCCATTTTTGCAATGCTGCTTTGCATTTTAATTACCACTCATCTGGTTCCTAAGCTTTGCGTTCTTGTATCAGGCAACAGTCCTTTAAAAACCCTGGAGGTCACGACAGGTCCCAGTTGCATGAGGAGAAGATACTGCCACACCAGAAGCATTGCATTACTTTCTATTTGATAGCCCGACATGGACAATGTTAATATCCAAGATTGCAGCAGAAATCTATATGAACTGGACTAATATGATCAAAACAAAGGCAGCAAACTACGTTTGTTTTGGAAATTGGGAGTCACATACCTCGTGGGTGGAGGGAGGGGGACACCAGGTCAATAGAGATTTTCTTAAAGCTAAAAACATGATGTACCAGATGAACTTAAATTGATTCTGCTTCTCCTCCCTGCGCCCCCCCATCCCCCACTCTCCCCCTCGTTCTGCAGCAAATGTCTGCGACAACGAGCTCCTGCATTGCCAGAACGGCGGGACCTGCCACAACAACCTGCGCTGTCTGTGCCCCGCGGCATACACGGGCATCCTGTGTGAGAAGCTGCGCTGTGAGGAGGCTGGCAGCTGCCCCTCGGGCTCCGGCTCGGGCCAGGGCGCACCCCCGCGGGGCTCCCCGGCGCTGCTGCTGCTGCTGCTGCTGCTGACTGCCACTGTGCTGGGCATCGCCAGCCCCCTGGTGTTCTAGGCGCGATGCCACCACCGGACAGGCCCATGCCGTGCGGAGGCCAGCACCACCCAAGTATTTGCTACTAACCTAGGAAACACATAGACACCCCACTCAGACACAGTGTATAAACTAAGAAGGCCTAACTGAACTAAGCCATATTTATCAGCCGTCGACAGCACATCCGAGTCAAGACTGTTAATTTCTGACTCCAGAGGAGATGGCCGCTGTTGATACTATCACTGCAAATCACAGGGCCAGCTGCAGAGCTTGTTGCCGATGGGAAAGGCTGGGACAGCCCCCCCTCCTCCACAGGAAAGACAAAAACGAACAAACACGTCAACCCACCGTAAAAAACACAATTGCTACTCTCACGTGGTGCGCGCGCCGCGGCCACGTGGCCCCGTGTGGACCAACCAAATAGAAGCATCCTTTGCTGGCAGTGCATTGTGGGTATAAGGAAACCTGTTACAAGCTGCCATATTGGCCTGCTTCAGTCCCCGAATCCCTTCCAACCTGTGCTTTAGTGAACGTTGCTCTGTAACCCTTGTTGGTTGAAAGATTTCTTTGTCTGATGTTAGTACTGCACATGTGTTAACAGCCCCCTCCAGAAGCTCCAGCCAGTCATACCCCCGTATATCTTAGCAGCACAGTCATCCGGCGGAGCCACCATCCACTGTCCAGAGTGGCTATAGGTTAAAAAAGAGAGAGAAAGTGTATCTATCCTTTTGTATTCAAATGAAGTTATTTTTCTTGAAATACTGTAAGATGTAGATTTTTTGTATTCTTGCCAATTTGTGTTACCAGACAATCTGTTCATGTATCTAATTCGAATCAGCAAAGACTGACATTTTTCTTTTGTCCTCTTTCGTTCTGTTTTGTTTTCATTGTGCAGAGATTTCTCTGTAAGGGCAACGGAAGTACTGGCATCAAAGAATATCAGTTTACATATATAACAGTGTAATAAGATTCCACCAAAGGACGTTCTCTAAGTGTTTTCTTGTTGCTTTAACACTGGAAGATTTAAAGAATAAAAATTCCTGCGTAAACGATTTCAGGAATTTGTATTGCAATTTCTTAAGATGAAAGGCGCAACCACCAAGCACTTTCACACTCGCTTTACTGATTTCTATGTGGACTGAATACATTCAGCTGACGAATTTAGTATCCAGGAAGACGGATTGATGTTCACTAGCTTGGACAACTTCTGCGAAATATAAGACTATTTCCACCTGGGAAAAAGTATAACAGCAAAAAATAAATAAATAAATAAACAAAATCTTAAGTGATTGCCAAGATGATGCCAAAGCCTGTTGGCAGAGTACTGAGAGACTTTTATTTTTAAGTCATGCTATTTTCACAGATTGATGTGATCATGTGACTAGGGATGCCGGTCTATGTATCTTTGCCGTTCCAGTGTTTACATGGAGTTTCACAAGAGACAACCAGGGGAGTAGAAGGGAAATTGAGTGATTAGCAATTTGACTTTGAATATATTCAGACTAAGTATTTAGAGGAAATATCAAAATAGACAGCAGCGAGTAGACATAACTGCTGTTCCTGAGAATAAAGTTTGTTTTAAGTATCGCCCAAGGTGTAATAAATTCTTATTTCTGCCTTTTATTAGGCCAATTACTGAGCAAGATGGCAAGGGGAGGAAGAGAGAATCATTGCAAAGTACAAAGTGGCTAAAACAGTGTCTGTTCCATTCCCAGCACACTGTTTTCCTGCAGGTTACAAATGTATTATTGGCAGGCCTCCTGGAATCAAAAACAATTATCAGCTCCAGCCAGAGTCTTCAGGACAGTGAAATCCTACAGGACAATAACCAATGAGAGTTCGAGGTCAGTATCCTACTTCCCGTCTGCATTCCTCACCCTCAGCCACCCCTGGCTAACGGGGGAAATGTCTTCTGATAAATAACCTGGGTAAAAACTAGATGAAGGAACAGCGTGTCTTATTGGTTTTGTTCCCAGAAAAGCCAATTCAAAGAAGGCAATAACAGGTAAACAGGTAATGGTCGTGCTGCCTGCCACCCCACGTCCAAATCGATTGAATGTTTGTTATTCAGACCACCAGTCTCTTTTGATGTAAGAAATAAGAAAAGATGGAAACAAATTAGAGTGCTGGCTTAGTGCCAGAGTGGCCACGCAGAAATTGGAGATTTACATTAGAAGCATAAACAAGCAAATTATATTTTGGGCTCACCAAAGAATACATATGAAAAATACCAGTAACAGAGTTTGAGATTATTTATAATGAGGTGGATTTCTAATATTGAAATTGGAATTTAAGTTGTCTTATAGTTTATTAACACAAACCAAAGGCAGACTGTGTTATTTCTAGCAACGATGCACTTTATCATCATTTTCCACTCATGGCTTTGTCACAATGCTCAGGAATCAGACTCTGCACATTTCAATATGTGGGATTCCAAAAGCTAATTCTAAAATTTAATGAAGGCCTGATCTAAATCAATTCATCTGCATTTTATCTTTATGAAGCTATAAGAATCTAAATTGATGAGGAATATCTTGCGTTCAGTGTATTTAGATAAGTTTTCTGAATTTCCTGGAGTGATGTGATCTGCTTTTAATAAAATTTCACTTTTAGGTATATAACAAATGGAAATGAAATGGTCTTTTTAATCTAGATTCACAAGTTCTTCTAAAGGGTCTATTCCTTTGAGAAAAGCCCAGCTCAGTGGATTTTACTTTTCTGTTCCTTTCCATCATTCTTGCAAAACTGGCTCCATCTATGATTTTACTTTTTAACACCAGGGGCCGGGGTGAAAAGTGGGTACTAAATTGTCAGTGGACTTCAGGTTCTACTGCTTGCTCAGTCTCTGCTTGGAGTAACCCTTAAGGTGGGTTAATATAGTCTTCATGGGAGTTTATCTATCAGTTTCACCACTGAGTAAAATAGGATCCCTTCTAGCAACACCACCGATAAACATAAAACTTCAAAAAAAAATCTTTGTCCAAAGATTCCTAGAAAAGAAATGAGTGCCTTGTAGTGACATGGGAGAGATTCATCTCAGGCCCTTAGAGACCCTAGGGCAGGGGGCACAGGGGACCGTAGCCTAGGCAAAGAGCAGCACTTGCTAAGGCTGCCTTATTCTGACCTTCTTCCTTCTTTGTCTCAATAATGAAGAACTAGACTTCTCTAGCTAGACATCATCCATCCACTTGTAGGGTGATTGCCTCTTCAGGGCTGCACATTCTTGAAGGCAGGCAACCTCTGAGTACATATCCCTGGGTACAAAAAGTGACAAGTGGTGAGTCTGTGGGAGGCATATTGGTGGCCTGGGTGGGGAGTGACTGCAGGAAGATGGGAGCAAGAAAAGTCCTCTTGCAGGGAAGCCTCATGGTTGGGGATGGTAAAACAGGGCTTGTGAGGTTGGAGGAAGACAGACTAGGAACGTCCCAAGGCCAGGGGCCAGCACTGACAGCCTAAGGATTCTGATCCATGCCTGAGTTTCCTGGTAGCAGTCAAGCACTTTTGTCCAAGTGGCAAGATGGGCCATGTTTTATTTATATTTGTTTGTTCTATGACTTTTAAATATTTAGACATACGGTTTGTGGTCTTACGTTTGCCCTGGATCTTACCTGGATGAATACCGCAGGAGATGTCCTTGAGTCAAATCTCCGAACTGGCCCAACTCTCTTCCCCAGGTAACATAAAAAAAGGTTGGCAGTGGGCAAATGGTGTGTGCTAATCCTGCTCGCTTCATGCTCCACTGTACCTTCTCTCTGACCTTTGACCTTCCTGACATACAAGAGGCCATGGATGGGCCGGCACAGGTGTGAGAAAACCCTGAGATCAGGTCTTTTATCCCTTTGCCTTTACTCTTCACCATTAGTAATCCAGTATTTTGGGGTTGTACAGACCCCCATCCCAAAATGCATTGTGGTACTTTACCTTTTGTTAAATACTAAATCAAACACCTGCCTCAGTGTTATTTCTGCTCACAAGATTATGTAGAACAAGTAGGAAACTGAGCTACACGTTCTATCTACTTGTGTGTGGGATTCAATATTTATCTGTTTATGGTCTAGGATAATGTAAAGTTTCAGCTTCAGAAATCTAAGGTAGAGTTCCTTATCTACCATTTATATTTTCAGTCTTTATCAGCATGGATAGCAATGATGGTAGCAACCAAGCTATATCTAGAACAATACAACAGCTGGGTATTGCTCGGGTTTTTTCAGGATATCAGATTGAACAGGGTTAACATATAGGAATTAAAAATATAGATATGAGTTTTGATTCAAATGTCTGATTAAGAACAATGTGGTCTTTGGCTCAGAACATAAGGACGACATGCTAATCAACTGGAAATTGTCTTTCCAAATATTCATCTGGCACACATCTGACAGTTCTGACCAACTCCATAGAGAATTCTTTTTTTTTTAAGACTTTTTTATTTATGAATACTGGGGTCCAGTCCAGAGGTGCAGGGGCTCCCCACCAGAGGCAGAGTGGGGAGCAGAACAGGCAGATGGAGGATGTACACTGCTGAGGTGATCATCGGGAGGGTCAGGAGAGGTCTGCCGCGCCATGTGGTCACCTCCAGGGTGGGGATCAAATTCGTGCTACAGTGGCTTTAGCTTCTTAGTGCTGTGCTTTAACCTGCTGAGCCACCAGGGAGGGCCTGAGAATTCTTATTTTTATCTAACTACATTTCACTTTTTTACATTCAAAGTAATTCTCCCCTTTAGTTATCTATAATGCTAACAGATTCCCAGTGTAAACTGCACTTCAACATAATCTGACGTCAGAAACAATTAAGAATCCTGCTAGCATATTTTTAATTTTCACCAAAAATCTCGGGACTATAGAGAACTTTAACTCTTCATAATACCTGCAACCATCTTCATTTTGCATCTGAAGAGCCAAACAACTAAGGAACAGTCATATCCCTTGTATAAATCATATTATTGCATTGAACTAAGAAATGAGAAAAATAAAATCTTTGAAAATTTTATATTCATATTGAAAAACTACAGCTACCTGAATCTCCATTCTATCCTCCAGAAAAATTCCGAGACATTTTTAGAACTGGTCCTGAAACAAGTCTACCAAAAAGACATAAATGATTTCAGGAGGTGTTGTTTTGATTTAAATGGTTGAGCATTTAATAAATGTTGGAACCCATGCCCCCACCCCCTTCTTCCATCACCCAAAAGCTCCTTTAAGTTGATGGATGAATTAAAGTGGAGTAGAAACATTTAGAATTATGTGATGTTTTTATTAACCTGAAATGATAGCTGGTAAAATGGGCCATTATTCTGTGAGACCTAATTATGTGAACACTCAAGAGTTAGCGAGGCTAGCTGAAGCAAACTGCAGAGAAATGGAAGTAAAAATAATACCCATTTTCTTAACCTAGTCCCATTTTAACAGAGGCGTCACTTTTAACTATTATTTAATTAGTGAAGTTTGACTTCTAGGGGGAAAAAATCTGACTGGAAAAGTGAAAAAATAATTACTCCCCTCCTACGTCTGTCTGAATAGACTCTGAAATTCCTGTGTGGCAAGAATGTGTCAAATTACCTTAAAGACATTCTGCACCTCCATCCCCCACTCCGGGCCCCCTGCCCTGGTGATACCACATCATCCCTTTGCTCTTACAGGGGACAGTCATTCAAATCTAATAAAAGAAGGAAAATGGCAGCAAATCACACCTGAAGTCCTGTTAAGAATAGGTGATTCTTTCTGCCCCAGGCAGGCAAGAACATAATGTCATTTTTGTTCGTTTGTATTCGCGCTCTGGAGGAGGGCAGCTTCTGTGGGGGAATGGTTTTCGCTTTGTGGTGTGCAACTCGGCAAGAAACATTCTCCAAGGAAATAGCATTTTGCTATTTACCAGACATGCCCACCTCAGGAAGCCCTGAGTAATTGTTTGGCTTTCATGGTGCGATAAACACCTAAAGGCAAAGAGATTAGTATCATCACTCTCAGTCTCTTTTTTCTCTCCTTTGGGGGGGGGGGGGGCGGGGGGGAATGGGTCCAAAGGCTGAAGGAAGACATTGCAAGAATCTTTCAAGTCAGTTGGTGCCTAATGATGAAGACCCCAGTTAAATATTTAGTTTACTAAATGAATAGTGTGACAAGTGTCAGAGGAGTTTTACAACCACTTAAGCACGTGTTTACATCCTGTGTAATTACAATTCATAATTGGGAAAGAAATCAAATCTAAATGGCTTCTGATCGACGGTTCTCATTCTGCCCAACAGACCAGCCAGCTCACCATTCCAGTAAGTGACTCTTAAATCCAGGATTCCCAATACCTAGAGTTCAGGTCAGATTTGGGAAGGGCAGTGGAGGGAACTCGAAGTGATGTTTCCAATGAAATATAACATTGTGTGTAGATGTGATTTTTCTTCATGGTCGAAGAGTTATTATATGGTCTTTTTAAATTACATATACACGGCTAAATATAAAAGGCAGGTCTCAATCCTAAAACAAAGCTGGACCTTAACTGTGGAAGGTCTTCTACAAATGAATTGTGGCCGGAAACAATGATTTGAGCACGTGTTCCACTCATTTGTTCTTTTCTCATTTCATTCTGAACGTATCTCTCCTTAGCATCTAAGGGCATCTATATTTCCCCTGTCGCAAATGTGTATTTTCATATGTTCATGGTTGTTCTGCATGCCCGGCAAGAAGGAAAAGTAGAAGCCCCACAGCGGGACGGGAGGCTGAGCATAGGTGTATGGGAATGACGGGCAGCTAGGTACGTTGTATATGCGGTAGGGGGCGCTCTTTCGCCCCCAATGTCCTCTGGGCTCCTGCATCAACCTTTCTTTAGCTCTGCAAAGGAAAGTTTGTTCCAGGCAAGGGCCCCAAATAAAACTCTTGGGAGAATCTGTTTCTGGATAATTGAAATAATGGCATTAATATTTTGGTAATACCTCGTACCTCATCATTAGTTTCACGTAAACGTTAGCTAAGTGCTGGCAATTGGCGATATAACAGCTCCTTCAATGCTACAAACGTACGTACACCTGTGTAGTCTCACCGCAGCCCACAGCGTATCTGCATCTGTAATTGCGCACCTGTCTATGGACAGTGAGTGAGGGCTACTTCTAATAAATGACAAGCAGCATCTGGTTGATTTGAGATTCATTTATTGGGGGATAGGACCACCTATCCACTTAAGTCCCTTTTCACTCATCAGCTCCTGTCATTTGAAATATAATCAGACCCTGACAAAACATGAAGTGATGTGGATCCTGATTCAGTTCTCAGAATTGTGAGAAGCACAACCCCTACAGATGTCTCTGTTGCGGACATTTTGCTAGAAAGGGCTCAAAGTGTCTGTTTTCCACACTTCCATCACATTTTTAAAAAGAAGAGACCTGTGTCAGTGCAACTCTCTTAGACTGAGTGGCACAAAATCATTTCTGTTTATTTGGTGTGTTTTATTTTTTATGGTTATTCTACATTGCAAGCATTAGGTCAGGAGCAAAGGGCAAAGGTCTTTCTAATTGTCCCTGAGGTTCCCTGTCCGGACTACCTGGGGCAGGTGAGCTCCTCCTGTAGAACCTGTAGACATGTCGATGTCGATCTGCACCACTCACATCAGTAACTAGCCACTGTGGTGTGGCTACTGAGCACTCGATTGTGCTTAGACCAGATGGACCTTTCCTGGGAATGTGAGTTCTCATGGGATTTTAAAGTCTTAGTACAAAACAAATGAGGAAAGAATGTGAACTATCTCTTTAATAATTTTCATATTTATTACATGTTGGAATGATGATTTTTTTGAATATACTGGATTAAATAAAATATATTACTAGAATTGATCTTAACTGTTTCTTTGACTCTTCTGATATGACTACCAGAGTTTTTGAAATTACAGTCTTGGTTCACTTGATCTTTCCATTGGGCAACACTATTTTAGACACCTCATTTTCTCCTCTATATACAGGGTTAATAACAATTATCCATTCTCCAGAATTGATGTGAAGGTCAGTATGAGCTTATGGACACAAGTTGTTTGGTAAATTATGAAGTGTATAATATCCAAAGTACTAATGACTATGATGGTGATAATCAGAGAGATGCTTCAAGCTCCATTTCCACATTCCAGATTTTTCTAGAAATTTTCAGACTGAAGTCTTGCAGTAACTTCCTCTAAAAATGTTCCAGAATAATGAATACAAACATTTTAAAATTTGAATTTAACTCATCACCTGAACATGGAACTTACGTTAGCAGCAATGTCAACCAGGAGAACACTGCTAGTGGTTAAAAAAAAAAAAAAAAAGTGACAACAGCCTACAGTTAGTTTTTATTAAGAAACTTAAACTAGTTATTAATTATTTTTATCAACTTTATTCTAAATAATGTACTGTACTTCTATGATTGCAGCTTATGAGCACATTGTTGACTCATTTATCTTTCTATAAACTTAATTGCTTCTAATAAATTATATATGGATACAATGGATGGAAAGTGGAAAATGCAATATTTTAACATTTTAATTCATAATATTTTAATTTATAATATTTTAATTATGCAATTTAAGTACACTACATATGATTTATATGTATTAAATCATATAAATAAAACTAAAATAAACTGAATTCCTGGAGAGAAAATGTGTACACATTAAATTCTTGCAGACAGAATCTCATACAAGTGCATTAGGGGAGCATTCCTAATTAAAACTTGTGGGGTAAACTGCCTAGAGCCAAACAGCCCTTTTTAATATCATCAGAGAATCCCAATTTCCTTTCTCTAATTTCAGGTTTTGATCTCTACAGCGCCTTGTCTTTAAATGGGAACACCTGTAGTTCTCCATCTTTGCAAATCATCTGCATCAGAATCACCTGCAGGGCTTTGGTGAGGGCGGGCAGGAGAAACCCCCAGAGTTCCTGACTCCTCTATCTGGGGTGGAGCCTCAGGGTTTCATCTGTAGCAAGTCCCCAGGTGAGGCTGAAGCTGCTGGTGGAGGATCATCTCTGAGAACCACTGATTCAGGCTCATTAAAAGCCTCTCTGCAATTTAATGAGGCACCAGTTCCCTGAGACACAGCTGCCTAACTTCAAAAAAGGGCATCATGGGGGTGAGAGGTCTGGGGGTGGGGGATGCTCCCTGATGGCCTAGGGCTTCTCTCAGCACTGCCACCACTGTGGCCTGAGTTCCACCCCAGGCCATGGAGGTGACCACGTGGCACACAGACCTCTCCTTCCTCGGTCGCTGCTCCTCTCAGCGGTGGATTTCAGCGGAGTGTTTCAGCAGTGTATTCCAGTACACTTCAGTGCCTTTCAGTGCCTGTTCTGCTCCCCACTTTGTCTCTGGTGAATCCTCTCACTCCCCCCACCTCTGGCAGGCACAAACCCCAGTTCTTTTATATGCGGATTTTTTTTAAAGGGCATGGTGGTCTCTACCCCACAGGACTGCTAGAAACTGCCTATCATGTGGCTTACATCCAGGAAATGTGAGTTGAAACCACAACATTCAATTTACCGATAAAACAAGGCAAAGCCTTAATTTTGCTAGCTTCTCCCACCAAGCAGCTCCCTCTATTAGAAATCCTGCTCTCCAAATTCAACTGATTTCACTGACAAAATAATAAAATAATAGCATCCTGGGGTTGACAAAGACCGGAGAGATTTTCTGGAACGAGCAGTTAAACCTTTTGGGCCAGGTAAATTGTTGAACTGTTTCTGTTTGCTTTCTTGATTCAATAAGGCAATCAAAACAATTGCACTGGTTATATGTATCATTCTTCAACTTGAATATTTGGTTTTTCCTAAATTGAATTATTTGACCAAAACTAACTGCAGCCCAGCTAAGAGAAACAGAAATGAGGTTCTGGTTTTTCTTGTCAGCTCACGGTCATTGCTTCAATATGGACTCGCCGAGGCCCCGCGAGAGTCCACTTAATTAAAGCCCAGTTCCATAAGACTCCAACTTGCCCACTATTTCACTCTCCGGCCTCTGTCTGTGATGTTTCTCTGCTCACTTGGAGGGCTCAGGGGGCTGTTAATGCTAGGAATCAATGATCAAAAATTAATTTTAAAGCCCGTGGTAAGAGCACATTAACATGAGCCGCGCAGCTTGCCTAGCAGAGATGCCAAACAGCACAGCTGAGATCTTCCAAAGGATTTGAGAACAAAATTTTGCAGATAGACAGTGTCTTGAGAATAATGATGCATGTCACTAATAACCTAGTGCTAAGTTATGAGCTTAAATTGGAGACTTTGCAGAGGAATACACAGCCTCTATAATTTCCAGTTTGGTGTAATAATATGGAAATGGCTTTTGGTCCTGGGATTGGATCAGCCTAAATGAGCTGGAATTGATAGCTGCCTGTAATACTAGGGGCAGGAGAGAGTGATCACGCCCGTGTCCTTGCTGACTTATCTAGGGCTCTCCAGACGTGACAATTTTAAGGAGTGAGCCTTTAAATGTGTTATGGAAACGCACTATAATATCCTGCAGCATAGAGTGAGGTACTTCTACAATTGCCTCAACAAGAATACAGAATGTGGCGTCTCCTTTCCTGGGAGGGAAAGGGATTTTGTTCCTGTGAAAAGTAAAGGGAGATGGTAAGTTTGGAAGGGAATGTGATGGAGGTGTTCTGAGACAGGGAGAATTAGCTCTTCCCTCAGGAGTGGACCCAAGTCCCAATCCACTTTCTCCCCTACAAGTAACAACATTACAACTGGCAGACACCTGTACCCTACCTTTGGGACAGCACAGTGACATGTGAAGTGAGGAGAATTATACTCGTGTTTTAAATGTTAAAACTTGGGCCCTCCCTGGTGGGACAACGGGTTAAAGCACAGCACTATGGAGCTATCACAGCCACTGCGGCACAAGTTCAATCCCCAGCCCCGGAGGTGACCACATGGCGCAGCAGACCTCTCCTGACCTGCCCGCTGCTCCCCTCAGCAGTGCACTTCCTTGATCTACCTACTCTGCTCCCCGCTCTGTCTCTGGTGAATCCTCTCACCACCACCACCAACCCCGGCCCACCCCACCTCTATATGCATAAATAAAACTTTTTAAAAACAATAAAAATTCAAAATCTGTGGTCAGTGACACAGGAAACAATGAGCTTCATTGGTTTATTATAGAGCACATCAACAATTAATTTCACTAATAAATCATCAGATGGTGTGAATAAATCATCAGGAACTATACAACAGCAGCCAGTTTAAATTAGCCCAAACAGCAACTTATGTAAATTCCGTATTATCTGGTCTCTGTAATTCTCCGGCTTCATCTTCCTGCCAGCCTGTTTTCCAGAAGAAATCCCTGAAGATGCCACACTCTGTGTTCTTTATGCCTTTGCAATTTTTGTCGCTTCTGTCTGATACATGCTTCTATATTGTGTCTACCTGGTAAACTCCTCCCTTAAGATCAAGTTAAGGTGCTCCTTCTTGCAACCCTGCACTACTTACTATTTCTACATGACAAAACCCACCTAAAACAAGCGAGGATACCACTTCCTCCTCTGTGATGTCCAGCACCTCAGTTGGGGTCAACTCAAGTGACAGACGACTGGCAGCTAAGACAGGAAGATCCATCCCTCAAGACTCCTTCTCCACTCACACACTTGGCCATTGTTGAAAGTGTTTTAGGCTAAAGGATGATTCCCCAGTGTGCAGCCCCTGGGTAGATATAGAGGCTCAGGAAGCCAGCCAACAAGACAGAAATCACATGCCCTTTAACACCTACCTAGAGACGGCACACTCGCCTCCCAAGATAGTCACAAGCTAACCCGGATTTATGGGAGGGACCTAAAATCTACCTTTCACTGGGCGACGAGTCAAAGAATTTGGTACTTTGCTCCCTCTCGGGTTCCTCTCCCCCAGGCAAAGTGGTGCTTATTTCCTTTGCCAACCTACTTACCTTAGGACGGCTAGCAAACCCTCTTCAGGCTGGGTCGTGTGACTGTTTAGACTGCCACTCACACAGGGACCTCTACCTCCTCCTGACATTGTATCTGCGGCATCTTGCAGTGCTCACATAAGAGACTGACCAAGAGTGTGCACGTGAGATCCCCCTGAGCACTTCTCAAGTGGAGGGTCTGTTTTACATTTATATTCCAAGCAGAGATTCCTCCTCCAAAGGCTGTCTCCCCCACCCCTAGCACAGCTGTGCAGAATAGAAGAGCATTGTCTATGAGCAGAAGGATGGTGGCCAGGAGAATTCAGAGCGAGGACATCAGTGGTCAGTCACAGCTTTTACAGGGGCAGAAATCAAACACAAACGCCAGCAGTGATCAGCCAGAGACGCTAAGTAAGGCGGTTGTCTGGTGGACAGACAGCCTGGGATGGGAATACCACCAGCACAGGGAGAAGGATTCATGCAAGCCGGCCATTATAGAAACTCCCCAATGGCAATGTCTGACCTGGATTCAAGGCAAAAGGCAAATAAATCACTATCTAGAAAACGATTCTCATCACAGACGCCAGGGTAAAGAGTATTATTCTAAGCTACAGAATTTTTTCCCTTTCATTATGAACTGAATTGTGTTCCCTCAAAAGTCCTCTCTTTCAGTCCCAACACCCAGTAGGATGATATCTGAGAGAAGGCCTTGGAAGAGGTGATTAAGTTATGAGATATTAAGTGGCACCCTAGCCCAACAGAACTTGCTAGAAAGAGACTCCAGGTGTGCCTCAGTATGGAGAAAAGGCCGTGTGAGTACACGGCCACAAGACGCACAAAACTGCCACTCATTTAATTCCTTCACCCCCTTCTGTTACATCTCAGGATACAGATGCAAGATGGCGCTGTGGTCATGGAGCCCGCGTTGTAGCGGTGGTTGACTGACACGTCACAGAGAGATGGGGTACATACGAGGCCCTTCCTGGAGAGTGGTTGGAGGTTACACCACCTGAGATGGGGCAAAGAAGAGATATGGTGGTAAAACGCCATTTGTTGGCAGGAACCTAATGGAGTGTGGGGATGGGGATGGCCGGGATGGGTGGAAGAAGAACATGGCGGATGAAGGCACACAGCTCAGGCAAATGCTGAGACTCAGGGTTTTGTTTGAGGCGCCACAAGACCAAAGAAGAGCTGAGTAGATTGGGCAAAGGAGAAAGGCAAATGAGGAGAGGAAGGTAAGTGAGGGGAGACAGGGAGAAGTGGGGTCCACAGAATGCTTTCAAGTGGTACATAAATCAAATGCAGATACTTAGTTGCATTCAAGATGATGCCGCCCCCTTACAGAGTTCTGACCTAGTCTTAGTTCTTGGCTTACAAGTTATGGCACAAAGTAGCAAACCCCGTAAGAATTGTTTAGTACCTGCTGTGGAATGAATGAACGCATGAGCATGTGAATTAATTCAGTAACAATACATCCAGATGCTCAGTCTCAGTTTTGAAGTGTGAATATTTAGTACAACACAGACAGTAGGTTCTAATCAGAAAATATCAATATTTTTTTAAAAGCTTTATTTACTTATGCTTACAGAACTGGGGTACCCACCAGAGGTGTCATGGGTGAGAGGATTCACCAGAGACAGTGGGGAACAGAACCGACAGATTGCCAAAGTACACAGCTGAGGGGAGCAGCAGGTGAGACTGGAGAGGTCTGCCGCGCCATGTGGGTCAGCTCACTGGCCAGGGATCAAACTCGTGCTGCAGTGGCTTCGGAGAGCTTTATAATGCGGTGCTTTAACCCGCTGCGCCACCAGGGAGAACCCGAAAATATCAATAATTTTAACAGAATTGCTTCTCTTCCACATTCAAAAGAGAAACAAGCAAAGACCGAAAGTTCATGGACTAGAACTACAAGCAGTCACCTGAGCTGTCACTCCTCCTCCACCTGCCCTGCATTCAGACTCCTGTGCCATGTGGCCCATGGAAGCTACAGGGGTGCCGAGTAAGCATCACTAAAACACTAGCTTTTTGTGCCATCACCTCAGAAACTCGTCAGCTGCTTCCCAGCATTTCCATCTCAGGATACAGCGTGGGGTTCCCAAAACAGCCGAGTTTGAAATCTCTTTCTAGCCAGCACACACCCAGTCAGCAAGCCTTTCCTGCTCTACCTCCAAACCAGACCCTCTTCCAACTGGTCACTGCAGCCGGGTCTTCACTGCCTCCTTTCACCCAAGCCTCACCTTCTTCACCTCCCCCTCAGCACCCCTTTTTTTTTT
>NW_004567127.1:10319464-10324526 GCF_000260355.1 Condylura cristata | reverse complement strand
ATCCTGTGTTCCTATCTGGGGTGCTCTGCTCAGAGCTCCAGTGAACACTATTAGGATTTCAGTTCAAGCAGTGAAAAAGCTCTCTCACCTGAACTGTGGCCTGCTTTTGTTCTTGTTTTGTTGTTCAGCAAGGACTGTCCTATCTCTTTCGTCCTAGGACCTAACAGCACCTGGTACTTGACAGGTGTTTGCTGAACTCCTGCTCAGGAGACAAGCAGAGGTGAGGAGGATGGCGACTCACCAGGTGTAAGAATGACTGATGTGAAGACAGCCCCCCTCCAATCCTGCAAATATTTATCACGGCACTCGACGCTTGCCAAGCCCTGAACCCCAAACACTGGTTCTTCCCCATCTTTGGGTGCCTCAGTCGAGGGGTGGAAGAAGAAGAAGAAGGTGCTCCTCACATTCACTAGTTAGCTCCTGAGGAAAGTGCACACAGTGCAGCCTCCAGCCCTGTGTGATGGGCTGCACACCTGGTGTGTCTCTCCCGGAGAGACACCGGTGTGTCTCGCTGCACGGAGGTGAGCTGTGGTGCTGACTTTATCCCAGCTTTTCACGTAGCTTTCAAGGAAAAGGTGGTTGGCTTTGATTCCTTGTTCACCCTGGACGTTGCTGGTTTTCAGACATTGAAACGCAGGCCCGCAGCTGGCACTGTTGTGTCATCTGACCCCAGAGACTGAGGCTTCTGCATTACGTGTGCCAGTGTGGCGACTGACCAGGGTGTGGGAAGGAGGATGCGCCACCCGGCAGGCTGCTCCGGCTTTGCAAAACTTCTTTCAGTCAAGGCGCTCCCAGCCCAGTGCAAACCAGAGAAATGATTAGCCCCACTTTACATAAAGAGGAGAAACATTTTATTTCTTTAGTAATAACCTCTTATAATGGTTTCCAAATGTAATTACATTGGCTGGAAATGCCAATGTGGGCAATGAAATTATCAGCACGTTACATAAGACAACTGAATAAAAAAAAACAAACAGTATTTCATAGACCATATCAAGTGCAGGAGGCATTTCTTTCAGAGCAAGACTCTGCCTCTGACTGGGGCTAAAACACCAGCTTCACCACTCTGAGGGAATTTGACTGGTCTTGTGGCCTATGAGAGAATGTTTTAACATTTTCCCTTGAATACCCAAGATGGGAGGTTCCCCTGAGGATAAGGAGCAGATTGTCCGGCCCCTGACATACATTCTCTGGGGGAAATGGGGAATGAATAAATTTTCAGCAAACTCCGATTATGTATGGGGCATCCGATTATGTATGTATGTATGTATATTTATAAAAATAATCTCCTTTGGGGCCTCGCTGGTGGCCTAGAGGTTAAGTCTCAGCACTATCACCGCTGTGGCCTGAGTTCGATCCTTGGCCAGGGAGGTGACCCTCATGGCGCAGCAGACCTCTCCTGTCTGGCCCACTGCTCCCCTCAGCAATTATTTCAGTCAACCCACCTGTTCTGCAGCCCACTCTCTGTGGTGAATCCTCCTCGGCCTCTGGCCTATACCCCAGTTCTTATATGTGTGAATCAATATAAATAAATATTTTTTAAAAAAGAATCTCCTTCAATCCCTAACATATTTCCTTTTATAGATGAGCGAACTGTGGCTTAAAGGAGGACAGGGGCTGATGTGGACTCCAGCCTTAATGTCCTTTTGGTCACCCACAGCAGTAAGGCCCAGACGAGAGTGAGACTCATGGTCCTCCTCTCCACAACTCCAATCTCTCATTTCTCCAGCTTCCCTGCAGCCCTCCAGGACTGGAGGGGGACTCGGGGGGAGCCTCAATAACCAGAGAGCTTAGACCACAGATGCAGTCTGGGGGGAGCTGGGTGGAGAAGCCATCTCACTGCCAGCAAGCCCCGACACCCATTGGGATTCTAAGTATTTTCGTACCCAACAGAATGGCTGGGAATGAATATGAGGCCCAATTGCCTGATTTGAAACCCATTCTGCACTTATTAGCTATGCCAGCTCAGGTACTGATTGAATCTTTTTTTTTTTTAAGTAAAGATTTATTTATTTATGCACACAAAAACTGGGGTACGGGCCAGAGGTTGAGGGGTGAGAGGATTCACCAGAGACAGATGGAGAGCAGAACAGGCAGATCCACTGAAATCCACTGCTGAGGGGAGCAGCAGGGAGACAGGAGAGGTCTGCTGTGCCATGTGGGTCAGCTCCCTGGAAAAGATCGAGCTGGTGCTGCCGTGGCTGTGACAGCTTTTTAGTACTGTGTTTTAGGCTGTTGTGCCACCAGGGAGGGTCCCCACTGACTGACGCTTAATGTGCCGCAGTTTCTCTACTGGTAAATGGTTTTACTAATACCTACGTCACATCATTATGGCAACTGAATGTGTTACTGCATTCTTTGAACATATTAAGAACTTAATAAATCCTGTGTATTTTCATTATTATCTTTGTTAGTTCTGGCTATTTTTGCAACCCAAAATTCATATGTTGAAACCCTAACCCTGGATGGGATATTTTAGGAGGAGGGGTCTTTGGGAAGAAAATTAGGTCCTCAGGGTAGATTCCTCAGGAATGGGATTAGCATCATATTAGAAAAGGAATGATAATCTTTCTCCATCTGCAAGAATGTGGTCGTCTCAGACCAGGAAGGTGGCATTTCTGGAATCAAATTGACCAACCTCTGGGTTTGGATTCTGGTCTCCATAATTGTGAACGATGAATTTCTGTTGTTTTAAGCCACCTGTCTAAGCTATTTCTCTATAGCAGTTCAAGCTGTCTAAGACAATTGCTATTAAATTTCTTTAATGGTGTCATCTACTCCTGTTCTTTTAACCTCCACTTTTATGTGTGCACATCTCAATTTCTCCCACGATTTTCAGCACTCCTCAGAGTTACCAGGGAGGCTCTGATGGAAAGGAGAGCTGGCGGGCAGCGCTGACTGTGTCCTGTGGAAACCAGCTCAGGCAGGGTGATCCTGACATACTGAGCACAAATGGCCGGCAAGTATTCGTCAGCCTTGTCATGCAGTGTTCTCAGGAGCAAAGTTCACACTGAAAAATTTTTCCTTTTTGAGTTTAAATGGATGGTAAAAGCAAATGCCAATAAAAATGCAAGAGACTCTAGAGCTAAGAAACAATGTGAATAGGGAGAAGGGAAAGGGGAGACAATGGTAAAGTGAGAAGTATCTGTTTCTCTGCATCAACCAGGCTCCGTGCTTATGGTCTTATCTGCTACTTCCCTCAGGTTCCTTCTCTAATCAACACAAATGATTGATCCTGTTGCACCAGGTATTTTGGCTTTGGTATCCTTTCATTCCCATTCCCTTCTCATTCCATTTCAGACCTTATTTACCTGCCAGACCATTACAACACTCAGTCCTCAGGCTCCTTTGGCAGTTCATCCCACTACCTGTTGCTGGGTGAGTCTGTATAAAAAACGCAAAGGGGGAGATCTCCTTGGTGGTACAACAGGTTAAAGTACCACATTATGAAGCTCTTCAAAGCTACTGCAGCACGAGTTCAATCCCTGGCCAGGGAGCTGACCCACATGGCATGGCAGACCTCTCCTGACCTACCCACTGCTCCCCTCAGCAGTGTACTTTGTCAATCTGCCTGTTCTGCTCCCCACTCTGTCTCTGGTGAATCCTCTCACCCTCCACGCCTCTGGCCTGTACCCCAGTTCTGTAAGCATAAATGAATAAATCTCTTAAAAAATGGAATACTACTCACCAATCAAAAACGATAAACTCATGCCACTGGAGGTAGCATGGATGAAGCTGAAAGGGATTATGTGAAGTGAAAAAAGTCAAAAGGAGAAAGACTCACATTGGATGGTGTTACTTCTGTGTGGAATATAGAGAAACCAAACAAAGGGGTGGAACAAGCCGAATTCAAAAGCTGGTTCTTGAAAGTTGAGGATAGAACTGAGACACAGGGGGATGGGAAGGAAGAGGGATTGTTACAGGGCACCTCAATGTGAATTGGGTTGCCCGTCTGTGGGTGTTCACCCGTGCGCTTACGATTCAATCGTATTATGGACACACTCAAAAAGGTCAAATAATGGATTTATTTATAAGGAAAAAGGTAAGGGAATAACCCAGGGAAAGAGGGAGAGGAATACAAGTTAACTAGAATGTCCTACCCGTTCTGCTGACTTGGACTCCACCAGCATGCTGAAAACCGATTGAGAGCCAAAACGATCTGCTGCGAAACACCAGGTCTCCCCCCAGAGCCCACATATCCGGTTTTATCCCAACCTGGCTGCTCAGCTCTGCCCTCCCGTCCCAACGTGCTTCTCCTTGGTACTGATGGGATTTGGAGTTCCAGTATCTGGAGTGGGGGCGGATTCCATGAAACCTGTACCTGTTACAGGATGAGCACAAAGTAAGGGAGAAGGCACAATGGAGCATGGTGGTGAGCACTGGTGCTTGGTGGTGGGAGGCTGTGGTAACAGCATGGGGGAGGGGAGATCCCCCACACCCAAAACACCAACAGCAATGTAAACCAATATTACCTCAAAATAAATTTCAAAAAGTCTACTGTGAGAATGCTAATTCTACTTTTAAATAAACTCTTTACAGACACCCATTTAATATTTAATAAAACCCATATGCCTTAACGTTTTTTATAGTGCATTGGCATAACTGACTCACTTTATTCAAAGAAAATATAGCCGATATTTTCAGTAAGCAAAGCTCATTGTTTGCCCCTCCGTGCCCTTCAGTGCCACTGCAGGCACCAGGGATACAAAGATGGTCCTTGAACAGCAGGTGGTCATAGAACAGCAGAGGGACAGACAGGGACCGATGGAACTGTGTGTCAGGGGAGGTTGTGATGCTCTGATGAGCAGTGCTCACTTAGAGGAGAAAGCTCACGTAAAATGTTGCTGGAGTTGAGTGACTGCTTCACTGACTGTTGACTGAGTTTTTACATACGTGAACAAATCTGAAAGAGGATGGCGAGCAACTGGGTCAAGTCAAAGATAAAGAAGAGAATCGGGAAGGGTGGCTGCCGCCAGGGGTCGGGCAGCAATGGCGGCAGTGACGTCACACTCTCATTCCTTTGCTTTCCACGCTGGGATAAGCCCAACACCTGCAGGAAGTC
>NW_004567127.1:10271840-10317854 GCF_000260355.1 Condylura cristata | reverse complement strand
AAGAAAGAAACAGGACATTTGGGCTGAGCAGTCCCAGGACTCAGCTGTACCTGGGGAGAAAGGGGGCCCTCTGACCCCATTTTCACCTGATTGAGTTGGTTCTCAGGTGCTGGTCAGCAATAGTGGGGAAGCACCCTAACCCTAATCCCTCCCACTCAGCCAGGATATCTGGGCCTCGGGTGCTAACAAGCCTTGCAGGGAGGCCATGTCCACCATCTTTGGCCCTCTGAGCCCCCTGACCTACTTGAGTCTCTAACTTGTTGGAAAATGTTGGGTTAGCAATGCCGCAGTGATAAAGAAAAGAAACAGGATCCGCAGAGCAGGCTGTAGGATGCTAGATGTTGCCTAAGCGCAAGATCCTGGCCTTTTTATTGGCAGAGAACTGGGTGGGTCGCACTGAACACTGGATTTGGGCTCTAGGGTCAGTGAGTCCACGGTATACTCTGGACTTCCACCCAGGCTCCAATGGTCTTAACAAGGTGCCCCTGGGGGGCAAAGCACATCAGTTCATGCTCCCCACCCCAGCCCCTGCATTCCTGGTCACACCTCAGGGTGTACACCCATTGCCCCAGGGCGATCAAGCATCCTGCTCTTGTCTAACTTGAAAGGAGCCTTGTCTGATACACCCATAAGAAAGCAGACCTGGGATGGATCACACCCAAGTCAGATTTTCAGAAGCGGCATCAAGGATCGTAAAAGAAAGGCCACTTTGGGGTCAGTGCAGCAGCTTAAGCTGCAGGGACAAGGGGTGGAGTCCTACCCAGGGCTCCTCCTGGTAAGGGAATTCCTTGAGGAAGTTACTGGGTGCAGTCAGAGTTCCAGGAGGGAGTGGATGGGGCAGTTGGTGGGGCCACACTCAGGAAGGCGCGACTGAGGAACATTTAATGAATGCAAGGGATTTTATGTTAAAAAATGTGGACAAAGTAACAGGCATAGTGAACTATCTGGGTTTGAGATGCACTTTCTCCCCTATACCTGAAGAGGGCGAGCCATCATCTGCACCCGGAGAGATGGGCAACTCCAGAGAGGTACCGGCTTCGGTAGAGGAAGCAGTTCTGCCAACCTGACCTCACAGGGGGCGTCCTGGGGAGTGTGCACCCATTCTTCTCTGCTCTGAAGTCCCCCACCAGCGCCTCCCCTAGATCCAACCCTAAAGGAATAAGATTATGTGACCCACATGAGGCTTGAGGACCCATGGAGGCTGTCAAAGGCACAGAGAAGGTGGGAGAAGCAGAGGCTGGGTCTGCAGAACATGCAGTATTACCCTCCTCCCTCCCATAGGCCCTGGCCAGCCGGGCCAATCAGAATCTTCGTTGATGCCATCCAAGTGACTGGATGAGGCCTCATTCAAGACGCTCTCAGGACCTGCTCACGGCTGGCAGCTCCCAGCCCCATTCCTCTACCTACCAAGTTTGACTGTTTCTGGCTCTTCTGACAGTAGTGGGACATATTGCAACATGGTAGCCAGTGCAGAGGGGTCAGGGTGGGTATGGCATGGTGTGCCCCCCCCAAACAGCAAACATGGATGGTCCTGTGGCAGGGGCTACTCTAAGCTCCGTGGATGTCAGCACCATGTAGTTTCTGCATACAAGCTTCCATTTCGCCCAAAAAGGATATCCTCTGAGCAGGGGCCAGGACTGACATGTAAGCACTTTGGGAGACCCACAAATACTGCACAGATACAGAGGGCAGCATGCGTTTTCGGTAACATGCTTAATAGGCCTCAATTCTATCCTGGTAGTGCACGGTCACAGACAAGTAAATGAGTAAAGTTCCAGTAAAACTAAACAAGTAGAAAGTTGGATCTGACCTTTAAGTTTGCTGACTGCTGACTTGGAGCATTGAGATTTAGGGTGTCACAATGCACCTCTCATTTGTTTATTTGGTTGTTTGCTTGGTTGCTTTTTGCATAGAAGAAATGGGGTGCAGACCAGAGGTACAGGGGGGTAAGAGGATTCACCAGAGACAAAGTAGGGAAGAGAACAGGCAGGTTGACTGAAATCCACTGCTGAGGGGAGCAGCTGCGACACAGGAGAGGTCTGCTGGCCATGTTTGGGTTGGGTCCCTGGCTGGCGACCGAACTCAGGCGGTTGCAATGATAACACTGAGACTTAACCCCTAGGCCATAAGGGAGCCCCTGCTCCACCTTCATCTGCACCTATGAAATGGTGAAACTGAAGACATGTTTTCTATGACACGCCTGTTTCCTGCTAGATTGTAAGCCACATGGAAACAGAAGGTGGACATCCGCAGTACCCAGAGTTACACGAGCGCATGGGTGAATGAATCACCACAGAAAGGTTCCTATCACTTGCAGTTTCTACCTGAAGCTCCTGCTAAGTGAAACCGTATGCCTCGTTCTTATATTGAAAGTACGGAATGACCCAAAGATATGGAGAGAAATCAAAAAGCACTTAAATTTTGTTTAAAATTGAAACACCTTTTTGTGCACTGACTGGTGTTGCTTTTCTTGATGAAGGTAGAATAGGTTAACTGCAACAAACTGTTGACAGTAGAAAAGTAAACAGAATCTTAATTAATGTGTTTGCTAATGAAACTCCCTGGATGGGTGTTTAGCCATAACACATGAATTAGGTGTTTATGCCTAACATATGCTCCAGTGAAGGGGTTGGGTATTCAGTGCACTATTTCTCATACATTTTCTTCACAACTCCAGGGGAAAAAAGCTTGCAACTCTGTTTTTATGATCTTGCATTAGGTCTCTTTCTAGCTTCCATCTCTCCCACACCAGGGTTATTTGTAATGCACCTGCTATCATAGTGCTCGAAAAGATAATTTCCACACTGCCTTGCAGATACGGATCTTAGCATCTCAACCACTAAGGCCAATGCAAAGGCTCACAAGACTATGCCAGCTCATTTACATTGAACAGAGAACCAGACAAAACAGTACCAGTCACTGTTCATGTTAGTTTCACCACCACCTCCCTTTCTGCTGGCAAAGCAAAAGCAAAGGAAAAAGCAGCCCTCCCTTCCACAGCCTCATTCTTGTTTGTGATGAATGGAATAAGGCCAACAAAGTTCTGGAACAGTGCTTCTGCTTTCTCTTTAAGCAAACAGTAGTTTGAATCATTTGACCAGAAAATCTTGAAATCAGGGAGTTCTCGGTTTTCCTACAGCAGAAACAAACTTTTGGGTATAGTGGAGTTTAGGGGGCGCAAAAATTCTAGTAAATGTGTTTCAGCATGAATGACCAGAAATATCTATGATCAAGCATCAAGAAAGACATATGACCTCCGTTTGTAGGTGGCTGAATTCATTCAATAAATATTTATTGAGCTCTCGCCAAGTACTCTGCAGAGATGAATCCAGATCTAGATGCACTAAGTTCATCCAGCTCTTTGTGGAGCCTACATACAATTTTACAAGCTTTTCAGAAGGTCTACATTTGATACTTGCTTTACAGTCCTCGCGGAAGCGGAAACAAATTCTCTGGACACTTGCACTCCTCTGTCTGTGCTTGTGCTAACTTTGCTACACCCCATCTTCGCCTAGAGAATCTGAAAAATATTGACAGGTCACGAACAAAATCTCGCTCTTATATTTTGCTGAAAATAGAACATTTTGCTGGATTTTTCTATCTCAAGTACACTGTGAATTGTATCATTTTTATGTTCTAAGGGGCAATGTTTAGTTCTTCATAAAGTCTATGGTCTCAGCATTCCCATTCTGATCAACTAGGAAATGACTTTCTCTCTTCTGGCCTGTTTGTTCTGGACCCAGCTCTTCCCACATCTCTGCCCACTACCTGTGGCTTAGATCTGGATCTCAGAGCCTCAAGTCGAAATCAACAGTTACTGAAACAGACCAGACAGAAGAGAGAAATCCTTATTGCTGCTCAATGCATGTTGCCCCCAAAGCACCATGATTTGTTTTATTTAAGGGAATAAGTTCTTGCATGTCACCTTATACCGGGGTAATACACACAATAAGTAAATCTGGCTAGTAGAAATGTTAAATTGTGTAAGCGCAATATAGTTAAAGCTCTATGAAATAAAAAGATACAAGCCTCATGCTTCCACCTCAAGGCATTCTGCTGCAAGCCATTCTTATGAACAGTATGACATGAATACAGATCATGAAAAATACTGAGATTTTAGAATAACAATGTAATTAAGGTGGATGGGGGCACAGAGTTGCATATTGAGCCATATAGAAACTTAAATCAATCACTTTCATGCTGTTTCTGAATCTCATTTACTTTGAAAAATAATGGTTTTGTTCTCCAGGAGCTGTAAACAAGTAGCAAAAGAAGTCGTTGGTCTGAAGTTATGGGTGGGTGGTAGTTTTGACACCATCAGCCAGTGAATAAAAAGCCCTGTGCATAAGAAAACTGGCATATTTTCAGTTCAGACTGACACTTTTCAAGACACAGGCATCACTGATATCTCCTCAGTCATACTGTGTTGAGATACAGCCGAGGTTCTGAGAAAATGCGGGAGACTTCAAGTAAGCTACAGTCAAACGCTGGGGAAAAAACAGGCTCCAGACCATCACAGTATGTGGGCTGTTCCGCTGATGAAAAATTCAAGGCTAAGAGGTGGTTTAAAGAGTTAAATAATGTTCTATCAAAAAAGGGGCGTGAAAAGACTGGTCAAGTTTCTTTGTTTTATATTTGTCAATAGAGGATAAGATACAAAAGTCAGTCCAAGCTCAGGTGTTTAAATTTCTTTGGGTCATTTTTAAGATGATAATCGGGGGCAGGAGGGATTTTTAAATACTGTTTAAAATCTCTCTTTGGGGGGTTTAGGCAGTGTTCAACACCTGATTCTATAATTGCACCAGTGTACTTTATGGTGGAGGGGAGGTAGTGAACCATCATTAGAAATACTGACTAGTTAATTCACACAGCTCAGAAATGGTTTGATGTGGGAGGCAGAGAGGGCGCTAAAATAGAGATCAGTGCTCAGGTCCTTAGTGAAAAGTCCACTACACATCCTTAGCACATGAAATGTGACTCTTACTTGCCAAAGGGAATCCCACAACTCTAAATCAGAAAGGCTGAAAGAACATCAATTAGCCCATACCTCCACTCTTCTTATCTTTGATCTATTATTTTACAGAAAAAAGAAACCAAGTTCCTCAAGGAGGAAAAATGATCCCTCTGGCCATATTTTACTCATTCATTCATTCATTCAATATTTAATCAGCACCTGTGCTAATCCAGGTGCCAAGGTAAATAGTACATAGAGGTGAACCAGAGGTGTGGGTATTGAAGTGTGTATTATATTAAGAAAAAAGAATAAAAGTCTTTGTGGAATAATGGAAAAACACAAATAAAAATGTAAAAATCACAACCATCCCCAAATCCAGAAAAATAGCATACTATTTTTATCAATTATCTACCTAGCACAGCCTCTAATGTCTTTTCCTGATAATTTTGACTGCAATTCTATCACCTACTCAATAATAGTGGCTTTATAATATCATTTTCTAGGGAGAGAAACAAAAGACAATTTAATCTTTCCTTTAGGGTGATTGATCAAAATTTGTTTCTGATAATTGGCAGTTGGAAATGTTTTCTTTACAACTTCTATTGGTAATGCAATAGAAAATTTCAGAAATGCCATCAAATTGGGGAAAACACTCATTAAGAAGTGAACTTCTCTTTTGACTCGGTTCCAGCAAACCCTCTATGATTTTTATACAGCTAAGGATTGGGGGAATTTGTCATAGATCCGCCCTGCACCATCTAGTCCAAACCTTGTTCCTCCTCTGCTGCCCTCAATCGCTATCCCCCACCCCCGTCACCCCCCTCGCTTAGAACTATGGGCAAACCCTAATTTCAAAGTAAAACTTCTGGCCCTTCAACATTATATCCCCAAACCAGATGAGTCAGGGCCAGAGGCCAAAGGATTACATCTAGAAGCTGTTCTTGGCCTTAGACGTAAGTCATATGGTAGCTCTCCAAAAAAATGCTAAGTGAATCTCATAACTATATCTCATTAAACTAAAATTAGATATATCTGTATCTCAGCTTTCCCTTAGTTGAACTCAAAACACTTCTGGTTACATCAGCACTGCTCAGTGTGACAGAGAGCAAAAACTTGTACGTTTATCTGATTGGTGCTTGTATTATTTTGCTTATGCCAATTTTACCAAAATGGCCATGTGAACTTTTGGTTAAGATCCCTTTCTCTCCCCACAGGTTAAGAACTTGAATCCTAAAGTGCACTAGCTTTATGGTCAATGTACCTCAGGGGGACAGAGATTTAATAATGAATATCAAATAGCCATCCAGCAACTTGGCATCAAAACCAGGACACCAGTAATTTCCACAATGTGTTATTTCCTAACATGGAGAAAAAACCTGTGGACTCTGGCGAAACACACAGAGGATATACCTCCCTCATACCTCTCAGGGAGCTGGTGAAACTGGTTATCATCAAAAGCCAGGCCTAGTTCCTGTCCAACCTATCCAGCAATTCATGGTTAGATGAAAGAGCTTTCCAGGACCTACCTGGTGGCACAGGGGTTAAAATCTCTGTGCTATCTGCACCCACTGCAGTATGGGTTCCATCCCTGGTGAGGGAGCTGACCCACATGGCATAGCAGACCTCTCCTGCCTCCCTGCTGCTCCCTCAGGAGTGTATTTCAGTTAGATCCACCTGTTCTGCTCCCCATTCTGTTTCTGGTGAATCCTCTCACCCTCACAGCTCTGACCTTGACCTCAGTCATTTACCTGCATAAATAAATAATTTTTTTTAACAAAAGAGCTTTCCAAAGGTTATAGCTTGTCTGGGAAGCCTCTTCATTTATGACTTATATGATAATTACTAGCAAGGGTGTCAGGGAAACTAATTAGTAAAGGAACCTTGGTAGATTTTTAAGAAGCACATATAAAGAGCAAGATTTCGTCACCTGCCAACCAAATTGCCCAAATACTGCATGTTAGAGATGAGTTTCTGGTGCCTTAGACAATGTAGGGGTCCCTGAGCCCTGCCACCTGCCAAGACCTACCCACACCCCACACCCACTACCTCCTGAGCACCTGCCAGAAACAGGTGCACAGCTTCCCATGTGATTGCATCTAATGCATTTGGCCACCTGCACGTTTGGGGTTCTTAGTTCCCTGTCAATAAGCAACCAATGCTTACAGAGTTTGTTTCCTGGGCGATACAGATAGGTAGTAGTTGCATGAAAAACATGCCGACTCAAAACCCTATTTTGGACCTACTGTGCGCCAGGGAAAGTTACACCACAGCAGATGACAGGGAAGGACTACAAAGTGCTAGTGTGTTATATTCTCCCTCTGTTTCCTTTCCCGTCCTATCTCTTAGCACTCCTGGTCGGTGTGTTTGGTACATATTCTCATTTATCTGTCATTGATTCTGCCATCCGAATTTAAGCTTCATGAGACTGGGGCTGTGTTTCTTTGTCTGTTCAATCTCTAGTGCTTGGAACAACGTTCAATGTTTTTAGATGGCTGGTAAATATCTGCGAATAAATGGACGCGCCCCCTGGGGGGCCTGATGTTACAGATGGTGAATGAGATAGGTCATGCCTGAGAAACAAATGAAAATGAAACATAGATGTCCCTCTAGACCTGTTTTTCCACTACAACTGCAGCTCTCTAGTCTGAGTGGTCACGGTTCCCAGGGACATGGACACCTGTCCTGTGAACGTTCTCCTGGTAGATAAAAAACAGGGATGGAGGCCAGACATGTGGCGGGGGTGAGGGCTCACCAGTGACAGAGAGGGCAGCAGATTGGCAGATTTCAAAATACTCTGTTGAGGGGAGCAGAGGGTGAGACAGGCTGCACCCTCTGTGGGTCAGCTCCCTGGCTGGATTCAAACTCCGGCCACTGTGGTGGGCCACTGTGGTGATAATCGCTAAGACTTAACCCCTAGGCCACCAGGGAAGCACACGATGGATTTTGTGTCACTCAATATAGGTTCAAATTTGCTGAAACGGCAAACAGCCCCTTATGTTTCAGGGTCTTAAAGTAATATTTATTTTGTATTCGCTCAAGTCTGAAAAGGCTCAAATAACTCTGCAGGTCAATCATCCTGCATGCAGGGATTCAGTGTCCCTTTAAATCCATGTCAGCAGAACCAGATACAGAGTCGAGCACTAGTAATTAAATGTTTCTTCACACACACACATCCCTTTAACAAAAGGAAGTAACATGGCCATGACTGGTCTCAAAGAGCATGGAAATATAGACTTCCCACATGCCCAGAGAGACAGCACAGCAGGACTTCAGCCAAGGGAGGTAGTAAGTTTTGCCAGTTTGCAAACCCTGCAAACCATGAGACTGTTCCTTGTTTATTTCACTAGGGCTCTCTTTAGTTACTCTAGTTTCTCACAGTCCAGGCTCCTTAGAGAATTCCAAACACAGCAAAACTTTCTTCCACATTTTGTTTTTTATTCGGAGTGCTTTGTTTCCTAAACAAATAAGCTCCGTGGAGATCAACAAAGACCACCCACTTGTAAGAAGCAGAATTCCTTGACAGCAGGGGTTAGCGATCACCACCCATCTTTGCATTTAGCAGGAACTCCAAAGAAAAGCAAGCTGCAGAGAAAGTCGGCTGGCAACCTAGCAGAAGGGGTCCCTTGCTGAGGTGAGAGGGATTATTGTTACCTACTCTTCTCTGGAACACAAGTCAGGAGTGGGGGGAGGTATAAATAAGGACTCCCAAGCTGGGGTCTAAATAAGGAGGAAACGGTCATTTCAGTCCCTCTAGAGCTTGGGGCCGACCTCTGCAGAGGTATTTCAGAGAGCACTGAACTGAGCACAATGGAGGCCTTGGCCTGTCCCTTCCAAATGGCATGCTCCCATCTCTGACCCCTGCCCAATGGCTGTTCACATGGAAACCTTCTCCACTTCTGTCTTCAAAGTTCTCATTTCTCATCCATGTTCTCATAACTATTTATTTATTTTAAATAGGATGTTTCTTTTTTAAAAATATTTTTATTACATCATCCTTTATTTTTATACAATGTATCATTTCCCAGTGAAATTTCCACCTCCAATTCCCCCATGCACCATCACCATAGTCCCTTGTGCTCTTCCCACTCCTGTCCTTTCCTTCTTCCTCCCCTACAGAATGCCTCTGACCTATAGTTGCCTGATGATTTTGATTTTTACTTTATTATAGTTACTTTTTTACTCCTGATCCCTTATTTGGTTCCGCTACACTTCTGTAAGTGAGACCATCCAATATTTTTCTTTTTGGCTTCTTTCACTGAGCATAATCCCTTCCAGCTCCATCCATGTTGCTGCAAAGGGCATGAGTTTATCCTTTTTGACTGCTGAGTAATATTCCACTGTATGAATATACCACATCTTCTTGATCTGAGCTATGTAGAGGTTCCATGTGATTCAGCAATTCCACTCCTAAAATTCTACTACAAAATCTAGGAGTGGACACAAAGGACATAAAAACATCAATTCAAAAGGGCACCTGTATCCCCGATGTTATGGAAGCACCCCAGTGCATGTTCTCTCGTTTAAATTAAAATCTCTGTTAGATGTATCATTTCCCAGTGAAATGGGAAATAAATAAAATAAAGTCAAATAAAATAGATAAGGTCACCTGTCCTACAAACCACTTCTAATCTCCCAAGAATTTATTGGGTGCCTTTGTAATGTGTCTGCATAGACCCTACATAAGCATGTATTATCATACATGTTTCATTCTGCATGGAGCTTACATTTTACATTGGGAGTTACCCCCAGGAACTGAAATCTCCTTTACAATGAGTGACATATATTATTCCTTTTGAGTATTTCATCTAGTAGGAACTCATTAAAAATCGGTTCCATAGCAGGATCGTCTGTCCCAGGAAGTCTGGTGGGTAATATTCCACCAGATTACCTATAACCTCGCCTCTATTCCCTTCTCATCACATGTCCTCAGAGATCTTATTTTAACCACACAATTAAGTTATTATTTCCTCCATGGCCCTCAGCTGTTCCCACCCTTGCACCTTTGTTCATGATGCTTCATTATTCTGGCAGCACTTGTATTTTTGTATTTTTAAAGTCCTACATTATTTCAAAAATCAGTTCTTAAAACAATGCTCTTTTCATCTTGAAATCATGTCTCCTGCCTCTGAGCACTTGCTGAGTTTACCCGAAGCCTATAATGCCACTTTATCATACAAAGTGCTCAATAAAGGTTTGTGGGATGAATATTAAATGTTTTACACAGTGTATATTTCCATTCACCCTCACCTCAAAAATAAGGAGTGGATATCTAAAAATCTATAAAATATTCAACACTTTATTCAGTCCCACTTAACAAGCTGCTGGAACAGTGACCCCAGAGTGCAAAACTATCTGTGTAACTTTAAATGAATTATCAACAATCAACATTTTGCCAAGGAAAACCAATAGGTGTGTCTTATTTATCGTTTTACCCTACTCTTTCTTCCTGTTGAATTTATTAATGCCCATATCATCAGAGCTATAATAAGCTTTAAAATTAATGTCCAATGTCTTTGGTAGCTTAAAACTTAATTTATTCCCCAAGCCTTAGACTCTGGCACAATTAGGTTTTGATACATGGACATTTCTGCTTACTTGGGACTTCATAGGAAAGGACTCCACATTTTGAATGGCTTCATAAATATATATTGAATTTAATTTTCTAACATGCAAAACCCATTTTCCTATTGTTCGGAGGCTTTTCCAGCTGGGGAGTCTAGTAAGTTTCTATAAGTATTTTTGTTATGTGCCATTAATTAGTTCATAAATCAACATGTCGTAGAATTGCACAGATTACCCTAAAGCCAATACACGTAGCATCAGAACATACAACTGCCCCCTTCAATCTCACCTAGGTCTTGCAAAGATTTTGTTCCTAGCAATTAAGATTTCTGGTATTGCTTGGACATTAATTAGTTACTGATACTTCAACAGTTTTCACAGATTCCTTTTTTGGGAGAAAAAAAAGATACCAATTTAAGTACATGATTATGTAGATTTAAAAAAAAATCACTGGAGAAAAGAGGTAAAATAGTGATCAACTAAAAGAAAAATAGTTGAAGGCTCTCAAGATTCTTCTATCCAGAAACAACAACAGTTAATGTATGTTTTTATCCCTCAGGCTTGTGTGTGTGTGTGTGTGTGTGCGCGCGCGTGTATGTATTAATTTTCTTTCTCAGTCCCAGTCAAAATACCTTTTGTGCTCTGTCGCATCGCCCACATTCACCAGTAGGTCATTAGGCATGGTTTAATGAGGGCGTGAAATTGTCAAGTCTCTCACTAGCACGGTAGAGAGAAATAAGAGAAGGAACTCATGGAAAGAACTCATATGTGGGGATACTTCCAGGTCTCTCTGCAGCCACAAATGTGTCAGCCTCCACTTCATCCTCCCTGGCGGGGTAACCACACTACACTGGCCAGGAGCATGCAAGAAGTATAGGAAACATTCCCAGAAGACACGTCCCTCTACCTTTCCCGGCTGGATTTTCACTTCTGACTTGGGAGACAATAGCTTAAATCAGGAAGCAAAGACACACATCAGAAGGAAATGACAAAAGATTGAGATGTGACTAGAAGAGCAGGTTGCTCTAGTGACTCGCGTTATTTTTCTTCATCTCCACCTCCCAAGTTCCCATAAGTTTAGACAGATCAAAAGGAATGTCTCTGGTAACAGTCCAGGGGACTAGTGATGACAGTGAGAAAGCCTTTGTTAAGGTGCCATCTCCAGGACACCCCCACTGCACCCCTGCAGCACACCTGCTCACAGAAGTTTTAGATGGCACTGAACAACTCAATGATTCACCTCCTTTCCCCCCACCTTTGGCACTTTTATTTATTTATTTATTTTACAGTGTTGGCTTTCTTTTTCCGGATGTAGAATCCCCACCACCGATTCACCCATGCACCATCACCATAGAGCCTTGTGCTCTTCCCACCCTCCTTTTAATTCCTTTCTCTACTCCTCCCCTGCAGAATGTCTCTGATTTATAGTTGTCTGTTTATTTTTGTTTTGTTTTGCTAAACTCACTTCCTTTCATTGGAAGATCAAAAATTACACCCATTGTCATCCCCGACTCTTTCAAAAAGAAGCCCCAACTTTCTCGACATCTAGATTCACGTAAATTTGCTTTTTAATATATAAAGTAAATTAGAAAACGTCTATTTGTTAATTTCTAGAGATGGTAAGACTTTTTTCTTTGCCTCAGTTATCTACTACAATAAAATAAACATTTTCATGAAGGATTCAAAAGAAAAGGAGACAGAAATAAAGATTTAACCAAGTCATGAGCCAATGGAAACTTCTTTGTGGGAGACCTGGGACAGTGGTGGGATGGGGTGGGGGTGATCAAACATACCAAACTAAAGAGGGGAGTAAGAATGGAGAGGAACTGGCATGGAGCAGGGAAGGAATATCCATATGGAATCTTCAGGAGAAACAGAATAAGGTGATTCATGGCATAGTGGGCATGCAGGATGCAAAGTGTGCACAGTTAAAACTAAGAGAAGAAAATGACTGAAAAAGACGAAGGAAAGAGAAACCAGTACAAATTCCTCCATCTGTGAGCTTCTGCACAGGGGGAAATGCACTCTGTGCTGCTGTGGCTTTGAGAGGTGAACTTCAGAGAGCGGACAGCCTGGCCCATGTTTTCAGGTCAGCTTGATACCCAGCTTCCAACGTGGACTCTTACTACTCCTTTCCACATATTCATCATCTATTGCTTTGTAATTCTCAGTCTTTGTCTAAAAATACTCTTTAAGTTAAATGATGACATATAAAACTAACGAAGCTGTGACCCATTGAGAATCATGGATTTCAGCTCATCAACCACTTTGCCCCCTAGTCTTTATCTACAGTATTGTCTACTCGTAATTTCTGAGCTATGATGGTGATGATGATTCTTTATTCCGTAAAGTCACTGAGATGAGTCATGAAGACCTTATCTTCAAAGAGTTTACTCTTTAGATGATCAACTCACCATTCCATCTGCTAAAAACACACAGGTCTTACTTCTTTAAACACACACACAGACACACACACACACAGAGAGGTCTCTATAAAGTCTGCATTTTGCCTTAATCCTCAGCTCCTTTCTCCTAGGTTTGGATACCCATCTCCAAATCTGTCGCTATCACACACAACTCTTCAGAGTAATGGCCTCATTATTTTCGTCACCTTAAAGAAAAAAGCTTAGATCTGCAGTAGAGCTCCAGCACCCCACAGGTTGTTATTTGATTTTTTTTCTAGAAAAAAAATGCCTCGTGTCCTCTCCCATCCCAATGCCTGGCATCAAGCAAGTGTCTGATCAGCTACTTCCTTCCTCTTCCTGCCTTAAGATACTCACATCCCTGTACTCAGTGAGGTCACCTGGGCAAGCTGGTCACACTTATTAACACTTGAGGAAAAGCAAAGTCTCAGATAATGATGGTACCAGATTTGGAAGATGGTCCAGGACTTCTGATTCCTCACTCGGGATTCTTTCTGCTCAACATTATCACCAGGGCAAACATGGAGGAACAACATCAAATGCAAAGGAAAACAGAAGCTGTGGCATCACAGTGATTTTTGGAAACCTGCTAAGGACAATGACACTGTGGACTCTCACACCCCATGATCTCTGTGCAGATTACTGGGACCTTACTGTGGAATCAGCAAGAGCTTTGCTTTGCTGGTCTCACAAATTCCGTATCACATGGAAGAGAGCGGTTGCTCCGTGACTGCCCCACCTAGCTCTCCTAATGCCATCAGTGAGGAAACCAAAGCCCTCAAGGTGGGTTTAAGGTGCGATGCTGCCAAGCCTTCCACATCTCCTCCTCTATCCCTACTCTTTCTGCATTATTCTTGGGGAATCCCTCCTTTCACCTCCAGAATAGCCTGGACCTACTTGTACCATCTCTTCTCAAACACCCTCATAGCCATGTCCCCCTGCTTTTAAGACTTTGCAATAAAATTTTCATGAGTCAACCTGTCTACCATATTTAAAATTCAACTTCCTCCAACCCCACCTTTCTCCATCTCGTCTACTCTTTTTTAAAAATAATCTTGTCCATGGTGCTTATCATCTAAACTTTACACTTATTTAATATTTGACATTTGTCCCCACCTCCTTGGCCTACCTTACTTGAAGACACATCTCAAGTGGCACATAGGAGGGGTTGAGTGAACGGAGTCAGGAGCTGGTTGAGGTGGACAGATAGTGGATATCATTCCTGCACTGACATTGGTGGAGGATCTAAGTCTTTCAAATTGTTACCTTTTCGAACTACTATGTTAATTAAATACCATTTGGCTTTTTTTGTTTTTCCCCTCATAGACAAAATTCCCAAAGGGATCCAGGGCCCCCATAATACTGCTCTGTCTCCCCACAGGAGTCACTACCCCTAGAGCTGCTTGCTTCACCCAGCAGCAGAGACACTGCAGTAACTGGAGCTCGGTCATGCCTGTCCTAAGACAACAAAAACCTCCTTAGTCCATCTAAGGACAGATCACGGGTTCAATGTCCCACCAGAGCTGGCTACCAGCATGTGTTCCTGTTGAACCCACATGACCATTCCAACCCAGGTCCTCCTTCTCCCTTCCACTTCTGTCTTTTCTCTTGTCGAAACATTATGTATATACAACACATTGTATCAACAAATACCCTGACAAAAGGGAAGCCATTCTTCCTAGCAATACTCTCTATCATAACATGATCTTCCTTGCAAGCTCAGGGCAAGGAAAATAGCATAGGACTGACAGATTGCAAGTTAGGTGGAGTAGACAGAGGTCCCAGGAAGCCCCCAGCATCAGTGCGTGTTGCTGAACCATCTCCTTCAAGAGTTTGTTCGATGTGCTTCAGCTTCTAAAAGCACTCAGAGTGCTTCCTCCTTGATGAGACACTGATGTGTATTTGGAAGTTGAAAATGCCGACTCCTCTGATCTGTTTGACGGGGCCATACACCACAGGGTGCATCTTACAGGGGGCACAGAGTGAGGAGAGCTTTTCATTTGCTTGCATTTGTCATGGTTTTCATTTCCATTTGAATGGTCTGTGCCAGAAGACCTCTGTGTGGGGAAGTGTCTTATCCTTGTCATCATTTCCTCTTCACAATCAGCACTGTGCAGTGAACTACACCTTGGCATCAGTCCAGGCAGGCGAAGTCCACCCTTTCTCCAACTGCCTGGAGATCACCTCCTAATCTAACTTCATTAGCATTATAATGAAGCTGATGTGTGGCCATTTTTAAGGAAGGGGGCATGTGCTCTTGGGACCCTGCTTTGCTGGGCACACAATTAATAATTATTGGCCAACTGCTTAACCACCTAAGTAAGACATTTGTCATCTTGCCATAATGTTGCATAACTTCTAGAAGGCAGACCATCCATTACCCAAAAGAATCCAATCTTACTCTCTGCTGATCACAAAAGTGCTTCAGAGCCACACAATGGTACAAAGAGTATTTTTATTGTTCTTCCCTTGGTTCAGAGGGAGATCCTGCTATTCTTCCTTCCCCCTTTTTCCTTTAGTTTTTGTTAGCCCTTCAACCCCATCCTTGTTCTAGGGGTAGCCCTTGTGGTTGAAATCTGTGGGTGCATTCCTGGCCCCATTTACAAAACAGGGTGAGATAGCTAATTATATTCTTCATCATAACACATCTGAAAGACCACAGATTCTCATTTGCTAATACCTATCAGCTTTTAAGCATATTTGTAAGAGCTGTTCTAGGCACAAAGCCCCTTATGTGAATTTTTTCATTTAAAGTTCATGAAAATCAGGAGTTGTATGTGTTATTTTTCTGATGATTTTGGATACTAGGAAGGTGAGACATGGCGTCACCTGGCTAAGTCACAGAGATTTCAGAACCCAAATCAAAGCTCCCAAGCTGTCTCACGCAAGAGCTGGTAGGGTGTTGAATGGCGGTGAGATTAAGGAGTACCTGGTGGTACTACAGGTTAGGATGCAGCACTGCAAGCTAGCTGCAGCTATTTCACTGTGAGTTTGGTCCTGTCTCACCTACTGCTCCCCTCAACAGTGTACATTCTCATTGATCTGCCTGTCCTGCTCCCCACTCTATCTGGTGAATCATCTCATTGTGCCTGTACCCCAGTTCTGTATGCATATAAATAATCTTCAAAAAAAAAAAAAAGGATGTAAGGAAGGGACTAAGAATGTGCAAGGTTTCTGGTAAGATCCAGCACAACAAAAGAGTTGGGTAACCAGGACAAACATGGAAAAGAAGAACCCACGAGAAAAGAGAAGAGCAAGTCTTGCCACACACTCATTATTAGGAAAATGTATATAAAAAAGGAATGTAGAAAAAAACTTGCATTAGGAAGCTATCTTCACCTTATCAAATATTTATACAGTGAACTATTAAGGGCCAGACCCAATGCTGGGTGGAACGATTCAATGTAATTGTTGTCAAAAAAGAGATTTAGGGCTGCATAAGCCCATAAAGAGCCATCAGCCTTATTAACTGAAGATTTACAAAAAAGAGGAAGTAGTTTATTCCAACTGGAATGGGACTTGAGGTCAGGAAGGATTTCACAGGAATGCCATTGGCTGGAATGAGGACCCGGGTTTCTAATACAACTGCAGTATCAACGAGGGACATGAGAATCGGCATTTCCCTGAATCCTTCAGCCAAGCCTGGCAGTACTCAGCAGCCACTCAGAGGTGTGTCAGTGGTATTCCCGGCCACACCCCCTCATCAGTGTAGTAGGGTATACTACTCACTACCAATGCTTAATTAAGAGTAGAGATGAATCCCACACACAGTCCACATACACCTGTCTCAGCTTTCATAACTAAATAACATCTATTCTTTGTTGCAGAAAGGTCAAGTTGTCATTGATATAAAGAGAATGTTTGACAAAGAATTAGGCTTGCATTTCAGTTTTGTTTACTCTTTAGCATCTCAGATCCTAATAACATACTACTATACCCATATTACCACACTTCCCCATTACAATTACACTGAGCTAAATTGACTTATTTCCCCATCTAAACTAGATCCTCAAGGGTTAGAATAAACCCAGGAAAATGTGAAGGAGAGGAGTGAACATTAGAACTAGAGTTTGGTGATTTGCCTCTAGTTTTCATTCTGCCAATTACTGGCATTACTTTAAAACACTCCTCTGTAGAATGGGTTTCATTACAAATACAAAATAAGATGTTACTCTAAAACTTGGAGAGAAACAGGTTTGGCTTCTGAGAACTCAACTCAATGGAGTTCCATGTGGTGAGCCTAACAAGGCTCTAGAGTAGTAAACCAAGACGTTTTCATTTGAAACATACCAAATTTTAATCAAGTTAGTCTGGGTGCGAACTTAGGAAAGGTGTAACATGAACATAATTAAGATTTACTCAGTAGGGAAAAAACTCAATAGTATTAAATTCTCCTTCGAGAAAAAGTTTGTGAACAAAGAGATCGTACAGGTCAACCAATTATGGCCCATGGACGAGGGTCATGGCTTATTGTCTGCTTTGTCCATAAAGTTTTGCTAGAACATTTGTTTGCATATTTTCTCTGACGGCTATTGTGTTGCCAATACAGCATAGAGTAGTTGTGATGGACATCTTATGGCCCACAATACCAAGAACATTCACTCCCTGGCCTTCTACAGAAAGTTTGCCAATCCCTCCTGCAGAAGATTAATCTTTGACCTCTTCCGCCACATTTTCAGAATAAAATGTTCTCATTAGCTATCAAAATGGGACAAAGGGGGGGGGGTCGATTCTTATCAGAGTATCCATGTGGGCTAGACCTATGAATGGGTCCCAACATAAATGTAGCAACAGACATTTGATTTTCCAAGTTTAGAAATGCCTGGAATGGAATACCTGATAAATCCAACACAGGTTATTATTCTGACGCACACTTGGAGAGGAACACATCGAGCTATCAGAGCTTACCACCACTTAATATTAAAATATATAATTCCCCTCTTCAATCCTACACTTCTAAAGTAATCTTTGAATAATTTGACTTGCCAGGTGACCCCCCTGCGAACTGGGCTGTCCAGACAAGTGGGCCAGTTGATATCTGTCTGTTGGCCAGTTGTGTTTCGCATTACTGATAACTGAATTTGTGTCTGGCTTATCTCTGTCAGTCTCTCTGAACCTGGTTTATAAGCCTCAGTTCTTGAGTGGCAGGTGTGCTTTCTATGTACCAAAACGTCAGGCTCCACACTTGCAGGCTGTCCTCAGAATTACGTAAGCAATGAACACAGCTGTAGCTTGGTAAGCCATAAGCCCCACTACTCTGCTTTGATTTCCAGAGTGTGTGTGCATTTTTAATCAGTGGAGGGAGGAGGAGAGGGAGGGCTTATTCTCTGTGAAAGATGTTTGCTCATAGAGGAAAGAAATACTGTCAGGATGATTTGTCGATTCTTTGCAATTGAGATGGCTGGTAGAAATGTAGCTGCCAGTTTCTGTTCGAGTTCTTGCTTCAGTGTCACTTAAATCTACTCTGCCCTTGTCCCCAGGGATCCCCTACCTTGGAGCAAAGCCCTTATCACCTCCCACCTGAGTTTACAAGTCTTCCCCTTGCAAATGATCTTTCAGCAACCTGAAATGGAATGATCTACCCAACTGCAAAACTCAGAGCAATTTTTTTCATCAGCGTAGCATTTAAACTGTCACACCCCACCCACCTCACCTGACAATTACCAGCCACACAACTCACCTTCCAGACTTGCTCCTCTATGAGCTATCGTCACACACGACCTCCTCTCTCACTCTGATTCTCTACAACTTCTTCCTTCTCCCTCTTCTCCAGCAGCTAGATACGATCATGTGCTTGTTCTCAAACCAATGAAACACAGGAGGAAAAGAAGTGTGTGACTAAAAGAACCAGCTTGCTCTGGATCTTCTTGCCTGGACCCATCCTAGAGTGTGGGGGAAAGGCAAGGTGAAAGATCTTGGTTCTTGCATGACTTCAGGGGGCAAATTTGCTCCCCTCAATAGACTGCCTGATTTCGAACTGCTACATGAGACAGATTTCTTTCGAGTCACTAGAATGTAGTTTTTGTATAGCAGTTTAGGCTTCACCTGAATACACTGGCTATCATTTCCTTGTTCTAATTTTTCAGGCTGTTCCATCTCTGTTCATTTGGTCAGCTCCAAGTTATCTATGCCCTTAGGACCAGCCGCCTCACAGAAGTGCCCCTCTTTGCACCTCACAGAACACTGACCTGATTATATTGCCAACATCAGAGCTCATTCAATTTGGGGCTTGTCTGCTGCATGAGAAGTTCTAGCTTCTCATCAGAGAGGTGATAGCTATTTTTAAATTTATCTTTGAATCCTCAACTCAAATTTTAGCACGTAGAGCTGATGTGTTTTGAAAGGTAAATGAATAAAGGTCCATCCCTACCTTCTAGCTTAATATATTTGAAGAGTTAAGAAGCAGAAGAGTTAAGAAGACAGAAAACTAGAGAAAGGGATTCATGAAAAGGAAGGAAGGGAGAAAGGAAAGAAGGAAAGGGAGAGGGCGGCATAGACCATGCCCTCAAGGTCTTCTGCATTCTCTCCACCCCCAGTCCTCTGCAAGAACTCAATATCCACTTATTGATTGTACCGAACCTGTGCTTGTCATTATTGCTTCCTTCTGTCAGATCCCAAGAAAATGCTATCAAAAGCCACTCAGGAGAGTGGAAGAATAGTGCGGGTGGGTGGCACATGGACTGTTAATTAACACCAATCATTCAGATCACTGATTGAAAATTTCTCCACTAGACATACGCCTGTGTCAGGGTATAGGTATATGACTTCATTTCATTTCACATATCTTAGCTTAGAAAATGTCTTGAGATGATATGCGAGTTGCTATTTCTTTATTTCATCTGATTTTCAAAGAGAAATGTCAAAGGAGATTGCTTCTCCAGCTGATCCTATTTATTTCCTATAGACCTGCCCATCCACAGGGCTCTGTAAATATAGTCTATGTTGCTTAATGTAACACACTAGAGGAAGAGCTGGGGAACTCGGTGGCCTTTAATTATTCAGAATTTAATTGTGCATGCATGGGTAATCAATATTTGTTCCTCTTAATCTGATTACCAGCTAGTGGTGCTCGCTACCTATCAACAAGATAACAATATGACACATTTCATAGACTTCCCCTGAGTTCTCCAACAAGTTCACTGGAAGGATTCTAATCAGCTAATGAACTTACCAGTGGCATTTTCAGGAACCAAGACACCTTCCTGCACCTCCACCCCTTGGCCATATTTGTGTGACATCTTGTGGCCACAAGGAACATGACAGTCTAGAAGCTCAACATCTGTACACAGCACGGATTGCATCTCTGCAGTCTAATGTCAGCATTACAGTTAGAGCGAACACAAAACTGCTTACAGTATGTGTGACATATAATTATCTCATCTAATTAAAATGGAAACTAGCCTTTTCTTTTTATATTTATGAGGCAAGTTGGAACATGCGGTTCAATTCTTCTATATTTTTTTAAAGATTTATTTATGTATGCATACAGAACTGAGGTAGAGACCAGAGGTACAGGGCGGTGAGAGGCTTCACCAGAGACAGAGTGGGGAGCAGAACAGGCAGGCTACAGATTACACTGCTGAGGGGAGCAGCGGGAAGGTCAGGAGAGGTCTGCTGCGCCATGTGGGTCACCTTCGGGGCTGGGGGTCGAACTCATGCTGAAGCAACTGTGGCTAGCTTGCAGGGCTGCGCTTTAGCCCACTGTACCACCAGGGAGGGCCAAGTGGTTCAATTCTTCTAAGGAAAGGAAAGGGGTCTCTGTCTGGGCTGAACAGTATCTGGCTTGATGTCATTGCTTGGGCTACAAAATACTTCTGCTGTGGAAATTTCACCAAAACCCAGCCTGGTTTACTGGAGAGAGCAAAGAAAGTATCTGTGGTCAGCTCCTCTGGGAAAGAGGATTTCGAGATGGAGTTGTTGGAACAAAGAGTAAAGACTCCTCTGAGTCCTGAACAGGGGACTGAAAAAAAGCTTTCATTTTCAACACTGATGTGATGTAAGGGCTGTGGCTCATGAGGTTTTTTTCTTAGCATTAGCAACATTTCTTCAAAATCAAATACAGTGTGGAATCCTATATAAATGTAAACCATAAAGCAATACAGGTGTTCTGAGGAAAACAGGGGTCTGAGCCCCATGAGCTTCACTTCCCTTACCCGCCACCAAAAGACACCTCCCCAAACCCAGGCCTTTGGGGAGAAAAGCTTGAAAATCATTGTCTGGATGGAACAGTATTAGATTTGAAATAGAACTTTTAGCTTTGTATCCCAACTCTTCCTAGAAGCGGAGCATCATTTAATAAGTCATTAACCTTTCTAAATCTCAGGTTTTTCGTCTATAAAATAAGGGAAATAATATTTATTCCACAGGGCTATTTGGAACATTAAAAGAGGCAATAAAATGAAAGTGCTTTATAATTACTAGACAAATGATCGTGTTGTCATCACTGGACATCCACAATGGGCAATCACGTTCCCACAAGGAACAAGCCCCAGACAGCGCCTGCCCTGTCTTCTTGCCAAGTTCCAAGGGAATCAGATACATTCATTGGAAGTTTTGATGAAAAATTATGCCACAGTGTAGCTTAGAATAGCTAAGACCCAGGAGACAGTTCCAAACCCTGGCATACGGGACCTCCAGAATGCATATGGGGTCTTCATCATCACTGGCTGATGAAAGACAGCGTCCCTGAATCTGCTATCCACTCCCACCTCCCGTCACAGCCAATCAGAAGATCAATCTTAGTACTTCTTAAAAGAAGTTACAGCTACAGAGCACAGAGAGGTTGTAATTTATCCCTGAGTACAAAAGCCCACGACCCAACTACCACCTGCAATCTATTTCTCTTGGGACTCCACTGATCCCCTCACTGCCCAGGACAGCCTGTCTCAGAAAGATGGCAGTACCTGTCAGTGACAGAGACGGGGGGCTGCACTGTGCTGAAGTAATCTCATGAAGGTGATCAGGAAGGCAACTCCAGATTCCCACGTGGGGGCTGGGAGCCTGGAGCTAGGAGCTTGAAGCCTGCTGGGATAGAAAGCACAGCACAGAAACAGGATTTGCTTCCCTAGAGAATTTAATGAGTGGGAAATGGAGTATGTTTTTTCTTTGGGAAATAGGACTGGGAGAGACTCCTAGGTCTTTCCGAGAAAGCAAAAATCTGGACACCTTGACTGATCAGTAGTCAAGGATGTCAGAGCCTCTGGCTCTGAGGGGCAGCCCCTGAGAATGTAACACCAGGGGGAGGGGTGAAGCAGGTCCAGTGCCATGACGGCCAGCTGGGTGTGTTCAGGAGCCAGAATGCAGAGAGCCACATGCAGAAGACAGGCTTATTCCACAGCACACCTTTAACACATTAGAACAAATTCTCCAGGCAAGACAGGGCCTCCCCAGGGGAGTACTTAGCAAATAAGCTGTCAGATATGTGGTCCTGACCCCCAAAAGAGACTATAGACCATATCAGAGCAGGTACCACCAAGCCTTCATTCCAGGCTGAAAATGATATGGTGGTATTGTGCCATTAAAGATAATTTAAAAGAAAATGGATATTTAATTTAAAGATTATTTCTGGCAAGCCTAAGCCCGATCTTCACCAGCATCGAAGCTATTATATAAACCACCAAAATCAGAACCGCAGGCAATCTTGTCTATTAATGGTCCAGACATTTGTGTCTTTTCTCTCCTGCTCTTTAATATTTGCTATTTCCTTTATTTGAACCCAAAGGAGAAAAAGCTCTGCAGGAAAAAGAACATGTCGCACTTGAATTCAGTAGGTTTTCTTTTTCTTTTCTTTTTCTTTTTTCCCCATTTTTTAAAGAGCGAGCCTTCTGAGGCAAGATGATAAATGGCTAATAAGCAATGGCCGCCTAGGGGCTGAGAGGAGGGGCTACCCATAAACGGAGAATTCGGGGCGCAGTGAGGGGTAGCAAAGAGGAAGCTACTGATTCATTTTTAAGGAGAACAGGTTGGATGCTGGGGACGTGGAGGGCGCAGAGTGGCTCCTCCGAGCCTGTCACAAGGGGTGACCCTTGCCTGGGGCCCCAGCAAGAACAACGCGGGGCAACTGTCCTGAATTAGTCACTGGGGCTGTTTGATTTGTTCCTGGGCCAGATGTTCCCTTGTTGTTCCCTGCCTGGCCCATATGTCCTCTGTGAACAAGAGACCGGGCAGGGCCGGCGGCCATCCCTTCAGAAGCCGTCAGCAGAGCAGCTAATGGCGTCGGCGGCGGCAGCAGGTGCTGCCTGGCCCGGCCTTCAGTGCTTCTGTTGGAGATCAAGGGCGTTATGCAAACACACACCTGCCCTTCCTGGGGCAGGTTCAGGGCAGCCAGGCTGCCTTGATTCCCGCCGAGCTCTGGGGACTTCCTCACAGGCTCTCGGGGGGCCGCTGCCCCCCACCTTCTTTTCATCCCCTTCACCAGTAGCCCCCTGGGAATTTTATAAACAGCCATTGCCGTGTTCAAAGTGGGGCCCAGTCTGGTCTGTTCCCAGCAGCAGGAGTTACCTGCTGTCCACTGAGCGGAGGTTGGGGGCTCTGCTGTCTCCTGAATGAGGGGTGCAGGAGGTCACCTGTTTTTTGTTGTTGTTGGTTTTTTTTTAAAGATTTATTTATTTGTGCATACAGAACTGGGGTACAGGCCAGAGGCTCAGGGGCGGTGAGAGGCTTCACCAGAGACAGAGTGGGGAACAGAACAGGCAGATCGACGAAGTACACTGCTGAGGGGAGCAGCGGGCGGGTCAGGAGAGGTCTGCCACGCCATGTGGTCACCTCCGGGGCAGGCGGGAATCGAACTCATGCGGAAGTGGCCTTAGCTTCTTAGTTCTGTGCTTTAACCTGCTGCCCAACCAGGGAGGGCTGAGGTCACCGTTTTAAGGGTGAGCGGAGGGTCCCTATGGCCAGTGGCTGCTTTTGTTCTTTGACGTCAAGTTGAACTATGTCATGGGAGTGAGAAGCCAGAAAACCTCTCCCAGCCTCCTGCCTCGCCTCTGAAGGTATCTCTGTCTTCTATCAGAAACATTTTGCCCATCTTGTCAGAAACTGCTTCCTCGTCCTCTTGGGCATCTTTCTCCTGCTGGCCAATAGAGGAATTCTGTACCATTTTGAGGTCAACTGACTGGGGCAGAGTCATCTGACTCCAGCTGCAGGATGTGACCATCGGGCCTGGCAAGGCCGGGGGCAGAAGGCAGAAAGCGGCTGTCTGGGCTGGGCAGACTTTGCTCCTGAAGACGCAGCCTTTCCTGCTCCCTGCTGATCCTGTTCCAATTACCTGGGATCCTCCCACATCCTTCTAGTAAATGACTATTTTTGCCAAAGCCATTTTGAGTTTCTGTCCTTGAATCTAATGGCATCTTGACCAATAAATGGGTTCCATCAAATGGAAACAGGACAGCACCCCCAGCCACCACATTTTTGAAAGCTACCCTTTGATTAACTAATTCACCAGACGTCAATTCCTCAGATCATCTTTTTGCCGAGAGACCTGTGTCTGACACAAGGATTCACCCAGGTTCTGGCAGAACTAGGGCTTCTCCGAGGGCGTATTTCAGTGCTTGGCTTTGATGTCATTCAGGCTCTTCTGAGCTTAATGTCAACTTCTTACAGATTTCGCAT
The DNA here is from genome assembly GCF_000260355.1 of Condylura cristata. Lineage (NCBI taxonomy): Eukaryota > Metazoa > Chordata > Mammalia > Eulipotyphla > Talpidae > Condylura > Condylura cristata. The sequence goes on along the minus strand of NW_004567127.1, from coordinate 10,293,308 downwards.
CTCCCATGCTCAGGACATTTGGAAGGGAAGCAACCTTAGATGCAAATGAAATGTGTTTCCCTTAAATACAGTTTTTCCACCTTTGAATTTGGGACCTTATCTGCCTGCTTCTGTTTCTTCTCTTCGTTTTCCATTGCTTCTGCCTTGCACCCCACTTTCATCCATACTCACAAACTGGGAGACTGTTTGACAGCTGACAGACTGCTCCACAGCCCACAGAAGACTCCGTCTGAGCCATGTCGGTGATTTAATCATTCTGCCTCTGAGTCTTCAGGTGAGTCATCAACAACTGATTTTCAACGACTTGACCAAAATCCCTTCACCATCAAGGATGAATTGAAAAAATGAAATGCAAGCGGGATCTACTGAGGTTCCCTTTTCTCTCTTGCGTCTCTTTCCCTGTCCAGAAGTCACCTGTGAACCTCTCCTGGTGACACTCCTCGACCCCCAAGGCAAATTCTGAGTCTCTGACCTGAATCAGGGATCTGAGCTCCATTAGCTTTGTTTCCCTGCAGCTGCGCCCCCAAATTCTCAAAGCCAGGACTGTGAGACTTACCCTGCTGCTGGGGAGGAGCTTGGCGCCCCCTTGGGCTAAGCCTTGATGACTGCATTACCCCTGCCCTTAGAGAGAGAGATTCTCCTTTACCACCTATCAACCACCTAATGAATCAGGCTGGTTAATTTTTAGTTAACCATCTCTTTACGATGTTGCAGGAACCATTAGCCTGGGTCCTCTCTGTCACTAGTGCCTTGCCAGTGCCTGTCACCCTTGGGAGCCCCCCTGCCCACACTGACCTGGCAATGCCTCTCTCAAGCCCTCTGAGTCATCTGCAGCCGGGACCAGGCCCTACTCACCCTCACCGATCCTGGTTCCCCAGTGTCTGACTTCTGCAGGCCAGGGAGCCATCTCACCTGCCAGAACTCTGCTTTCAATTTGTTTTTTTGTTTGTTTGTTTTTTAAGATTTACTCAGAGATGCAGAGGGTGAGAGGATTCACCAGAGACAGAGTGGGGAGCAGAACAGGCAGATCGACGAAGTACACTGCTGAGCGGAGCAGCGGGCGGGTCAGGAGAGGTCTGCCTCGCCATGTGGATCTCCTCTGGGGCAGGCGGGGATCGAACTCATGTGGAAGTGGCTTAAGCTTCTTAGTGCAGTGCTTTAACCCTCTGCGCCACCAGGGAGGGCCTCAGTTTGTTTTAAGATTAATTTATTTATGCATACAAGAACGGGATAGTTCTTGTACAGAATTACAGGGGAGGAGACGGTTCACCAGAGACAGAGTGGGGAGCAGCACAGGCAGACTGACAAAGTACACTGCTGAGGGGAGCAGCGGGCGGGTCAGGAGAGGTCTGCCTCGCCATGTGGATCTCCTCTGGGGCAGGCGGGGATCGAACTCATGTGGAAGTGGCTTAAGCTTCTTAGTGCAGTGCTTTAACCCTCTGCGCCACCAGGGAGGGCCTCAATTTGTTTTAAGATTAATTTATTTATGCATACAAGAACGGGATAGTTCTTGTACAGAATTACAGGGGAGGAGACGGTTCACCAGAGACAGAGTGGGGAGCAGCACAGGCAGACTGACAAAGTACACTGCTGAGGGGAGCAGCGGGCGGGTCAGCTCCCTGGCGAGGATTGAACTCCTGCTGCAGCAGCTGCAGCTAACTTCGCAGTGCTGCGCTTCAACCCCAGCACCCTCAGGGAGGGCCCAGCTTTCAGTTTTTGAATCACAGCGCCTTTTTTCTTGTTTCCTTGTCTGTGGATAAATCTTTGTCACTTCTGGGAGGAAAATGAAACCCAGGACACAGTCATCTGCCCTGACAGGAGAAGGGAGCTAAGTGGAAGGCCTCAAAGGAGCAAATGGATAGAACCCGGGTTGGGGGGTGCAGGGACAGTGCAGCTTGGCCACGCTGGGGCCAGTGTCAGGGTCTGTTACTGATGTGTCATGTGATGAGTTGTTGTAGAGACTAGTTTGCACGCACTAATTGTGAGCACAGGGGCACTCAGAATAAAAAGAAAGACCGAGGCTTTACGGGCAAGTTCCTCCCAGCCAGCTGTCAAAGGCCAGCTGCAAAGCTGCCCCTGCTCTGTCCCCGTCTTCCCTGCCCGTTCTCCCGCACACTGGCGCCTTCTCTGCTCTCAGCGTGCAGCACCAGCCAGCCTGGCCGCTGAGGTGGCTGGCTGTTCTCCTGAGTCCAGCTGGACTTTCTCACTTTTCCTCCCACGATTAAGGGACGTGGTCTCTGTGTCCACTTCTGAGGGCTCAAGGGATCCTGTTGGTTCAGTTTAGGCAACCAGGTTTACTTTTCCAGGTTGGGGACGGGGTGAGGGAAAGAGAAGTGAGGCTACTCCCATAAGGACTGAGGTGCAAAATGACACTCCCCTATATCCCAGTGGGCAAACAGGAGATTTCCGGCCCAAAGCAGGCGCTCACTGGTCCCCTCTTCCCCTAAGGGGTCACACACAGGCGTTCAGGCTTCCACGCTTGGCGTCTCTACCTGAGGTTCGATCCCTGCCCCAGAGGGCCTGGCAGACCTCTCCTGACCCTCCTGCTGCTCGGCTCAGCAGCGTGCTTCATTTATCTGCCTGTTCTGGTCCCCTCTCTGTCTCTGGTGAATCCTCTCGCTGCACCTGCACCTCTGGCCTGTACCCCAGTTCTGTATGTATAAATAAATAAATCTTTTTTTTAAAAAAAGACAGGATTCCTCAGGGAGTTATTTTTAAAAAATGCATGAGGAGGGCAAATTGGAATTCTCAAATCAGAGAATGGGTAAAGGACTTGATTTATACTCCTGAAGAACGACACAGTTGGTGGGACAGTAAGACATCACTTAACATCATGATTAGTTACTACAAAATGCACCTTTAAGAAAAATGACATACTGCAAGTAGGTCCTAGAATAACATTGTCTCACTCAACATTGTTTTGTAATGAAGCTGGTCAGAAAAAAGAAATCCCAGGGCCTCCCTGGTGGTACAAAGGGTTAAGTCTCAGCATTGTGAAGCTCTCCGCAGCCACTGCAGCACAAGTTTGATCCCTGGCCAGGGAGCTGACCCACATGGCACAGCAGACCTCTCCTGACTCGCCCACTGCTCCTGTCAGCAGTGTGTTTCTGTAGATCTGCCTACTCTGGTCCCCACTTTGTCTCTGGTGTATCTTCTTATCCCCCACATCCCTGTCCTACACCCTAGCTCTTGTGTGCACAAATAAAGAAAATAAATAGAAAAAAGGAATCACTAATGATGTAAGAGGAGATGGCATCATTTGAGGGCCTGCTGTATATCCTAAATGAATTTATTTGACTTTATGGCTTTCAGAAGCTACATATTTTCATCTAAGACTAAAAGAGTTGTAATTTAAATCATCAGTGGACCCTACAACACAAGATAAATCCCAGGCACTATAACCTAATGATTCTGAAGGGTCTAGGGTGGGAAAGATCAGGAAACTCGGCCAGCACAGACTGCCAGATGCCAGAGGAACATCCGCTCCGTCCACCACTGAAAACAAAACAGAACATCTCTCCAATTAGAGAAAGAAGGAAAATCCTTTGTCATCACAAGTAAAATATTTGGTGATTGAGTGATCTTTTGCATCAAGCTCATTTTGATGGGGGTTGCAAATTCAAGCATCAAAAGATTTTATTTTCAGTGATCCCAGGAGAGAGCAGATGTTAATTAGAATGAAATTGTAGCAAGGCAGACAAGATTCCTTTTCATCCTGGTGTTGCATTATGAGTTCACCACATCTACTCAGTCAGCACTGCAACCTGTGTAGAAAAATCTACACAATAGCTAGGTCTGCTCAAAGTGTGGTCCTGGCCAAAAGCATTACCCTAACCTAGGAACTTTGGAAAGAAATACCACTTCTTGGGTCCCAAGCTCAGTGATGGAGTCAGTAGCCTGAGGGTTTTCACGCCCAGCAGGTGAGCTATTATGGTGACCACCTGGACTTCACCTTAGAGATCTTGCAGGTTAACCTGACAATCATCTACCCTAAGCTTTTTAACATTTCTGTCAAAGCATTGTTTTGTAACATGTCAGGAGACTAATTTGATCCTTCGCTTTGCTTGGAGGGAATTTAGAAGTCCAAGTGGGATTAAGTCTGGACTCAGAAAGTTGTTTAGTCATTTATTTGCAAGCCTCTTCAACAACAAAAGCATCATCCTCTTACTTCCTACTATTATCTGGAATTCCGGGGGACAAGAGGGGAGAGAGAGAGAGAGAGATTGAGATTGAGATTTCTGTACACCAATATGGAGCAACAGTGAAAGAAAGCAGATCTGTTAGGGCTGTGATACCACTTTCAAGTATTGTTCATGACCTCCATATATCAGATATATCAGTCTGTTTACTGAGATAAGTAAAAGGTGAAAAGAATAGGTGAAAGGGGCCTCCCTGGTGGTGCAGGACTTAATGTCTCAGCACTATCAAGCTATTACCAGCCACTTCAGCTGAGCTCAATCCCAGCCAGGGACCTGACCTTTATGGTACAGATCTCACCCATCTTGCCTGCTGCTCCCCTCAGCAGTATATTTCAGTAGATCTGCCTGGTCTGCTCCCCCCTGTCTCTGGGGAACCCTTTCACCCTCATTCCCCCCCACATCTCTTGTACCCTAATTCTTGTGTGCATAATAAATAAAAATAAATCTTAAAAAAAAAAAGAAAAGAAAAGGTGAAAGGTACATGGTAAAAAGACACGTATGTTCCTCACAAGATTTGAAGACACTTACACTCCGTGCAAACAAGAGGATTGGAGGCTCCTATTAGGACTGAGGGACCTTCAGGGTAAAGTTGATAAAAAGCTTATAATGTCTACACATTCTAATTTTTTCTTACATCTTTTACTGTTATATTTCATGGACACTCAGTATTAGAAGATTCACACTCTGAATTTTTCCTAGACATGGCATTATGGAATAAGTCCTAAATGTTGCCAGGTAGGGGATTCCCACCCCCATACATGAGGGGAGGTTTCCTACATGATGAGGAAGACATTCGAATTTTTTTTTCACTCAGTGAAAATCAACAACTTTTGAATGAGATTTGAGCTGCATTCTAGAATGTGTAAATGTCTTGGCTTTCATAGTGGAGGACTAAGGTTCAGTCTGTGCCTCAGAGGTCAAGAGGCAAGAAAAAGGCTGCCCTGCCCAGGAACTAGGCCACTATACTCACCCAACCCCATCTCAGCACACACAACCTCAATCGCCATTATTTTTGCTCTCCTCTATGGCTTCTAATTAGAAACCCATATATTTTTAAACCTCTGGTAATTGGTATTGATCTTAACTACACTTTGTTGGTGAGGCTGCAATGCTGTCTTGAGGTATGATGTGGTGTGGGCTGGATAATGAGTGAGTCGTGTCATACTTTATGGTGTTCCCAAATATAACTTTCCATTAAAGTATGTTCACAGCTTCCTAAGCCTAAGAAGTCAATTACCAAGTAGCAGACACACACAGTTATTTGAGATTAGGGGTTTTAGGCCGTGAGACTGAGGTGCTCTACTTTATACTTTTGTCTTGAGAAAAAAAAAGAAACTTCTTTTGTAAGTACTAAAATGATTTGCTTTCAAAATGATTCTCCCATATATTTATTAATTACTGTTATGGTTTTAGCACATATCCAGAAATTCTTGATACTTCTTCCTCCAAGAGATGGAACTTGATTCCCTCCCATGAATGTGGGCTGAACTTTTCACCTCTCTTTTGGGAAAAGGAGGAACAGTAACTTCATAGGAGAGCAAACGGAGAGGTAGCAGCTTAGCCAATCACCTCTCCCAGTCATGTTGACATCACAAGGCGTCCGGTGACAATTAGACAACGTCACTTCCTTGGCCATCTTCCCTAGAATGCATAAATCCAGTTCAATCACGAGAAAATATCTGGCAAACTCAAATAGAGTGAAATTCCACAAAATATCTGCAAAAGTACTAAGGTTGGGAAAACCAAGGCGAGATTATGATAGGTTAGAAGATGTTAAGGGGGCTGGACTCCTGAAATCAATAGGGTGGTCTGAATTGTGTCCTGGAAGAGAAAATGGATCTTAATGGAAAACAGGGTGAAATCGAAATAAAGCCTGTAGCAATATGAATTTTTGTGTTTAAAAAAAAGGGGGGGGGCACTAAAACTAAATAGATAGTCCCATGAGGGAAGGGTAATGAGAACACTATGGACTATTTTTGCAACTCTTCTGTGAATGTCAAATGATTTCAAAATAAAAAAGGTGAAACTCTAATAAGGCGAGTGGGCATGTCTCCAAACACTGAACCAACACTTCACCCATTGTAAATCAGGTACCCAGGTAGCTAATGTATGAGGATATTGCAGTCAATCCTAACAGATATAAGAGCTTTCAAAACTTCAAGTATTATCGTGAAGACCCCATGGGAATATCACATCCTAGGAAGACTTGTGAAATCACCTCTCTGGGGGAACAACCGTTGGAACAGGAATTGTGCTTGTGGCGATCCCTGTCAGTCCCTTGTGAAGCCCCCTATCCCCACTGGCCCAGGCGGCATTCATCACACCTTTCTTGTCAGCTGCCCTAGAGAAGAAAGAAAGCACCTAAATATTCAGCCGCTTGCTCTCTTCCAAGAGAACCCACCCAGCCAATCTGCTTAATTCTCCATTTGTCATAAACACAGGACAAGGACATTTCAAATCCATTTTGCTTGGTTTTGTTTTTTCCTCCCAGAATGAAAAGAGCTCTTTTACCTCTGAGGGTTTATGTTTCATTATTTCATTGGCATTGATTTCTTTGCCACATAGCCCAGCTTCTTTGAAACGCGTGAAATCTGTCCTCACTATCCATTGCCACTGGAGTTCATTTTCTATACCAGTTCCCAGCATACTTTTTCCTTTTCTTTAAAAAAAAAAAAAAAAAAAAAAAGAACACAAAGGATCCTGCCAGTACAGCAATCTTGCTCACAACCTATTTCAGGATGACCTCTGACCCAGAAGTCTTGCATTCTGGCTCAGCTGTTGCTGGTACAGTTATTGCCAGGATTCCCCTGTGAGCAAAGGACCGCCGGTCCCCCGTGAGTTGCAAAAAGCATAATTGAATAGACAAGTATGGTAACATCGGGTGTGCAGTATCTATAGCGCCCCTCGCCTCTAGAAGCTGTTGGCACTAACTCTTGGTGATCTCAGAGGAAGGGGACGATAAAAAAATTGAACAAAACAGAGAAGAATCTGTCTTGGACACGAGACCGTGAGTTCTCACAGGGAGCGCAGGCAAGTCAGAAATAGAGGCAAAGAAGGAGAAGACACCAATCACATGGCCAATTGCCCCATCTTCAGAGAATGAAAAATGAATGGGAAGAAAGAAGTTCTCAACCCAAGGGCTGGAGCCTGCAGGAATCTGTGGGTGCGGGACCCGCCTGTGCTCCCCGGGGCACTGCCATTATCATGTTGGGGGAGAAACTGGGTCTTGTCAAACAATAAGTCTCCTGAGCAATTTTGGGCTGAGCTGGGAGACAAGATCTTTGTTGACAGAGTACATGAAACCATGTCCAACGCTGAACTTCGAATCTCCAGCTCAGCAAGCTAATGCCCACTTAATCTAAGACGGAGATGCATTTGCTTCTAAATAAATAAATAAATAAATAGCAACCAGGAGAGAAACCATATTGATCTTAAGTGCCTAGCACTTTTGTTTATAAAAACATTGTAACCGATTGGAAAAAAATCATCATTCCTCTCTTCCAAATCAATTGCTTAAGTGATCTTCCGGGAGTTGCCTGTGTGTGACTATTTTTACAAAGTTGTAATTGTAGCCCCTCCCCCCAAAAATGATTTTTGAACCTTGTTCTTTTAAAAAAAATTGTTCTTTAGCTTTACATTCTTTAAATTACAAAGCATTTGCATTTGCTAAGCTGGTATAAAATAGCCACAATTATCGCACTGAGTAAATGTACGACATTCAGTTTTATTAGTATACTCTAATTTACATGACTATCACTTCTGCTGGCTACAAATATTGGTTTCTGAACTTTTGCTGTTATAAACCAGATTTCAATGTATATGAGTGTTTTCTTTCTCTGGATAATTTATTTGGGGTAACTTCCCAGCGATTGAATTTGAAGTTTAAAAGACATGTCATACAACAATTTTACAACTCATAAATAATTTTCCAGAGGCATCCCCTATCATATGTTTCTTTGTTTAAATGGTCGAGAAAAATGGAGCTGAAAGTGGACTAGTTATGCAGCTTTGCTTCCATGGAACGCTCGAGCTATTTATCAAACTGTCTACTGGACACCTCCATTTGGATGTTCTGTCAGTATCTTAAATGCAACATTTCGATGGCTAAGCTTCCAGCTGCCCTGCTCCCCCTTCCCAGCACAGGAAGAACACCAGCACTCACCCCAGTATTTGAGTCAGGCACCGAGAGGCCATCCTTGGTTCTGCTTTTGTTCTCACGACTCATCTGGTCTGACTTCACATGCTACGGCTTCTACCTCCCATGTATCTGTCGAACCCAACCATCTCTGGACACTCCCACCTTCTGCAAGACACTCACACCTGATACAAATCCCCATCATCTCTCACTGAGCCCACCGTGCTAGCCACTGGCTGGACCCCCTATTCTCCTCCTCTATCCTTTCTCTCTCTCTCTCTCTCTGAAATGTCTTAGCTGGGGGATACGCGCTCCCCTGATTACTTGCTACTGTCTGTCTTCCCCGCCATATGATAAGCTCCGTGAAGGCAAGAACTGGTTTTTGTCTTGGTCACCACTCTGGTCTCTGTCCAGCATGCACCGGCCACATTAGGTACAAACATCTCTTTGATCAATGAATGAATAAGTGAATGCCTTAGCCATCCCCAAGACAAGACCCTATTTTAAGATGGTTCCCACAAAATTAAACAGGATATGCCAAAAATCCACACTCAGAGGTCTTGCTTATGACTGCCCTCTCCATGGGTGATACCACATCTGCACTAAATAGCAGAAGGAATAGTTTAGTCCTCATTTTCCTCCCTGAGCTGGATAGATGGTTAGTACTTTAGCAGACCAGTGACTAAAGGTAAGACTAATCCTACATATTTTCTTCTCTCCCCTGCCTCTCAGACTTGTCCTTTTGGAAAGCAGTGATAAAGCAGATGGATTTAGTTTTTATGTCAGTCATCAGCAGCTGAGTGGAGGTTTTTGTGTGAAAGAGAAGGCTAGCATTAAATTGATTGATGGTTCATTTTTCCTATTTGCTCCTTGGTCATTGGAGTGACACCGGAAGGCTGTCTAGTTAGAGGTGTGTGAAACAATTGCTCTGACAAAGGCTACTTCACACACAGACCTCAGTGCTCGTAACTGATCCTTGGAAATGAGCATATTCACACTTGGTCACCAATAAACTGGTATGCTAAAGTGCTTGGGAAAAATCTATCTGGCATTTATTCCAGGACGAAAAGAAATTTACAACAATGTCTAATCTCAGGGGACTATTTACAATTGTATTTTCCTCCCTTTCATGACAAATGAGAAATAAGAAATTATTCACATATATATTAATAGTTTCACCTTTGCAGTGTCTTCATTTCGGATTCCACATCGGGTCCTGCTAGATATGCAAATCTGTGATGTCCACACCTCGGCGCAGGTGTGTCCCCAGCCACCCAAATGCTTACACCCTACTGCTGTTTGCACTTCTTTTATTAAAACATCCAAGGTTTTTGCCCTAGAAGATGAAGCTGCAGGAAGGAAGAAATAATTCTGCAAGCAAGAGCCAATATTGTCTATTGCGTTTTACTTTCCCCTGGGGACTGGCTCACAGAAAATTCCTCTGCCACCGAGCTGCCCCCAGAAATGACTGCACCCCCGGAATGCTCCAGAACAAGTAGGGACAAAATCTTCTGTTTTGGGCTCTCCTAAGCCTGGTTGTGCTTAGAGGAAAAAAAAAAATTAAAGTACAAAAGGAGCACAGAGAGAGAGAAGGTGAGAATCAAAAAGCAGCCTGCTTACAAAGTACAGATATCTGAGCTTGCCTAAGCCACCAGCCAGGCTGGAGGTCTCCGTTCTTTCTAGTTTTTTCCCCAGAGGATGTTGTACTTTCAGCTTAAAGGGACACAACACACCTGGCTTCCTGGCTTCCCAGCAATGGCATCAAGAACGCCCCTAGAGGAGCCTACATGCAAAGTCCACTTTAATGTTTCCCTGCTGTTCCTTCCCCGCACACAGAAGCAGGCGTCTCACTTTCTCGTCCCAAACAGGGAAAGTGGGTTGAACCAAGCTACCGTTTGCTGGCTTCTGTCTCTAGGTCCAGCAGCATGATTAGAGAAGTTGCTCAGGGGCAGGGGGCAGAGACAAGGCATGTTGCTTCAAGATTCAGAGGAAAGAGCAAATTCACAAAAGATGGAACTGAACATTCATGGGTCCCTGTTAAGTGGACTCCTTATAGTTTTCCCTCCTGCACCCACACTGCTGATGGGGACAGATACGGATGGGAAATGTGGAGATGAGTTCAGGTCAGACCTACTGGCCTCGTGGTTAGAAACAGCTTTAAGACTCTCGCTGCCATAAGGAAGCATCCACGAGGGTGGATGGAGGATGGAGCTGGCCATGTTGCCCATGAGAGAGACCACTGACCTCTCCCACAGGTGAGCATTTGGAATTTGCTTAAGTCACACTGGAATCGTGTGACTCAAATAGTAGATTTTAATTTTTGTTTAGTTTTAATTAATTTAAAGTTAAAGAGGCTAACGTAGTGGACAATATAGCTGACGAGGCTACACATGACAGAAACCCGGCCTCTACAGGCTGCTTCCCAAACCACGCAACCCAGTGACAGACACACTTCAGACTCCCTGGCTTCGATGCCCATGAACTTGGCCATATGCTCTAAGAGCATCCTGAAATTTCTCCTTTGAAGCATATTTTTGCAAATGTATTTAAGAAATCACCTGTCCCACTCGATTGTTATCTGTTTTATTGACTAGGCAGCTCTTACTAGCATTGACCTATGCGGGCCAGGCAGCTAGAAATGCACCAAGAACAGAAAGGCAAATCCCCTATTCTCAGGGCTTCCTTGTGGGGCAGAACTAGATCATCAACAAGTAAAGAAATAAATATACGGTTGACCCCTGAGCAACATGAGAGTGAGGGCTTGACCCTGTGCAGTTGAAAATCCAAGAATGACCCCACCCAATGTAACCACTGGTAGCCTGCTGTGGACAGAAGCCTCACCGATATCACAGCCAACGATATTTTCAGTGTTATACTACACAGGGTATTCTCACAATGAGGTAAGTAGAGGAAAGAAAACGTTGCTAAGGTGACCATGAGAAACAGAAAATCGGCCCTCCCTGGTGGCACAATGAATTCAAGCACAGCACTACGAAGCTATCACAACCACTGCAGCACGAGTTCAGTCCCCAGCCAGTGAGTTGATGCATATGACACAGCTGACCTCTCCTGACCCGCCTGCTGCTCTCCTCAGTGGATTTCAGTAGCTCCATCTGTTCTGCTCCCCACTCTGTCTCTGATGAATCCTCTCACCACCCCTGCACCTCGGGCCGGTACTCCAGTTCTGTATGCATAAATAAATAAATCTTAAAAAAAAAAAGAAACAGAAAATCATTTACAGTACTGTCCTGCATTTATTGGGGGAAAAGGTCCATAAAGTGTGAACCTGTGTTGTTCAGGGGTCAAACTGTATATATATCAACTGTAGGATACAATAGGGCATGATAAGGGCTCAGTAGGAAAAAAGCATACACTACCGAGCTGTGGAGAGTATCAGGATGCGATTTTAGATGGGCGGGTCAGGGAAGACACCTCTGAGAGGCTATCGTTGGAGCAGAGACAGGGAGAAATGGGAAGCAGGGAGAGCAACCTCTGGGGGTTCTGCTGAGAAATGCAAAAACATTTATAAGCCAGCACAATGCTGGGCCTGGGGAGTCACTGAGGAGATGCTGGAGACAGGGGCTGAGGGCACTGCTGTGGCCTCCCTGGCTCCTCCCCTGACTAAAGACCTGTGAGCCAGAGACCAGGGCTGCCTTGTTCGCCATTTCACAAACTGTCCTCTGCTACGAACCCTTTTAACACCAAAGGTGTGGGGTTTTCCCAGAGGCAATTCTCCTGTTCTCTGTGGACACCAGCCCAATGCCTACAAGTCACCCAGTACACTGAGTTAGCAAAGAGCCCCACCCCCTCCCCCAGACACACTCACACACACACACACAGCTTTAAGGCTTATTTCACATGGCTTCCTCCGACCTCCTATTCAGGCACCAATTGCGAGGTTTTCCCGACTACCTGAGCCTCTGTCACCCTTGGCTACAAACTGGGGTTCCCATAGCCCCCTTCCCCAGGTTTGACATTTTGCAATAACAGCTCACAGAACACAGGGAAATCCTTTATTTACTGACCCCACCTGATATAAAGGATAATATGAACAGGAGGGCAGACAGGACTTCTCTTGGGGACCAAGGCAGATCTGAGACTACCAAAGACCTGTCTGACCCAGGGAAGGAATCACCATGACCCTACTGGGTCCTGGGCCCTTCAGCCTACACCTGACTCCAGGGACCAAAAGGGAGAAGGTCCCTATACCACAGCATGAGGAGAACAGGGAACAGGCTCCTGGGATCTGAGAGAAGCAAATAACCCAAGAGCTGCTTTACTGTGCTTGGAGCATCTCTCTGACTGAACAAGGAAAAGTCTCCCCGTCAGAACTCAGCTCTCCCCCAGGCCCTCTCCTTCACTGCTCCCTGACCCTCAGCTGCACTTTGCACTGACCATCCACTGAGTGGCTATCTAGGACTCTGAGGACCCCAGGGGGCTTGTCTTTACTTCCCTGTGTTTCTAGAAGCTGCTTAGTCACCATGGCGGAAGCCCAAGGAGGTAGACTAGGGAAGGATGGAGCGCTGAGGACGGCACCCCAGGGGTCCCTCTTGCAGGTGCTGAAATAAGTGTGAGGAAGGAGGGTGTCTCCTCGAAGCTTCCCATAGCCTGGGCTGCTCTCTGTCCACACTGTGGACATGTCCTGTTCCCCTGCCCCCTTTCTCAGAGATCCAGTCTCCGGTTTTAGGCCCCACAAGGTCAACGAGACAGGAAGCACCTTCTTGGGGAAAGGAAAGTGTGCAGAGAGGAGCTGGGAGAGAGAAACTCCGCTCACGGGCTCGGGAAGGTCAGGAGCCTCACGCCTCCTAGGTTTACAGAGGAGGGTGTTTGCGCTGGGCCGGGAGCCAGCTGAGCGACCCCTGAGTGGAAATCAGAGCAGAAGTCTTTTGCAACAGAATCCCCCTGGGAAACAGGACAAAATTAGTAACAGGAATGAGGCCTCCCTCAGAGATGCAAGAATTGATGGGTTGAAAATAACCACAAGGTCATCTGGTCCAGCTGCCGCTGATCGCCTGAATGTTTCCTCAAATTTTTGGACAGTCATTCAGTTTCATCCAGGATTCCATAATCCATGCAGCAGGCGAGGCTTAGGAAGCCTCCTGGGGCAGTGTTGGGGCACAGGTCCCCGGGGACTGAGGCAGCAGCTGGGGTCCAGACACAGCTCCCCTCAGAGGAATGTGGCCATACGCCTTTTATTTACAGTGCAGGCTGGGATGGGGGGTTGAGGCTTCTTTAAGAGGGTTGTTCATATGGCTGCTGTAGTGAACAGGTTTAAATCATCCCCCACGAGAGGGCAATTTTCATTGTCACTGGCTCTTGTTCCCACGAAAGCTCTAGGAATCATGATTTTAGAGCTAGAAAGAACTTAACAGTCATCTAACCCAAAAGCCTCTTTTGACTTACAAAACTTGAAGGATGTCTTCATTGAGCTTTGGGTGGAATTCAGAGCATACTCCCCAGTTTTTACGTGGTGCTCCTCTGAGTTCAGAGTTCATGCAGCTCTGGGGAGTCATCGCCTCTGAATCCCCAAGGGCTTGGGGGTCTGTGAGTCCGAAACTGAGGACAAAGATCATTGTGCATCAGGAATCTGTTTGGACATCTGGATGACCAATCACCTATTTCCTATAAATCACAGCAGTGCGGGTTTGTCAAAAGTGTGAGGCTTCTCCTGACCAGACACCCTCAAACATTTCAGTCTATTTAAGTCTCCCTTGTTTTAAAAACTATGCTGTCAGAGACACCTTCTTCCCCCAGTTCTAACCACTCTCCCATTCACAGCTACATTCCATGAAGTGTCTACCCTCAGCTTCCATGTCCTCACATTCTCTTCAGCTCTCATGCTTTCCCATCGGTCTCATGAGCCCCCAGAACCCCCTGAACCTGTTTTCACCAGCAGCCTCCATACTGTTAATTTCATTGTGAACTTTGAGTTGCTGCCTCGCTTGATCTCTTAATATTTGGCAAAGCAGATCATACCCTGCAAATTGTCCTCTTCTTTGACTTCTTTGATATGGTTTTCTCCTAACTCCTAACACATGAGCAGGTGTTCATAGAAGCTTGGGGCAGCATCCTGTCCAGTCCTTCTTGACCACCCTAATTCTCTCTGTGCACCCACAGACACCAATGACGTCTGTCGCCACCTACCGGTAAACCAGTGACTCGTCCTCTGTCTCTGCAGCTCAGACCTCGTCCTCAGCAGAGAACGTCACACGTGACGCTGCACATGTCTACGTCACTTGGAGTATTAGGAGCTAATGTTGGCTTCTCCCCATTCACACACTCCCCACGCTTCTTCCCAATCCCTATTTGCTTCCACAGTCCCCTCAAGGAGTAGCATATAGCTGTTGTTTAGAGCAGAAGCTGGGGTTCATCGTTGATTCATCATACCCCTGAAATTGTCCTCAAGCACATGCTAGTTTCTGCCATTCTCTCTCCCGCAGACCACCCCAGTCTGTGAGAGCTGTCTCTTACCTGCGCTAAGGCACTCTTTTGCCATCTGTGTGGTCATCGAGGTTATCCACTCCCCACTACTTCCAATCCAATTCTCACGCGACAGCCGGAGCACTTTGCACACACAGTGTTTAAAGGCCTTCCACCCTCCCATGGTTAAGACAACACCCTGTAAAATGGAAATGCAACTGAGTTTATGTTAAAAATATAATTGGCTTTAGGCCTTCCCTGGTGGAGCAACAGGTTAGGACGCAGCACCGCAAACCGGCCACAGCCGCTTCAGCGAGAGTCGGATCCCCGGCCCGGAGGTGACCACATGGCGTGGCAGACCTCTCCTGACCCACCCACTGCTCCCCTCAGCAGTGTACTTCGTCAGTCGGCCTGTTCTGCTCCCCAATCTGGCTCTGATGAATCCTCTCATCACTCCAGCACCTCAGGCCTGTACCCAGTTCTATATGTATAAATAAATAAATCTTTTAAAATATACACATATTTATATATACATATAATTGACTTTATTAAACAATGCATGAGTTGGCCCACGTCCTAACCAGCAAATAGAAAGGTGCTCTATAAAGCTGTACCAAATGAAGGGTTTTTATAAACAAAAGGACACAATGAGGGAAGGGGCCGTTATTTCAAGCTCAGGCACCCTGCCTACTGTGAAGGAAGAAAGATCCGATGGCAGTTTAGTCCATCTTCCTTGGAAAAGGATGAAGATTACCACATTGGCACTGGACAGAATTTTCCACATTGATCACTTAAGAACGCCTTCCCTGGGGATGTTGAAACCATAATTAGGTTAGTATTAAATTTTGGTGTGTTTAGCACAAGTGTCTCCATTTTAAAACTCTCTTTTATTTCTCTCCAAATAACCAGGTACCTCTAAGGGTTAAAAGTAAACATAAAAGTCTAGGAGAAGAAAATAACCAGCTGTCATTTGTTCACATCTCAACATGCTTGATTTCTGTCTCATTATATAATATCACTTCTCAAACTCTGTACTTCTGCTTAGTGCAACAATTTCTCAATTCCTTCAATACTTCAACTTTCTAGTCTTTTTTTTTTGAGATTTATTTATTTATACATACAGAACTGGGGTACAGCCAGAGGTGCAGGGGCGATGAGAGGATTCACCAGAGACAGAGTGGGGAGCAGAACAGGCAGGCTGATGAAGTACACTGCTGAGGGGAGCCGTGGGAGAGCAGGAGAGGTCTGTGGGTCACTGTCTGGGGTGGGGATCGAACTTGCTCTGAAGCTGTCAGGCTAGGCTTAGCTTCACAGTGCAGCATTCTAACCCTCTGTGCCAACAGGGAGAGGCTCTTTCTAGTCTTTATCTAATTGTTTTTTTTTTTAAGATTTATTTATTTATGCTTACAGAACTGGGTACAGGCCAGAGGCTCAGGGGAAGCGAGAGGCTTCACCAGAGACAGAGTGGGGAGCAGAACAGGCAGATCGACGAAGTACACTGCGGAGGGCAGTAGCGGGCAGTCAAGAGAGGTCTGCCGTGCCATGTGGGTCAGCTCCCTGGGTGGGGATAGAACTCATGTTGTAGCAGCTTCTGAGAGCTTCATAGTGTGGAGCTTTAACCCACTGTGTCATCAGGGAGAGCCCTATCTAATTGTTTTTATGAAGTTACCAACATTTACATATCTATTCATCAACTGGTGAATATTTGTTTCCACTAAGTGGCAATTATGAACAATGCTGTTACAAACCCTTTCGTGTAAGTATTTCCTGGTCCAGTTATTTCACTTCTCTCCTAGGAGTGGAATCCCTAGGTCAGGTGGTAATTCTATGTTTGATCATTTGTGGAATAATGAATTGTTGAATGGCAACATTGCCTTAGTTTTTCAAACCCAGTAGGTCTTGAATCTTTGTCTGTTTTGTTCTACACTATCTCCAATATTTAGCCCAGTGCTTAACAGTTATTTGGGAAATACGCAATTCTTGTATTCAAAAATAGTTTGGACACCTAATCTGTGTCAAGCTCTATCCTTTTTTTCATTAGTTTTATTGAGACATGATTGAAACAGGGCAGTAAGTTTAAAGCATACAGCATAATGACATATATTGTGAAATGCTTACACAGTAAATTTAGTCAACATGCGTTATCACTCATAAATGGCAGCACAGAGGTTAAAATTTGCTTTTTCATCTGATAGGAATTCCTAGGATATACTTGCAACAATCTTAATATGTACAACTTACCTGAGTTAACCATAATTGCTATCATTTACCCAGAGTTTATTTATCTTATAGCTGGAAGTCCATACTTTTTAGTCACTTACAAACAATTCCTTACCACTCACCTCCCACCTCCGGTGACCTCAAATTTGCTTTTTTTCTATGAATTAGTCTCTTTTTTCATTTGTTTAAATCAGACTCTACACATTAGGGAGATGATGTTTGCCTACTTATTTCACTTAATGTAATATAATGTAACCTCCAAGATCTATTCCTGTTGTCACCATGGCAACACTTCCTTCTTTTTGAGGACTGAGTAATATTCAGTTATGCATGGGCACATGTGTGATCACCATTTCTTTATCCACTGATAGACATTTACGTGGTTTCCGTGTGCTGTCTATTTGTAAAAAATGCTGCTGTGAACACGGGGTGAAGGTATTGCTTCAAGTCAGTAATTCAATGTCCTTGCTATATATTTCTAGAAGTGGGATTGCTGGATCATAGGGTATTGCTATTTTTAGAAGTTAAAAACATTTTAGAAGTAAATTCTATCTTTAGACATAAAAAACTGCTTCCGCTTTGAATTGATTTCTGTAGTGACCTGCACCAACTTATAACCCCACCAACAGTGGACAAGGATTTCCTCTTCTCCACACCACCACCATCAAGCTCTATTATATTATTGATAAAGATATAGAACCCTCTCTCATAGTGCAACAGATTAAAGTGCAGTACTAAGAAAATATCAGTAGCCACTGCAGCACAAATTTGATTCCCAGCCAGGGAGGTGACCACATGGCGCAGCCAAACTCTCCTGACCCGCCCGCTGCTCCCCTCAGCAGTGTACTTCGTCAGTCTGCCTGTTCTGTTCCCCACTCTGTCTCTGGTGAATCCTCTCACTGCCCCTGCACCTCTGGCCTGTACCCCAGTTCTGTATGCATAAATAACTAATCTTTAAAATAAATAAGTAGGCATGGGATAAGAGAGGAAAGAGGAAGAGGAGGTGAAGAGGAGGAAAAGGAGAATTGGAGGAGGAGAGAGAAGGAGAACACTAGGTAGATAAGATGAACATTTGGGGACCGTAGACATCTCGGGCAATGCCCCAGCAAAGGGAAGACCAATTCAAAGTCTTGGATGGATGTGTGCCCTGAGAGCTGATGGGCCAGAAAGGGGGCCACGGTGACTGCAGGTAGGGCAGGGGCGACCAGTGCAGACACCAGGGAGTCCATGATGCAGGCCTGGAACGCTCTGATTATGTGTGCAGTTGGAAGACACTGGAGGGACAGAGATTTCAGCAGCTCAGACAGCTCGACTGCACATACCCTCTCAGGAGCCAAAGTGCCAGGTAAGAAGCTCCTGCATTAATCTGGTTGGAAGATAATGGCAGGATGGTAACTGAGAGGCTGAACAGGATGCATACTTTGGCAAGAGATACTTATGAGAGAAAGAGGACTCAAGAATGCTTCTGATAATTTTGGGCCTGAGCACATGGGAAAATGGAGCTGTCATTCACTAAGAAGGGGAAAACTGTTTGCAAAAGGAGTAGGTTTGGACATGTTAATTTTTTTTTTAAAGATTTATTTATTTGTGCATACAGAATTGGGGTACAGGCCTGAGGCTCAGGAGCGGTGAGAGGCTTCACCAGAGACAGAGCGGGGAGCAGAACAGGCAGATCAACGAAGTACACTGCTGAGGGGAGCAGTGGGCGGGTCAGGAGAGGTCTGCCACACCATGTGGTCACCTCCAGGGCAGGTGGGAATCGAACTCATGCAGAAGCGACTTTAGATTCTCAGTGCTGTGCTTTAACCCGCTGCGCCACCAGGGAGGGCCCTGGACATGTTAATTTTAAGCAGCTTATTAGGTGTTCAAGCCATTTCATGCTGGTCGGAGTTGCATTTTTTCGAATTAAAATATCACTTGTCAAAATGTCTGCTATCTTTTAGGAGTAGCCTCTTTCCTTTCGGGCCCAAGGTTCTGGCCCTATACCAAACTTTAGATATCATAAAACTAGTCTAAGGGGATCCATTAGTTGGGTACCATGTGCCTCGCCAGATCTCCCGAACTGCTGCTGTCTAGACGTTTACTGTGAGCATCGGTTTAGAACTCAAATAAGCAAAACATTCCTGGTTGTGCAGAAGGCTTAGAGCGGGAGCTCCCGTTCACTCTAAAGCTTCCCAAATTTGGAGGTATTAGAGGACATTTTCTGGCCAAACCATGTGCCAGTTCCTCTGATCAACCATCTGCTAGGAATCTGTCCTTCCACAGCAGAAAGCCAAGCTCCAGATGGGGCTGAGAGGACTCCAGCCTGGGTAAAGAAGGTGAAGGGATAACCATGGACATGTTTTCAAATCATCGCTCTGAGGCTGCCAAGGACATCATCAGACAGCAGTCTCCATGATTTTTCTGAGTGGTAAAATCGCGGCTGACCTAGAGATGGGACTCAAAGCCAAGAGTCCCTATGAGAACTTCTCAGGTTAATTTAGGGGTGGACGTTGCCCCACAGAGAAAGCGCAAAGCATCACAAACCCCAAACTGCTGAAACACAAAAGTTTTACCTTAAATCTACAGTGTTAAATGGGCGAGTGCATCTTCTTTTCTTAAAATAACTTGCTTGCTAAGGAAAAAGCTGTGCAGATTTCTCAAATTCAAAAGTACATCCAAGGAAAATAGCCAAGTTCTATGGAGAGTCCATCATCTACCTGCAGTTTCTTGTGACAGACCCTGGGACAATTAAAATTTGAGTGTCTCCATTTGGACTGAGTGGGCCCCTCCTGGAGGATGGACGGGGCACAGGCTCTGCTGAGCAACTCGGACATCCCGGACAGGGACGCAGATGCTGTCATCACACTTAAATGGTGAAACGACACTTCACCATGCTTGGGACTATACATGTCCATCAAGTAATCAAATAATCAGCCATCACCAGGAGCTCCACACCCTACAGGGGAAAAGGTGGTATCCATGGAATAGGGATAAAGCTCTTTCAAGGGGACTTTGACAACAATAATATGGAATTGCCTTAAATTTACTGTTCAAAAATTGTTCCATCTAACATCGTCATTTAAGCAATGCACGAGGTGAGACTGGATCAAATAACTTTACTAATAACTTTATTAAATATATGACATTCTCACCCATCTAAATCTTGAAAAACAATGGAAACAGTTCAAGTCTATTTTGCTATTCATCAATATGTATGTAGGGTAGGCATTGAAATGGCTACACCCTTGGAGAAATGTTTGAGAATCTCACAGATCGAAGTTACTATAGAAACCACATTTGCCTCCCTTGAATGGTGACCTCCTGCTGGTACAGGGACCGTACCCTCACCCCACACAGATGCACGGGGAAGTTGGGGGGCTCTCCAGCTGCATTGGGACAGATAAATGTAAATGATTCCATGTCTCTTCATCTTAAGGTGCATTTGTAAATGTCTCTATGATTGTAGGTAGCAGTAACCCTGTCCTGAGAGTGCCTGAGTTGTGTCCTTGACACCAATATGTTCAGGGGGGTGTCTGGAAGTCTAGCCAGAGAGGCAGCAAGGCATGAGCTTCCAGCTGAAACCAGGCTCCTGGCTTGGACCCAAATTGTGTGATCTAGAGCAAGTAGGAGAAAAAGTTATATACTCTCAGTCTCTTCATCTGTAGATTGTTCCCATAGGAAAGTAAGGGTGAAATGATTAAATATGTACAAAAGATTTGAGCCAGTTCCTGGCATAGAGGTCCTTTCTAGTTGCAGTATTTTTTATGTTCATACCACCAGCCATTGTTGACATAGATATAGACCCTATACCCACTCTGTCAAAAAGGTGGGTTCTCAGGGTAAGGCAGCAACATGCCTTAGCAGTCACCCTAAGGTTGCCCAGGAACCAGGGTGCCTGCACATTTTAGACTCTGCCTTGCAGATGAGAAGGACCTGGGAGAGCTTCCTGGCTACAGAATAAATGGAAAGTTTGTATACCTTTTGTGTTTTCTAGAAATTGAAATAAAGACATGTCAATCTCTCTCTCAATATCCCTCACCAAAAAGAGAAAACAACTCTAAAGATCCATGCCATCAATGTGTAAAGTCAGAGAAAAACATGAAATTCTCAGCTTTTTCCTAATCTGCTGATGTTCAAGTCATATATAACACATTTACAAGTTTTGCATTTCAATGACTGGAGGCAACAGAGTCATATCAAGTTACCGAATTGTGGAGCAAGTAAGATAAAATATCAGTAACTTTTAAAGGGATCAGTTTATAATCTGCTTTGGCCATTGTTATTCTGTATAATACATTTTAATTGTTTCTTTTTTTTTAAGCTTTGTACCCCAAGGGCAAATTTATTAAAGGGCATGTTTTAAAAGATGTATATGAGGGCCCTCCCTGGTGGCGCAGCAGGTTAAAGCACAACACTAAGAAGCTAAAGCCACTTCTGCATGAGTTCGATCCCCTGCCAGGAGGTGACCCACATGGCAAAATAGACCTCTCCTGACCCACCCGCTGCTCCCCT
>NW_004567127.1:10266029-10271304 GCF_000260355.1 Condylura cristata | reverse complement strand
TGATCTGATTAAAATGGCTTGAATTGTGTTGCTCATTATGGCCATTTGGAACTTGAAAAGCTGTGACACGATGAAAACACCCATCGTGAATGAGAAAGTACGAAGTGCAATTAAATTCACTTATGAATCCTGGGGCTCACCATGAAGGCATCACTGAGGAGTGTCGTGCTCCTCAACGAACGTGCCCAGGGATAGTAAAATCACTATTTTCTTCCTGCCATCCCAAATGCAAATGTCCCAAAACAGTTTTGCTACATAAGACACTACAACTACATTCAAAATCTATGACTCTTGACTCTTTAAAAAACAGAATGCAAAAGAGCCTCAAAGCATTCAAGCAAAGTGGCTTATGCCCAAATGAACATTTACCATCTTGCTAATTTTGATGTGGGACAAATGAAGAGCTTGATGGGGTCCTGCTGAGTGAAAGCATACTTTCAGGCATGTTCTCAATGGGAGGCCACCACAGCCACAAGCTATCGCTGCTAACACGTGACATGCAGAGGGTACCCTGCAATAAGAGTAGGTGAGTAGCTTTCCCCATACAAACCTGGTGCAATCGCTTGTGTGGATGTATTTTTGTCCCTGGATTCACCTGCCCCCCTTCCACAGACCCCAGGAATCTGATCTTTATGAGCTGCACCAACTTAGTCTCTTGTCTTCTGGCTCACGAGCCAATGTGGGTGATGGGTGGCCCTGGCAGCGGTAGGGGAACAAAAGTGGATCTTCCCCAGCCCTCTCTGTCCGGCTGCGGCTGGCAGTGACTCATCCCAGCCCCTCTTCTCCTGCTGCCTCCGGCTCTGCTGGCCCCCAAGAATGTTCATTCTCTGCCTCCTTTGGGCCTCGGCCCCGCCCCCACAAGCCCAGGAAGCTTCACTAAGCCTCACGAGTTTCCTTTCACCCTACCCTGACCTCTGTAAACCTCTCCATTAAACATGTGCCCTCTGCTTCTTGCTGAGACCATGACAGATGCAGCTCTCATCAATTCTATCAAGTGGCATGGGGCCTCGGAAAATATACAGGAAGAGCACCCCATAACCCACACTCCAGACAAAAATGAGAATTTGGCCAACCAATCCTTTATTTAGGTTTTTGAAATGTTTTTACCATCTTGCAGAGAGGCCCTGTTTCTACAAGTCATTCTGTCCATGACGTGGTGTTCTGTCCCGCTCTACTCAGAGGGACTGACAACGGACACAGTTGCTTGTTGCTCACTCTTTTCTGATGCCCAGAGTCTCCATTTAATGAGGGAAGCGAGATGTAAGGTCAATGTCCATGAACATATGTTATACAGCAGAAGGATAAAAGAAAAATTGGTGACATAGCTATCATTCAAACATAGCTTTCCACCCTCTATCAGCCCATCAATCATTTACCTCCCTACCCAAGTACATGTCTATTAAAGCAAGGAGAGAGGACAGAACCACCACCACACTCCTCATTTCTGTAAGTGCCTTCATCCGCTCCTTATCCCGCATTCCTTTGTCCTCTGTCGGCCATACTTCCTCACTGGGTAGAGGTCCTCACGCTCTCATGTAGGAAGGGTTTGAATACTGATTGAGCTTACTCTTTTTTTTGTTGCAGCCCCCATTATCGTAATATGAATAGGCACAGCTAAAGGAACTCTGCTTCTAGATACGCCTTTCCACTGTGTAGTGGCAACTTATTTTCCCTGGGCACTCAGGATCAGTTCCCCCCATTCAGCAACCTCTTATTTTTGTCTAATGGTTCAATGAGGAAGAGCCCAAAATGGCTGAGTAATTGTCTCAACTTCCAATTGAACAGGTGTCTTGACCCCCCCTGGTGGCAGCATTACTGACTTGGGAACTAGGAGCTCAGCAGACCCCAAAATCAAGGAGATGGGAAGTAAAAAATTCACCTCATTGCCACTAGGGTAGTTGTGATAGTCAACTCCCAGACTCGTGTCTTCATTCCCAGACTTGTTAATCATGACTATGGAAGAAAAAAAAAAAAAAGGCAATAAATGATCCTGGTTCAGGGTCTGTGTCCCTGAAGGCTATTTCTCCAGCTTTGCAGGGTTGCTGGGTGGAACCATCTTTAGTTTTAACATGTTGGATGCTTTAGTATAATGGGAAATATGGCAATACCAGTAAATCTTATAAGCTCTGCACTTAATTTGCTACAAAATAAACTATTTGATCAGAATCAAAGCTTTGTAGAATAATGAATAAGATATTCTCTAAGTGCATAGATGGTGATCCTGGCATATGTCTTCCTGGCAAATCTGTGTACAGAGTGTTTATTCCAAGGAGAACAATGCACTGCCTTCCAGGATGGAAATGGTCCAAAGTCATCAGCTGGCTGGCTTGGTTCCCCTGGGAAATGGGACCATATTCAGCACTCACACATCGTCTCTTTTGTTGGTAGGTGGGCACTCAACATAGACTATGATCAAGATCAGCCTTGGAAAATGTAATTTAGTGAAGCTCAGTCCAATCATTTGGAATGATTGGGTAGATTAATTTTTTGGATCTGAGAATGCTAAAAAATTATTCCATATAAATGAGTGACATTATTTGCAGGCTAAAAAAATAATCTACAAAATAATACCAAATGGAAACACCACTTTTAGATAGTAGGTAAAACCTGTAAGGTGAAAAAATGATGCCAATATTGATAATTCAGAATGAATATACCTATTCTAAGATAAATAACATCTGAAAGAGAAGGCAGAATTGCACAGGTCTTTAGAAGATGTATACTCTTATTACAGAAACATGGAAATACCTGGAATCATTTTGTAAGATACAGAATGAGAAAAAAGTGAGAAGTGGAAAAATGAAAGACAAGAAATGACAGAGATGGGAGTCTCTGGCCACTTCTGCATCCTTCTGAAGACACTTGACTCCATGTTCTTCTGGAAGGAATACCCACTGCTTTAACCTCTACTTTCCAAATCTTCTATCAGTTCTTGTTTTGGCAACTCTACTCTAGAGACAAAAGTAGAATGGGATTCTGGAAAGTGCAATTCCATCTTAACCAAGTTGATATGGCAGGGTCCAGAACAGTCCCAGAGAAAAAAGGTTGACTTACCACTTATTCATTCATTCATTCATTCATTCAGTTAAACAGCAAACACTCTAGGCATTTATCTCACAGAGCTTAAACTAGCTTTTTACAGGAACTTAAACAATAGTGGGATAGACACAACTAGTAAATTTCAAACATTTACATCCATAATTGTAAACTTGATTGTGCAGTGACAGAAAATAAGATGGTCCATGGTAGAAAATGACAGAGGCGGAAGAACTGAGATTGAGTAGTCAGAGAATACTTTACTAAGAATTGATTCCTAAGCAGAGACCTGAAAAAATCAGGAGTGCGAGGAAATCTTTCAGATGAAGGGAAGAGGAAGCTATCATGAAGTGTCTTGAAAGGAGTTCAATACACTTGCCACAATCTCTTGCTCACAAGCCATTTTCTCTGGAATCTACACCAAAAAGTATGCTTCCCCCAGCAGCACTCATGTCATCATACTCTTAGCGGTCTCTTACTGGTCAAGTCCAAGGTTAATTGATAGTCTTTATCTCACTTGGTGTGTCAGCTCACCCCTCCTTCTTCAAACTTGTCTTCCTGCTCATCTCTGCTATGCTCCAAGGCTTGGGCTCGTTCACTGCAGCCTCTCTAGTGGCAAGAACATTGAAGGCACATAGTAGCTGCATAATTATTGTTGTGTGAATTAAAGTACAGAAAAAATAGCTAGTGAGATAGAAAAGGGAATTAAGTAATAATGGTGTTCTAGAAGCCAAGTGAAACAATTATTTCAAGAAGAAAGTTGAGATTGGTAATTTACTTTTCCTTTTTTATTGAAGTATTGGCTTATAATACTATTTAGGTGTCAGATGTACCACCTTTTAACTCAACATCTGTGCATACAATTTGATGTGTACTATTTATATCTCTACCATGAGAATTTTAGTTTCTTTTCATCACCACAGAGTTGACACCTTTTACCTGATTTTCCATTTCCTCTCTTCTTTACCTTCCGGTAACTACTATTCTGTTCTTCTTAAAAGTTTGTTTTGGGGCCCTCCCTGGTGGCACAGCAGGTTAAAGCACAGCACTAAGAAACTAAAGCCACTACCGCATGAGTTCGAATCCCGCCTGCCCCGGAGGTGACCACATGGCACGGCTCCCCTCAGCAGTGTACTTCATCGCTCTGCCTGTCCTGCTACCCGCTCTGTCTTTGGTGAAGCCTCGCACCCTCACCCTCATCCTCCATATCTCTGGCCTGTACCCCAGTTCCATATGAATAAATAAATAAATCTTAAAAAAAAAAGTTTGTTTTGTTATATTTGGTTCCTTTGTTTGTCTTGTTTTTTTATGTAGCACATATGAATGAAATCATCTGAAGTTTGTTTTTCTCCCTCTAGCTTCTTTAAGCATAATAGGAACAAGTATCCCTCTTTTCTTGTAGCTGTGTAGTATCCAATGTGTTTATATATTATATCATGTGTATATATATTATATCATTAGGGTGATATATTATAACCCCAATCTTTGTGCACTCATCTTTGAATGCCCAGTGGATTGGTGAGTTAAAAGTTACTGAGAGTTGGCTCTTGAATCAGCAATGTGAGGATTTGGTTTTGGTGGAGTGTTGAAATCAAAGTATAAACTAGTATATCCAAAGTATAAAAGTAGATCCAAGAAAGAAGAGGAATTAACAGTAAGATGTGTTGTCAGCAGTATTGAAAAATTGCTTTGGGGGATATCATATAATAATAAAGTGTAGCTGGGAGGAGATATGGGGGAAATTTTCCTTTCTATGTATTTTTAAAGGATATTTATATCCTGATGTGAAAGAGCTGCGAAGCAATGAAGTTTGAATTAGCAGAATGGCCGTGGGATAGTCAGTGCAAAGATGTCCCTCAGGAAAGGAGGATTGGGATTCCACGTGTAAGTAAATTGGGGACTTCAGAGCATGCACAATTCAGGTAACAAGGAGAGAGAAGGATGTTAATGTAGGTGCAAAGACATTAGTGGGTGTGGGGTGAGTTTATCTTCTGTGACTTATTCAGCTGTTGGAATATTCTCAACCCAAACTCTACGCACAAAGTACCACGGGACTCAGTCTTGGGCAGGTTTCTCTTCCTACATGCTTTTGCTAAGATAACCTCAGTTAGTATCATTGTTTCAAACATGCTCCTCATTTTTAAATGTTTCTGTTCTGCCTCAACCTCTCCACCAACTCCATAATCAAACCCAACTGCCTGGCGGCTGTATTAAGATACTCAGTAGGGGCCCTCCCTGG
>NW_004567127.1:10261699-10265882 GCF_000260355.1 Condylura cristata | reverse complement strand
CTCTGTCTTTGGTGAAGCCTCGCACCCTCACCCTAATCCTACATATCTCTGGCCTGTCACCAAGTTCCATATGAATAAATAAATAAATCTTTTTTTTTTTAAAAAAAAAAAAGATACTCAATAGGCAACTTTTGCTGAATGCATCTAGAACTCAACAGTTGATTTCTATATCCCTTCTCAAATCAGCTGCTTCCCGTTCACCTGGCATATATATCCGCATGCACAGAGAAGCCAAGCAAAATTTTTTATGCCAACCTTAATTCTCTTCTCATCACTCCACCTTCAAACCATGAACAAAATGATTAGTGACTCCAGGATACATCTGAAACCCCAATCTTCTCATACATTCGATGACACCGACCCTTGTATGAGCCTGTGTTACACATAGTGCTTTGTGATCTCTCTGCTTTCACTATCATCTCCCTTTCACAACCCTTCCACCAATAAAGCAAAATGAATTTTGAGAATGCAAATCTGATCGGGATACATGCTTGTTCAAAATTCTCCAATCATTTCTCAAAAAAAAAACCAAACCTGAAGTTCTTGCCATTATCTGCCAGACTAACTGCTTTTGGTACAAGGCCACTTCTCCAACTCATCATCTGGCAGTCCGCCCCTCGCTCACTCTGCTCTAGAAACAGACCCACATCTATTACTTGAAAGTAACAACCCAAGCACCAGGATTCTGCATTGAGCACCTTCTGCCTGAGGGTGCTGTCTTGATAGTCACCTGGAGACTTCCCGCCATCTTCAGGTAGCTGGTCACCTGTCCCTCAGAGAGGTCACTGATGGACATCACCTCTAAAGCAGCATTCTCTTCTTACTACCTCCTTCCTTTGCTTTGATTTTCTTCATGGTATTTATCACTCCCACCATTGTAACTTGTGTGTTCATTTGTTATCTGTCTTCCTATTCCTGCTAATATAGATTCTATCACAAAGCACATTTGTCTGCTTTGTTCACCACGTATCACCAGCACCTGTACACTGAATGAACGGGAGCTGCTGAAGTGGGGTTTTTGAAGATTTATTTAGTTATGCATACAAGAACTGGGGTACAGGCCAGAGTTGCAGGGAGTGAGAAGATTCAGAGACAGAGTAGGGAGCAGGACAGGTGGGTCTACTGTAATACACTGGGGAGGGGAGCAATGGGTGGGTCAGGAGAGGTCTGCTGTGCTATGTGGGTCCGCTCTCTGGTGGGGGATTGAACTCATCCTTCAGTGGCATCAGAGTGCTTCATAGAACTTTGCTTTAACTCATTGTGCCCCCAGGGAGGGCTTGTTGAAGTGTTTTGAAATAGGAAATGAAATAATCTTATCAAAGCATGAGCCATGATTGGAAGAAGTAAAGCAAGTTGGGGGCTTTTGTGATTGTCCAGGGGACACAGAGTTCACTTGAACTAAGATGGAGGGGTGGTGATATTAAAAACTAACTGGTTCATATCTTCTACTCTTTAAAGTGGTGCACCCCAAATTTATTTGAGCCTCAGTTCTTATTCCTGCTTACAGATTATCTGGCCAGGTATTGATTGATCGTCTTAATGCAAAATGATAAAATATTGAAACTGGAAGTAGGCACAGAAATGACCAGATTTGATGCCTTCATCAAAGTTAACCTCATGGAGGTTAGCATTTCTGCTAAGTTACTTGGCTTATTATTAGAACAGCCAGGACCCGAATCTGCTTTGCTTTGACCTTTTCTCATTTTTATATTCCCTCTGGTTCCCCATTAGTTGTATTGCAATTGTCTTGGGGGAGAAAGTGTGTGTTGGGGGTGGGGATGCATGTTCATGAGCACACTTTTAACATCTTAAGAATTTTGAAATTGTTATTTGTTTTAAAAAGAACTTTCTATGTGACTACAAGTCCAAGTTCAGCATTTTGTGCAATTTTAATTGTTTTTTGATTGTGCTGCAAAGTCCTAAGAGATCCAGCAGATTTTTCTCTGCATCTTTCTCTTCAATGAGTGAACTGACGCTGCAGTGGCCAAGATATGGTCCCAAGGTCATTAACTTATGATTTATCTCCTCTCCTTTTCTTTATGCTCCTTCCAGATGTCATCTTTGAGACAGAAACTTAAGAAACGGGATTATGCCCAATGTTTTAAGGAAAAGGCAAAATAAAGCAAGTCATACGAGTAGACTAGTCTGAATAAATAAAGGTAAAGAAAACAATTTTTTCACACTAAGGTAGATTCATTTCATCACATCATGAATGTAAATTTTCTCCTTCAAACCGCCAGGCAACGATACCTCATCATGAAGTGTAATAGACACTGAGGGCATTTCCCACCTCTCGACAAAACCACAGCACCCTCCTCCTCCCTTCTTCAGATTCAAGCAGGTCTAATTTGCACAGAAATCAGAAGCATTTCATTAATTCATTTAAAGAGATTGCTTGCTCCTAATGAGCTTCTCACATGGAAGTGTGAGGTCTTCCTTCACTTGGCGAGGCAACACGTGGGATCCTAACACCCCCGCTGAGAAAGACAGGGACGATTCCCTGGGGACTGATGGGCTGAGCCTCTGAGAAGCACACTGCAGGTGTGGTATTGTTTCTACTGGCAACTATATTAGTTTCATCAGAACTTGTCCTCAGGTCCTACCTGGAGGCTGAGCCAGGCAGACCTGGGTGATCTGTTGAGGAGTGTGGTCTCAGCTTTAACACACACTTTGTTTCCCAAGGTGCCCTCTCCCTGCTAATCTCTGCGGAAGCATTTGTGTTTTTAAGAAAGCTCTCAAGGGCCCTCCCTGGTGGCACAGCGGGTTAAAGCACAGGGCTAAGACGCTAAAGCCATTTCAGCACGAGTTCGATCCCGGGCCTGGAGGGTGACACATGGTACAGTAGACCTCTCTTGACTGGTCTGCTGCTCCCCTCAGCAATGTACTTTGTCAGTCGGCCTGTTCTGCTCCCCTGCTCTCTCTGGTGAAGCTTCTCACCGCCTCTGCACCTCTGGCCTGCACTCCAGTTTTGTACACACAAATAAATAAATCTAGAAGGAAAGAAGGAAAGAAAGAAAGAAAGAAAGAAAGAAAGAAAGAAAGAAAGACAGAAAGACAGAAAGAAAGACAGAAAGAAAGACAGAAAGAAAGCCCTCGAATTATCTAAGATGATAAGGAAGAGAGCTATGTATTGAATTGAAACCCCTCTCTTCACGTTCCCATGTTGAAGTCCTAACTTCCAGTGAGTCCTAACAGCAAACTGTGACCTTCTTGGGGAAGAGGGAAACGTGCAAATAGAATCAGAAAGATGCGGTCATACTAGTGAAGGGCAGGATCCTGTGGTCTTTATAAGCGAAATAAATTTTGGACGAACACGAGGGGATGTCGGTGGATTTCGCAGCTTTGTGCCACCAGCCGAGGAGAAACTACCAGGAGGAGGAACTTGAAATATCCCTGGGAGTTGTCTGTCTCTAGAGTCGCCAGAGGGAGCTGGCCCTGTCACCTCAATCCGGACTTCTGGCTTCCAAAACCACAAGACGATGAATGTCTGTTGCCTAAACCATACAGTGATTTCTTGTAGCTGCCCTAGCAAAGCGTCTGCTCAGAAAGAAAGGCAAACAGAAAGCTTATTTCCCAGCATCTTAGTGCCCAGCATCCCGGGGCAGCGTGAGATGTGAGCAGCCTGCTCTCTCCTAGTGAAAACCCCGTGTGGGCTCCTCGCCCTCGGTAGTGGCCTCCTTGACTTCCCCATCTGCCCGGGAAACCCCTGGCATCCTCGCGGTGACTCTGCCTCTCAGCTTCCCTATGCACTTGCCTCTAGCTGTTTTTGTCCCCACACTCTGAGCACTCAGGTGTCCGTGCATTTTTTTCTTTTCTTAAATGTGTTTCCTGCTCAAAAAACATTTCTCTGACCACCCTCTGTAGAATAACACTCTCTCCATTTCTTAGGCTCAATAACACGTCTCGGTATCTGACATGGCGGATCTGCTGGTCCTATCTGCAGGGGTGTAAGTGCCTCAAGCGGACACTGTCAGGCTTAGCGTTGTTCCCCCACACCAAAGACTGTGGAGCACACTGAAGGAACTCAGTGTTTGTTGAATGAATCAATGAAGGCAGGAAGAATGGAGTTTCAGGCACTTGGGGACTTTATCGAGCTGCTCCCAGGAACCTCTGCTTTTTTTATTTTTTATTTTTTTATTTTTTTTAAGATTTATTTATTTATTCTTACAGAACTGGGGTACAG
>NW_004567127.1:10214711-10261414 GCF_000260355.1 Condylura cristata | reverse complement strand
TTTTTTTTTTTAAGATTTATTTATGCATACAGAACTGGGGTACAGGTCAGAGGTGTGGGGGCGGTGAGAGGCTTCACCAGAGACAGAGTGAGGACCAGAACAGGCCGATGGACATAGTACACTGCTGAGGAGAGCAGCGGGCACGTCAGGAGAGGTCTGCCGCGCCATGTGGGTCACCTCTGGGGCAGGCGGGAATCAAACTCATGCAGAAGTGGCTTTAGCTTCTTAGTGCTGTGCGTTAACCTGCTGTGCCACCAGGGAGGGTCCTCTTCCTCTTTTTTTTTTTTAAGATTTATTTATGCATACAGAGCTGGGTGCAGGCCAGAGTTGTGGGGCAGGGGTGTGGGCAATGTGAGGATTCACCAGAGATGAAGTGGGGAGCAGAACAGGCTGATGCACTGAAGCACACTACTGAGAGAAGCAGTGGGTGGGACAGGAGAGGTCTGCTGCACCATGTGGGTCAGCTCCCTGGTGGGAGATCGAACTTGTACTGAAGGGGCTGTGGCTAGCTTTATAATGCTGCACATTAACCCGCTGTGCCACCAGGGAGGGCCCTTTCCTTCCTCTTCTTTCCCTCCCATCATGTGAGCTGCAGGAAGGGCATTGGTTAAAAATGAGCTCCATTGAGGAGACAGTCCTCTAGTCACTCCTGTATTCTCCACAGAGCCAGGGACAGTTAAATACAAATTAAAGGAATCAAAAGGAAATTGGTTTTTGCAAAGAACTAAATTTTACTCCACTAAAGGTCTCCAAAATAACCTCTGCCTTTCAATTGGCCTCATACCTGGCTCAAATGATCTTTCAATTTGCACTTTTATGCTAGGTTGCTGCTAGCCTGGCCCCTAAGGATCCCTTCATCTGGGCTTCCACACCTTCTAAAATCCCTTCCCTTCCAGTGTGAGCTGGATTTAGGAGTTCATTTCTCAGGAATAAAATAAAAACAGAAGTCATGGGTTGTCAAGTCTGAGATTAAGTTACAAAGAGACTCACTTTCATCCTGCTGGCTCTTGGTCTCTTACTCTGGACTGGGGGAACCTGGAAGAAACTAGTCACCATATTGTGAGGTGGCCATGTGGAGGTTGAAAGCAGATTCTCCCCCAGTGCAGCTGTGAGATGACTGAACCTTGGAAGACACCTTAATTGAAACCTCATGGGAATGGCTGAGTCAGAAATTACTGATTAATCTATGGCCTGACCCACAGAAATGGTGACTAATAAATGTTGGCTACAGCTGGTAGGTGTTGAAGGAACTTGATTTTGTGCTCAATAGTTCATTTTTTTAAATCTTTTTTAAAATAAATATTTATTTGTTTGTTTGTTTAGTTAGTTATTTATGCTTAACTGGAGGTACAGGCCAGAGGTGCAGGGGCGGTGAGAGGATTCACCAGAGATAGTGGGGAGCAAAACAGGCAGATCGTTGAAAGACGCTGCTGAGGGGAGCAGCAGGCCTGTCAGGAGAGCTCTGCCTCTCCATGTGGGTCAGCTTCCTGGTGACAGATGGAACTCATGCAGCAGTGGCTTTGGACAGCTTCATATGTGGTGCTTTAACCCACTGCACCACCAGGGAGAGCCCCCAACACTTCATTTTTAAAGCATTCCTAATGTGAAAAGTTAACGCAAGCCGTTTCTTCAAAAATCTAATATACACACAAGTTTTTTTCATGTCTGAGTTAACTTTTAAAATGTGTCACATTTATTTTTGTATGAATACTTAAAATGGCCGCCATGATGTAAATGAAAAGGCTGATTTCAAGCCAATATATTGTCTTAGTTGATCCTCATAAGAACCCTCTTAAGTAAGGAACTATCACCACCCCATATTAAACTACAGAGAAACTGAAGAAGAGCAATAGAATTCACTGGAACTTGCATCTAGCCAGTAAGAGGATGGTTGTGTTCTCAGGCTGAGGTCTTAATGACTAATCTTTGCTGCTTTTAGAAAAAACAGTGCAAATGTCTTATTAAAATAGGTTCAATTGTCTTCAAACCAGTCCTAGATTGGAAGTTACTTAACCAGGGTTAGAGGTTTCACTATTAAAAGATGGGATGATGTCGATCTTTGAGGAATTCTTCAGAGAGTAAATTAGTTAAAGGATTTACTAAGATTTACTTATCTTCTCCTTGGCATATATGACTATAAAAACAAAAATATCCAACTAAGACCCTAAATTATTGAAAAAAGAAAACAAAACCTTTCCCTTCCTGAAAGGGAAATCACTAGAAAATCCAAAAGCACTCACTAAACATACTCTTGGATTATTCTTTATTATTTGTATTGATCCACTTCAAACTCATTCATAAATGCTGACAGTTAAAGAACAGGAACTGTGACCCAGGCTTATTCTCACCTAACTGAGGATTTCAGCAGCTCCACAAAAGAATGTCAGAAAAATGACCTTGGGAATTGTAGAAATAATTCTGAGAAATCCGAAGCGCTCGTGCATTGCTGTATCGTTGATGAATGTAAAAGCATTTCACTTATATCTAGATACCTGGCTTGAGTCTTTCCTGCTCCAGTATTTTCAATCTGTACGATCTCAGGCAATAAATAGTACAATAAATAGTACAAGCCTCAGTTTCTTCATCTCTAAAATGAAAAGGAAATCAACTTGGCCCTCCTACCTGGGCTACTCCAAATTTGATGAGATGAACTCGGTGAAAAGGCTTCATGAGCCGTGGGCTGTGAATGAAGGGATGTTTATCTTCAGTTATAGTCACTGGCAGAAGGAAAATTCTCACTGTAGATCCTTTGCATTTCTGCTCCTGTGGGCATGAAGCAAAAACCACTGAAGTGCACACTGCTATTGTAGAAGAGGTGTGGGGTGTCTGGAAGCACACACCCCACTGTGCCCAGAAAGCGGCTGTGTCACAGCCCAACCAAGACCATCTCCACTGGGGTCACAGGCAGGAGCAGCTGTCGGTCCTGAAGTCTGGCTGTTACCCTCCACTCTTAATTCAAGTTACATCAGAGTTGAAGCACATTTTGCTGCTCAGCCATAGAATCCAGCGCACCCACATTCCCTGGATTTTGGTTACCCCAGGAGAGACACGGAGATCTGCCACATTGCCCTCATGGCACTCATAGCTGCGAAATGATCCTGCCAAAAAATAACGGGACAGACACCTGACTTTCATGGTTAGTGCTTGTGTATTTTAAAACCTCTGCATGCAGAGAAAGTCTTTGAATCTCCTTATTCTGAACTATGAAGAAAAACTGAATCGCACAACAGTACACAGTGAGGATGGAAGGAACAGTTTGACCAGCTGAACTCTTCGTTTTCAGAGATGAGCCTGTGGGGGTCTATGTGCTGTGCTCAGGCATGTGGTTGATGAGAAAGACCAAGTGCCAGCAGAGATGAGGTGTGCACACCCACCACCCTTCACCCAGGCCTCCACCAGGACCCAAACGTGTTTTAGGAGACAGAGCATCGAGTGACTTTCTGTACTGAGACTTAA
Source organism: Condylura cristata (assembly GCF_000260355.1). Lineage (NCBI taxonomy): Eukaryota > Metazoa > Chordata > Mammalia > Eulipotyphla > Talpidae > Condylura > Condylura cristata. Next base: position 10,257,958 of record NW_004567127.1, on the reverse strand, counting down.
CATCTGGGTTATCATAGTTTCAATATGCCTAGCAGTTCTGGAACTTTTTCATGGAGCCAGAGTCTGAAGTACCTCCAAAGAACTTTTTGTTCATTTGCTGTCACTATTCCCTCCCACCCTCACGAATCGTTGGCACCTAAAGAGAAAGAAGATTCCTTTTGGATCTTCTGGAGGGAGATTTTATTTGATAGAATAAAGTGCCTTCTCACTGTCCAGATGTGAGTGTGACTTTACAAATCAGAGTCCAACCAATCCCAGAAACTTAGTTGCAGTGAAAAATGAAGTGACAAATGGACTCAGTACATGATTATGAACTGGGTGAAAATTCCATTTTCCTACTAAAATAATGAGTTCTTCAGTTCAACTTCTGCCATTGTTAGTGGGCTTGCATATTAATCTTCCTGCACACACACCTTCGCTTCCATCTTTAATATGAATGTTCAAAATTAAGCCACATGTAAGAAAACAATCATTGGCTCTAGTCACTTAAAGCTGCTTTACAGTTCATAAAGAGGAGATCAACATTTCTCAAATACTTACCAGGTGGCGCCTTAGTGGACACCTATTTCATGTGATGGTTATTACTTCATAACATTCCTCTCTGACATTTATTAACCCTTTATTATAAAAAATGAAATTGGTGCTTGGAACAGTTGATGGCAGGGCTGGGTCTGACCAAACTGACCTTCACTAATGCTCTCACTCTTCCTGTAACACCAACTGGTTTAATTTCCTTCCCAGAGGGAGTTATTTAGAATCTACCGAATTTTGCACTTCAATTATTACATATGAATTATGCTAATGGTATTCAAAGATTAACTAAATTTGCCAGCAATCCATCTGGTGGCAATGACATAGTAGCCCATATAATCAGGCACAATTTCACTGTGTGTCTGACCCCAGGTGTGTCACAATCACCGGAGGAAGCAGGTGCTGTTGTTATAGCAACAGGCCGAGGTCTTCGGAGGCCCTCTGTGGCAGGGAGGGGGTATGAACCTAGATGCAGTCTAATTTCTGGGGGCATGCTTTTATCACCCTTCCACATAGCTATCCACTGAAATGGAACACAGAAAGGCCTTTAAAGACCAATCACCAACATTCTACTTTCATTGCTTGATGGAAAACCAAACACGTGAATGTTGTAAAGGATATACTGATACTTCCAAGCTTCCAAGTTAACTAGCAAACTAATGTCATAGCCTTCCAGGTAAAGGTGTTAAGGGAAGGGTGTCCTAAAGGAAATCTGCCGAGGTTTGTGGACTCCACCCCCTACTCCAGTGACTGGAAAACTACAACTCCCAGCAGGAGAGAACTGCGAGGACCCAAGGGCGGAGCTAAGCAGGCATTCTGGGATTTTGGGGGATAAATAGAGAGCAGTTTTCCAACTGTTTCTCTGGAGAGGCAACAGCTCTCAGACTATGTGACTAGCAGTTTGTGACTTAAGTTGGCCGAGCTGGTAAGATATTCCAGTTACTTTGTATCCCTCTCTTTCCCTGGGTTGTTCCTTTTCCTTTCCTCTTTTGTAAATGAACCCATTACCCTTTTGTGTGTGTCTGCAGAAAATCGTATTTTAAGCACGTGGGTGAGGACCCACAGACAGGCAGCCCAGTTCACGTTGGGCTACTCTGTAACAAAGGTAGGGGCAGAATAACCCATTGTACTGTAGGGAATCAGGGGTGGGGGGGCCTTGTCTTTCTGAACATATTTGTGTTAGTGACACCAAGCAGAAGCCACTGTGGAACATGCCTTCCCTGGTCTTGGCAAGGAAAGGGGTCCCCAGCCCTCCTGCTTCTATCACTGCCAAGAGCCAGTGGCCTGCTCTGCTGATGGGAAAGGCCTCGAGGATTCCCTGGCTTAGAAGTTATTTTCTGAGTAAAATTTTAATCAAAATAGGGAAAAGCATTTAATCTCAGCCATCAATTTCTCTAGGCAGTATCTCTTGAAGCTTTTCTTGATGAGGCAGGACTGAGAGGGTGTTTCCGAATGCTGGGTTAATAATCTTCAACTGCTCAAAGCACGATTTAGTATCCAGTCATTTCTCTTTGGTTATGTAATCTTGCCCCATGAAGTGTGGCCATAGAGGGCAGTGGTTAGAATGATTCTGGCCCCACACTGTCCAAGTCAGAATCCGAGTTTTGATACCAGCTGTGTAATCTGGGGTCATGTTGCATGTTGTAGCCTCTCAAAATGTCTCATTTTTTTTTTATCTGAGAAATAGATAACAGGGGTTCTACTTTGTGGGGATTGTTATAGTCAGTGCACCAAAAGCCTTTAGAACAGTAAAGTGTGAAAATATACATCTCTTTCAACTGTTGTGTAGACTTATAGGTCACTGTTTATATCTGAGGCACCAATCCTAATTCAATCTGATCAAAATTAGGGCTTCTATGCTCCTTATGAACTGGGCATCTGCTGAATGATAGAAATGTTCAATGGAAAGACTCTTCAATCTGGAAAAATCAGTTTAATGCAAGTAGTAACTTTTTATTGTATTGACATATATACAAAATATTACAGAGTGAAACACCACTCTAATTCACTGTATTACACAAAGAACTGCATACAGGCAAGACAAAGTATGTGAAAAAAACATTTACTTCTGTCTTTGGTATTAGAAATCTACATCAACCGGCAGCATTCAGTCTTCATTACAAAGTATTAAACAGAGACAAAAATGTAATTGGTAATGTCGTGAAGAGGGGCTCTAGATCCTCTATGGGAAACCCCCAGGTCCATGAAATGCAACAGGCAGACCAAACACCATTTATGAAGGAAGGAGTCCACTAGATAAAATAAGAACAATGTATATACCACAACACTGCTCTGGGAACAGGCCAATGTGTGTGTGTCCTGATCTTTCTGTGTAACACTTGGCTGACCGTAACAGGGCATTCCCAAGACACAGGGTTGCAGATAAGACTTTTGAACAAAGACTCCACTCCAAGAGTACACCTTGTGGGTATAAACGTACTGTACACAACATTTATACAACTCATCTTCATGATCATTTACACATATACAAAAACTTAACTGGTTTTAGTAAATAATTTTTCTAAAACACAATCACAGTTTACATAATTCTGAGGTAAAGGTCCTGAATCTATGCTATTTGAGAAGTCCTATCCACGAGGGCCTCTAAGGGGTATGCGTGCGCTGAATGTCAAGTCCAGGTGCAGGGAAAGGGCGGGCCATACCCACCTCCTTGCAGAGATGATCCGAAATGTCAGAACAAAATGTTCCCAGTTGGGCTCTATCAAATTCATGCTTCTAATATCTTCTTTTCAAACATGAAACACTCTCTGAACCTTGTCAGAACAAGACTTCTGGCATGGAGAACACACTTCGTGAGCAAAGGGCCAAGTTAGTGTCTTAACTTGACTGTCTTGACGGGGCACTTGTGGGTCCCAGGAATAGCGTATGTCGACTCTTTATGGGACAAGGGAAGACTTGGTCAAAGAAATGCAGCACTGGTCCTATAGACTGTTCCTACACATCCAGAGAAAAGGGTGCGCTCATGGGAAGATCCTCAGTGAGAAGGGCCTGGACCCCACAGGGGTCTAGAACAACCTAGAGACCCTTCTTCCTCAGCGTGCTCACCTTCCAAAGTCCTCAAGAAAGTTTTCTGGGCTGCTGTAAATGCTCTAGGAAAACATGTGAATCAGAACACGTTTCTGATTCCCAGGTCTTCTGGTGCATGAGAGGGAGGAAGAGGCATGTATTAATTGAGATTGCTTCTATAAAATCACTGACTACAAATTATAGAGAGCCCTTGATCCGTTTCTGTAAACAATGCCACCTTGCTCAGGTCACATGCAGCTGCCTGTAAGACATTAACCGAGATGCTTCGGAAAATGAAGTACTACTCTTCCCAAATAACCCTATGGAATCATGAAGGCTGTGAGGATTTAACATGGACTTTTCTTTTATGCACTATTGTTTCTTTTTTATCAACTTGTGGACATAATCAGGACATCAAATGAATAATTAAAACCCCTCAGGGATCTATCCCTGATGAAGCAAACGTGAGCATTTGCGGCTTCTATTTTATCATGAGTAAGATCTGGGGGTGAAAAAGTTTGCGAGGCAGTGAGTAATCTCAGGAGCCATTTAAGACACATAATGCTGGACCTTCTCTGTAAGCTGTCCAAGCGGCCGAACTTGATTTTTTCCTTCACATGGGGAAAATAAACTTCTGCTTTTTTGTACCATCAAAAATTCTTGTGAATGGCAAGTATATGCTCCACATTGACGTATGGCATTCGTAGTATCTGACCAGATATAGTAAAAAGAAATATGAACCAATGTGTTTGTAGGGCTCTTCTGGGAAGAAAAACTCTTGGCTCTGCCCCAGGCCTTGACATTGACAGACTGGCAGGCTGTTTCTTGCACAGCTCCAGGCAAGCCATTAATCTGTCAGGACCAGCATCTTTAGAAATCCCAGCATTAAGACTTAGGAGGAGAGGGGGAGGGAGGATGTTGAATAGCCAGAAATGCAGCTTTTTAAACACTTCAGTTAATTCATAATGCTGTGCAGACTTCAGTTAATTCATAATGCTGTGCAGACCTTCTCAGAATTTCTGGTGCAGGATACAATGCTGGGTTGGAATTATTCATCCTCTTCCACGTATGTGGATGGAAACCAGCCCACCTAAAACAGAAAAGCAAACAACATAGCAACATGGCTTTGTAGCTGGCACTTCAAAGGGTTCTACAAACAGTACTCTGATTACACTGGGGTTTTGGACCATGTTAGGTGGCAGAGATTGGTTTAATGGCACCTAGAAATCTGCAGTGAGTAATAGAAGGGACGGTTAAAATAAGCTTAAATGTGTTCCAATCTGTTAGCACACAAATAAGTAAAAGAAATGCAATCTGGGCTTCCCTGATGAATGGTTCCTGTTTCTGCCATAGAACGGGCTAGGAAGACTGGGGACTATGTCCTCTTCTTTCCCATTTAGAGCAACAGGTCTTATGGATGATTTGTGTTGCTAATAAGTTCATACCTTGAGACTTAAATGTCCTTAGAGACCCCCCAAAATGCCAACCCTTTTTCAAGAAGGTCTTCAAACTCGCCCAAATGAATTTGATTTATGACACTATCATAATTCCGCAAACGATTTTTTCTCAAGTCTCTTGAGTTATCAGGAAGGGCCCATTATAGTCCCACGGCCAGGGCTTAGTGGTGTGAAGTCCACAGTGCCATCTGGGGTGTCAACTGCAGCACCACAAGGGTGTCAACGTGAGCTCGGTGCCTTCACTCACACACACGAGTACATCAAGGTGGAAACTCACCCGGCCATTGGCTTCTCCTCTCCACCAGCCATTTGCACTCATCTTTGTGTAGATCTTCACCACATCTCCTTTCAGAAGGGACAATTCTCGCATGTCTCTTGCACAGAAGTCATAACGAGCAATGGCAATACCCAGCACTTTCGGACTTAACACTGAAAACAAACCGTGGGGAGTCAGAGTCGATTTGCAGTTTAACAACCATAAGAGTCTAATCAGATGAATGTTAGAGATGTGATAAAATGCACAGCCGTGAGTTTATTACAGACCAGTGATGATGGGAGCGGAGCTTGAAAGCAGCAGAATTGCTGTTTCAATTCAATCATGTGTAGTCAATTTCTTCTCATAAAGTTTAAAGAGCACCATGGTTCTGTTTTCACACTCCTCATAAGAAGTTCAAAAGAGGGATTGGTTTTGGTTAAAATGGTTAATATTGAAGTGACTATCCAAGGAGACAAAAATCTCACAGAAGTAGCAAAACATTTCTATTGATGACCTAGCTATCTAACTAGACCCTCAAATGAAAAAACTTTTTTTTTAAATCTTGTGACTATTTTCATTAAGACTCTGCATAACCAAGTTTTTTTGTTTAAAAAGTCTCCTGCTAGATTTATCACTTAAATGGCACTTCCTCCCCCCAATCAAACTATATTGGGGATAAACTCAACTATTTCTTTTGATATAATTTCACTGATTTGAGGAAGCGTCAATCAGGTTTCACAGAAAGAACACACAAACAGCAACCACTTATCTTCTTTCTTTTAAATAAATTCTGCCTGACAGAAAATCTTTATGAAGGATATAACCAAAAACAAAAGATCAGGATGTTCATCTCCTGTATTCAGATTAATTTTATGGTAACAAAGGATCTAACTTACTCCCTGGCTTCACCCAACAATCCTGACAGGAAAACTCTATTTAAGCTGTATGTTTGTACTTCCACAATGTTTCCCAACACATTTTACAGTATTAACTTTTCTACCTGTTGCTCTTTGGGGTTATAAAAACATTTCAATTATATTTTTGGTGATTCTCAGAATCACTCACCTGGGATGAGTGGGACTTTACACACCTTAAATGGTAGAGGAACTTAAGTCTAAGAAAAAGAAATAAATGGGAAATGCCCTACATGTGCATTTTTCACAGCTCCTGGAGCCCACGTAGCTGCAGTTGGGACCTGGGTTACTCTGGAAAGCTCCCAGGCGGTGCTTGTGCTAACAGAGATTTTTTTTTTTTAATCTTCAGGTGTCAATCATAAGATAAATGAATAGTAATATTGCAGATTTCAGAACTGGACAGGGAGTAAAAACAGGATGTTTTATTTTACTGTTTGGACACTAAGCACGTTGATGTTTTTCTTACTGAAAACCGTCCCAAACTGCACGACTCTCATAAAACACCCCAACCATACACTTAACTGTCACCGTGTATTGGTCTCTCAACCTCTTGAGAGACCAATTTTTCTCACTGACAAAATGAGAGGTCTATACTAGATGACTTCTAAGGTCCTCGTAGTCCTAAATGTTATGATTCCATTGGAACTTACAGGTTAGTTTAAAAAATCTGTAAGAAAACATACTTTATCTAGTGCTAATATACTCTCTGACATATGCCATAAACAGTTATTAAGTTCTCTAAGGACAGAAATCAAAACCAAATGCTCATGTACAAGCTGATGGGCACAGTCATCCTATCAAGCAAGATGCACTGAAATTCACTCTATATCTGGGGACAAAGCTGGGATATTGGTTCCACTGATTTTCTTAATGGAAATATGTAAACACTCTTAACTGAAATGGCTGATTCTCAAGAAAAGGAGTGATTTTAGTGTGCTTTACCCTCTCTTTCTACTTCTGCCCCTCATCCCTTTTCAATATCTCTCCAACAGATAAAATAGAAAATGTCTTAGTGAAATACATAAGACCAGCACACACATAAACCAGAGGGGTGAAATGCCATGACAAACGATGACTTCATGAGCGAGGAGAGGAAGTGCAGGGTGCGAATGTGACGCCAGGGACTGTTTGTGAGGGGATGTATCCACATGAGAAGCCACACAGAGAAGTCAAAATATCTTATTTGCAAACAGAAGCAAGTTGAAAAGACATATAAAAGCAATAAAGCAGTACCTGACCAGAAAGGAGTGGAGGAAGGGGGGACAAAGCTGTAGTCTGGAGGAGTTACAAAAGAAAACCCACAGAACAAAGAAGGGGCTTAGAGAAAGAGAGAAAAAGAGAAGCAAAAGAGCATTTAGGTTTTGGCAAAAAATGTCTCAATATAACTATTTTGCTGTAGATAATTACAAGAAAAATATCACGTTAAAGTTGGAATATCAAACTTCACTTTCACCCAATTCTCTCCAATGACTGTTTCTAAATGAGCCAGACAATCTTTTACATTTTGATTGACAGTAGTTCTGCAGTTCAAAGCTAGCTATCCTTTCACAGGTGAATAGAAACCACCCACTCCATGTGGCCATCTCTGAAACCATCTAGAAACAGCCTCATCCTTGAAGCAGTGTTCAGTTCCCACTTTGTTACATCAGGGGAGAGGAAAAATTCAGTAGATTCTTAAAATAAAATGGCCTTCACATCAAAACTAACACAAAGGCCACACAGGGTAGTAGTAATGCAATGTGGAAAGCCCACTGAAAATTCTAGAAAATCACTCATTAAATTGGTTAGAAATTACCCCCCTCACCCAACCAAGTATTTTATTTCCCAAAATAAAATGTAACTATTCCAAATTGCATCCTATCTGGCAAAGAAAAAAAAGTAAATATACCTCCTAACTTTCAGAAATGTAAAAACTTCTATGAATTGGAACATTCAAAACTATTTCACTTTACTCCTAATAATAAGAGCTAACATTTACCAATAATTCTGAAGTATTGGGCACAATACTCAAATGTTTTATATTCAGTACTTCATTTAATCATCACAACTTAAAAAGAAAGGCACTGATACTATTTCCCCTTTATATTCAAGAGAAACCTAGATGCAAACCCAGGCATGCTGACTCCAGGATTCAGATGCTGCATTGCTCTGCATTTACCACTTTGCTTTGTACCTGTCAGCAGGTACAAAACTGCCTGATCTGCATTACTCTATTGCAATGGAAAAGGAAGACATGGTTACAAATTTGTCCCCAGTATTTAATCTATCCTCCCACATAATATGTAGTTTGATTATATAGTTTGACTGTGTTTGCCCAGCCTTCCTGCAGGTTGATGTAGCAATGTGACGAAGTTCTGACCAACAGAATTTAAGCAGAAGTAGCACAGGGAAATTTCTGGGACTCTTCCTTGAAGAGCAGCTGGCACTACCCTTCATTATTTAGGGATTTCATCCTCTCTGTCTTATGGGCTGTGAAAGCTACCATCTTGGTTCATAAGTAGGAAGGTTCATCTTAAAGATGACAAAGCATAAGTTTGAACCCATACATATTACCCATACATATTACTAAAGATTTTATAGGACAGGGATGCCTGCCCTTTCTCCACAATCCTGGACTAGCTATGCCCAGGTGTTTATGGGAAAGAGAAATAAATGTCTATGTTGCTTAAACTTATGGTTTTGGGATTTCTGCTACTTAGATCTAAAATAAACAATAACTAAAAGTTTTCTACAAACATCTGAGATGAAAGTTGGCTGAGCAAAATGGGAAAATAATCTTCCAATATATTCTGGCTCTTCTCAGGTCACTGCTTGGTTTTACAAGCACAGAATTCTTCCTTCTGTTGTCAAGACCCCAGTGAGAGCTAAGAATTAGCTTATTAAGAATATTCTCAAAAATAATGTCCAAGGGAATTAGTGGTGTTCCCAGGTTCTCGGAACCATGGGCCTAGGAGGCCCCATAGATGTACTGAGGTATTCAGGCTCCCATGCTTCACCTAAAGTATACTCTATTGGTAATCAAGGTTCTTTTCTGATCCACCACACATTACAACTTATATTTTCACCACAGTAGTACATGCCATTACAACTAATTTTATAATCTGTCCCATTCCTCTACTGCCATATTATAAAAGGTGTGTGCTCATTAACCTGGGGTCATGAAATGCCCACTAATAAGAGTTATTGCCTCTTAATTGTATAAGGAAAATAGGACACATCTAACTATTATTAGCGAAAAATCTGGTGTTAAGCTTCCTATCCGATACTTGGGAGGACTTAAATTAGAACCTCTCATTCTACATTCTACTGGCCAGTATTAGGGTTTGTTCCTTGAACTGTTTCTAAGGATCCATCCATGATTGTTTCTCTGGGACTATTTTATCTATAAAGCAATAAAAGAAGATTGTATTTCTCCAAAAATTCAACTGAAGATAGTATAAACCAAAATTCTGAAATATAAGAAAAGACAGCTCTAGAAGAAGAAATCAATGAAAATACAGTTAAAGATAATTTGAACGATCTTAATAGGTAGATATAGTAGATCAGATAACCAGTCTTAATTTAAATTACTTAACATTACTGAAGCATATGGATAATGCTTTATCTAAGAGCTTTAACCGTTGTTTCCAATATATTATACCAGGGCTAACCCCTCCCACCTCCATTCTAACCCTAAAAGGCCTGAAACATTTGCATTCATGCCAAGTAGCTACAATTAGTCTGCTTATCTAAATAGGTTGACCTTAATTAGGTAATAGCTATGTCCTATTATTAGATCTGGACCCTTGCTAGCTTCACCCTAGCAAGGGGTCCCCCAGTGAATAGAACAAATTCTTGGATATGCTTTGGCTCCTTCTTGAATTACAGTATATAATTTCAAATGTTTTCATGAAGTGACTGTAAGGTAAAACCAGTATCTCTGATTTAACTCATCTGAAACCAAATCCATCTCCCTCCTAGTAATATAACTCAACCCCTCACATTTTTTGTTCTTTATTTCAATAACTACTGTTTTCTTATTGCAAAATAGCCTTGCAAGGTTAATATACTATTTCACTCTTTCTTCTTACTTTCTTCTACCTATGAAATATAAACTCACCCCTTCACTTTTCAGCTCTAATCCCCCCAATCCAGGCATAAATATCATTTCTAAATATGACTGTTTTCCAACTGGTCTTCTCATTTCCAGTGTTCTTGTTCTCCATACTAACTCTCAGCTACTTACTCTGAACATTATCATGAAGCCAACATTCAGTTCCTAAATTATGAAATCCAAACTCTTGACCTGCATTGCACGATGATTCATAAGCTGATAGCATCCTGCTTTCTTAACCAATTTTCTGTAATTACCCCAAACAAATTCTTTGCACCCAGACCAGTTTTTAAATAACCCCCTAAGGCTTTAACTGCATTTTCAACTCAAAACTTCTCATTTTGGAATGCTGCTTCTTTGCCTTATCTCTGCTAATCTTACCTCCCGTGGTCAAAGCTCAGTTCAGTGTTCTCCCAAGAGCCTTTCCCCCAACCAATCTAGCCAACTCTTATCCCCTTCTCAATCCTTTCTAGCTAGCATCAGTGAGACATTACATCATGGCATCTCCTGGCTCTACTGTTTAATTACTGAAAGTGCGCCCATGCTGTATGCCCAATTACTTGTTTGCTCTGGGGAGCAGGGGCCAGCTCTTATATTGCTGTGCATCCCCTCAGGGTCAGGTCCAGCGCTAGGCAAATGGAGTTGCTGAATGGACAAGTGTCTCAGTGGGGTATTTAATTCTGCAAGCTCCCAGGTCTCCTCTCATATTTGTTTAACTCATTTTTTGCTCACTTAATTGTTCAATAAGACTTTCAAGAAAAGCCAGCACAAGGAAAGGATGTGAAATGAGTTCCTATCTTCTTCCCTAGGAAACCTGAATGGTAGCCTTATCAATGATATTCCTACAGTGACTGCAATTTTTTTCTAAGGTGAAGAGCTGTTAAATTTGGTATATTTTATAGCAAAAACCATAAAGATTGCCTGGGGAACCCTCTTAGAAATAAAACGTTAATCAGATTCTCCTATCACCCAGTTCACAGCTCTTGGCCATACATTTTCGGAATTGGTGGGGGTACTTTCTATGTTCCTACACATCGTAACATAACTTATTATTTCCAATCTTTCTGACATCATCTTTCAATATCGTCTAGCCCTTTGTTCTCTAGAGCATTTGAATATCTGGCACCTATGGAGACAAGCATTTACAATAACATGTTTCCTTAGAAAAGTATGGACTTAAATTTAGATGTAAGCAATGTCAGAATAATGTATCTGATGAAAATAATTTGTAGAATGATTTACCTGCTATACATACTCACACCCATAATGAGAATCTATCTACCCATTTCTATACCTATAGACACAATTAGGTTTTCTTCATCAAATTCTTCCTGCTATTAGCAAGACACTAAGGTAAGATTATTGGTAGGTGCAGATCATGGAATGGAATTAGAAACAGCCCAATGACGATGACATTCAAATGAAATGAGGAGATACTACTTCCTAGCCCTTTCACTTTCTGATCAAATAATTACTTCATTACTGAATAATACAGACAGGTTGGCTGCCTACATTAATTGGGAAGCTTTAAAGAGAAAGAAATCTTTTATTTGTATTAGTATCAACAGAGAAAATAGGAACTAAATATTGAGACTTTTTTCATTGAAGAAATCATTTGCCAACTGCATGCTTTAGGTAAGGAAAGAGCTTTCCTCCTTTCTCAAACACTTGCCATTCCTTACTAGATGACAAAGGAGAGCCTGGCCCAAAGACATCTTCACAACACAGGCTGCCTGGTAATGTGTCATACAGATAGATCTGCTATTCACAAACATGACCAAACATTAGTTATCCATGTGTCCAAGTTATACAAATCTAAATTATTAACATTGTCTAATTAAAACAGAATTGACCTGTTAAGTACATACCCTGTTAAGCTAACTGAGAATAGAAGCTATCATCATAGTTATAATCATTGATTACAAATCATTAATGAGTATTATTCAGTTCTGAGACTTGATGGAAAAGATCTATCTTTTCCACAAAACTCAGAAGCATATTAAATACAGTGTTTAAAATAGAATTTTTAAAAGCATTAGTGACTATCTGATGCCTACACTTTTGTTGTCAACTCTAAATTCTGACTGAAAGTTTAACATGTTCTGTCTTGGTCAGGCCACTGATGTTCATGAGCAAATGAAAATCTACTCAGTCTTCAGGAACATTTGAAATTTGTACACAGTAGAGAGACACTCAATCACACACTCTTTAAGAACCTGGTTATCAAATCACAAAGCATTTTGAAGTTCCATTTAATTATCCACTACATGTATGAGTGAACATTATCTTAAGTATTTGCTAATTATTCTGTGGGTTACACATTACCTAATGTTCACTCTTAAGTTGCAACAGCCACATGTGTTCACTCTCATTTATGTAACAAAAAGCTGTTAGTAGAAATATCAGGCCATAGCACCAGTTATTAAACCCATGTGAGTTTGCTGTTCAGCAGTGTCCCAGAGGTTCCCCTGAAAAACAATGCTGCTACATGGGACCCAGGGGTAATGGGTTCAGAAGGTTCTCTCCACTCACATTGTCTGCAGGTAGACCAGCAACAGAGAGCATGCTGAGAATGTGATGAAACTTTAATTTAAATTTGTGATCCTTAACCTGGTTTTAGTTTAAAACTTAGGCATGTCTTTTGAGACTCCCAGCAACATTCATAGGCACGGTGTTAGAATCATCTCCTCTATCTTCCTAAAATAAAACAAACTACAATGCCTAGTACAGCAGTTACTATACATTTTCTGTCTTGCCACTGGAAAAACCTAAGACTCACTCTGATTCATCTCATTTCATTGTTAAACTGCACAGATTGTCTTTAATCTGAAATTCGAAGATATCAAGAAAATATTTCTAGAATTACTGGGAAAAGTAAGCAGTTACTTACTTTGTATCCAGAGCTACACAGAATAAACATAATATAAGTAGCAAAGACTCAATAGAAACATTAATCCACTAACAAGAAAATGAGTAAAAGACCTTTCCTATTGTTATGGAAATGATATCACTTGACATATCTGGGGATTTCAGATTATTTACAGGCATGGATTTATCAAGATGTGAACTTGATTCTGAATTATAATTCTTTAAAAATAACTGTCAAATTGCTGCTCTAAGGTGTTATAGGACATATAACAAATTGGACAGAGCATCTGACTTCAAAGGACCCTACAAACTGGTGAGGAGACGCACATACAGAATGTCACATTATTCATTTGAATTGAGTACACTATGACTAGACTTCAGGCTCCACTTGAGCCTCCCCTACTTTACTCCCCTCCAAAAATCAGCAGTCTTCCCGTTGGTTAGAACAAAACTTTAGTGTGAGCCTTGAATCTTGGGCTATTTTATCTCATATGTCAAAATATAAAGCCTATTGGCTCCATGTTGGTTGAAGCTGCTACCATCTCTCATCTGGATTGCTGTAAGAACTCCTCAGTTCTAGTTCATCCCACTTTATACTATGGTCTCTTTCAACACAGAAACCAGAATAATCTGGTTAGAACTTGAAGTCATAGCACCTCTCTGCTTTAAGTCCCACCAGTGGGTTCCCATTTCTTCCAGGACATAAAATCAAAGTTCTGTAAGGTCTGAAATGGTCTGGCCTCCCTGACTTCTCTGCTACTCTTGCTCTTGTGCCTTCTGTTCTGGCCACATTGTGCATATCCTGCTGCTCTTTTTTGTTGCTCTGGTGGTTCCTGCTCTCACCGGATCAAGTCTTTACCTTCACAGTAGTGAAGAGTGTAACCTGATCCCATGTGGTAGAAAGAGAATGCAGGGTTTATTGTGGGGGGCAGGGGTGACATACAAGCAGAGTAGTGGGCAGAGTACACACACCGATCTAACTCCCGCTGACCTACAGCAAATGTTGGGCCCACTTCCTGGTCAACATCCCAGCAGCCTGCTCTAAATGATGAAATGAAGTGCTCCTGATTCATGAAATTCTATCTTCAGTCCCGGCCACTGAACCACTGAGCATACACAGGCACCAAAAAGCTATGCAAAACTGAATGCATTACCTTCTCACCTCTGTTTGTTATGACTCTGCCCCCTGGCCAGGCAGCGGAGCGGTGTCACTGTTTGCTAGTCCTCCAAGGCAAATGCTTTCATACATACTTGTGATACTTCTACCTCAATTCCTTTACCCAGTGAGTAGGACCTCCAGACTAAGTCAAGATCTGCCCACTCTCCTGCTCCACTGCCATTATTCAAGTCTTGTTCCAGCCACCAACTGCCCAACTGTACCTTCCTGACTCATCTCTTCTCTGTCCAACCCATTTCTCACATAGTAGCTACCAATCTTTGAAAACAAGGTACATCAACCAACTTGTGCCATTTTCTGCTTATGAAGCTTTAGGACAGGTACAGTGATGATATTAGAATTCACTCACCAGGCTCTAAACATCTCTAAAAGTTCTTTCCTGTGAAGTTATTCTATACAAGCTACTTCTTCACAGAGTAATTTTCCTAATTTCTAATACCACACCTGCCAATCCTCGTACATCCTTTGAGTTTTGCCTAAATGGGTATTTTCAAAATGCCACCCCCTTTCTCTGTTTCTTCTTCATAAAACATCAACATTTCTGATTACTGATGAAGTTTTTTGCTCTATGTTTGTTCCTGTGCATCAGATTGTCTGGGTTATTCAAAGCTCATACATCCAGCATTGCACATCCCCTGGCACATGGTAGGGATTAAACAAATACGTGTTGAGTGAAAGGATGGATGAATTAATAAGCAAATACAGGACATCACAGGTAAGGAAAGGTTTCAAATATGACCTCCTCTGTGCTCTACAACTTAAAATTATGCACTGAGGCCCCCCACTGCTAGAGCAGGTGGAAAAGGAGGATGTTGCCATTTGCTCCTGACCTTGTTAGAACAACTCAACTAATGGGAACATCTCCAAATTCATAACTTAAAACTCTAAAATAACTCAAACTTAAGAAAAATACCAAGAAAATTATAAAGAATCCCCAATACACTTTTCATTCAAAATTTTCAAACATTTTACTATGTTGGTTTTCTCAATCTTAGTATTTTCCTGAACCATTTTAGAATACATGCAGATGTACTGTCCTCCAGGAAGGCTGTGTTTACTAAAATCAAAGGTATATTTTTCTATCATATGATCACAACCAATTGGCAAAAGCAAACATTACAATAATTTAAAATCACTTAATCTGGAATCGTACTCAAAATCTGTTTATTGTCCTATGTAGATTCATATATATATATATATATTTCCTGGCTCAGGATACACTCCAGGGCTATACATTGTGTGAAGGTATCATCTCTCTTTAATCTAAAACAATTCCTCAATCTTTCTTGGTCTTTTATGAAATTGTTACTTTTGAAGAGGACTGGCTAGTAATTCCGTTAAATGTCTGTCAATCTGGGTTAGTCTGATATTTCCTTATGCATAGATTCAAAATGCACAGATTCAAAAATATGCATTTTAGGGGCCGAAATATCATCAAAAATGAATGTCTTTCTTCAAGTATGATATGAAAAGGAACCAGACATCCATTTGCCCATTTGTGGTGAGGTTAACTTTGATCATTTGATCATTTTTCCATTAGTAATTAGTTCTTGTGAGAAAATACTTTGAGATTTTGTAAATAATATAACCATTTTTTTTAATAGCTAACTCTATTCTGGTCCAACTTAGTTCCTATGAATAGGAAAACTTGGGAAGATGTTTTAAGGTCTGCTCATAGGTCATGGAACCATTCCTAGCGCATAGTCATTAACATTCTACCTTATCTCCTTTCATGTATATATAAAAATGCAACTTACGATGCTATTTTTAAAAGAACATAACAAAATATCTAATCTCATTTCTCATTCATTAGATGAGAAAGCTAAGGTCTAGACAGACTAAGTGACTTGCCTAAGGTCAGAAAGCTTACTCAGTCGCAGACTGAAAATAATTAAGTACTCATTGTAGAGTAAGCAAGGCAAAAGCAATTCAGTGTCCTTCAAATATACAAACCCTACAGGTACCCCTGAAGCAGCAGTCTAAGGCAGGTTTACTGTGCTCATATCTGGAAAGTAATGGAAGCTCAAATCCACAGATCAGGAGACATTTTCTGTGGAGCCCCTGCAATTCCAGGGAATCACAACAGCTCACTGTTATAGCCAAGTTCTCTCTTTGTCCTCTTCTCTTCCTTGATCATCCCTTCCTTTCTCTTGGAAACACTGAAGTCAAAGACAAACACTCAGTCTCACCGCTATGGAAAAGACCTTTAGCTACAATGGGCTCCTCACCTAGAAATGCAATATGCTCCTTGCACAAAACCCTAGTCAATATCATCTTAAAAGCTGCATGGCTTTTGCATATAATAGCTCCATCGGAATCATATCATATTTTATAGACCTAAAAAAAAAATTGGTAAATTGCCCAAGAACATACAATACAAACTAATACAAAAAATGCAGTCTTCCCAATACTTTGGGACCTTCTTTTCCAATGTGTTTATATTATTTAAGAAAACAGCAAATAACTAAGGTTGCAGGAGTTGACACTCCATTCTCAGCCGCTATTGAGAACATAGGTGGTCCTTAACTTTAGTTTGCACTCTCTACTTCCTTTAAGGTCTCTCAGAAGCAATGGCGATGTCACTCCCTGTCCAATCTATTATCCCAAAGCAATAAATCTAGCTAAGTTATTTTTAGATGATATTTAGCTGCATATCCAAAGTTATGAGCCAGATGTAAGGGCTATCCGCATTTTCTGTACAACCTTCTCCCTGACCACTTCCTGCACTGCACAATGTGCATGAAAATAAAATCCATCTTTTAGTTAAGGGCTAGTCCTTCATCAGTACCTGGTATAAAATAAGAATAGCATATTGAAAATCATGACAGTAAAGATGTAAATTGCTATGAGCTAAAATTAGAAATTGTATTCAATTAAGAAATATAGGAAAATGTTTGCCGTGTTAAGAATGCTACTCATACATAAATAAAAATTAACCTTAAATCCACCCAAAAAGCAGAAGAGGAAGAGTAGTAGAAGTGGTAGAGGAAGTAGCAGCTGACTCTCACTGATGTTTACCATTTGTTTACCTACACCGTATCGACTGCTATCAATTCAGCACCCTACTGAAACCTCAAACCATCTTAATGTTCTAATTTTCCATCAACTATCCATCGACTATAGTGTTTATAAAATGTCCACTATCACATAAAATACTACTTCATGAAAAGTCAGTATAAAGAAAACACTGGACGATATTAGAAATTTGATCTAAACTCATAAGCCTGTTACATGGTAATGAATGAATAACCCTGATGTGTAGCCCGGGGCTTGATTATTGCTGACGGACACAGTAACTAACGCCCTCACGTCTTTCTGATCACTTTATGAGCGACACGTCTGATCACCCTTTATCAAAACATCAAACTCTGACAACACACACTTCCCTGCTGCTTAGTACAATACAGGTTCCAGATGGTCAGCGACCAGAGCTACCTCACAGTGCCTTGTCTATGTATTAAGTGTTTAATGAATATTTGTGGAAGGAGTAAATAAATAACTAATTGATGGGGGCAAAGCAAACTCTAGCAAAGATTATTTTGTAAATTAATAATTTGCTCTCTTTTCCTGATTAAAAAAAAAAAGGCATTTTTTTTTGACATGACTTGCCAGAGTCTCTACAAAAGACTGGAAGAGATTTTTGACTATTTGCTGAAATTCTCCCTGTAATTCACAAGGATGTTGCAAGTC
This sequence comes from Condylura cristata, assembly GCF_000260355.1. NCBI lineage: Eukaryota > Metazoa > Chordata > Mammalia > Eulipotyphla > Talpidae > Condylura > Condylura cristata. Next base: position 10,239,945 of record NW_004567127.1, on the reverse strand, counting down.
ATTCTGTGGGCTACGCTTTTTCAAAATAAGACAAAAGGCCTGTAACTCTCTTTCTAGTTACTAAACAAGCTTAGTCTTTAAATATTTAGCCAAACACTAGAGATAACTTTAAATTAGGCAACTTTCTTCACTGTTGAAACACATTCTCGGAGCATCTACATGTACCAAAGCAGAAAAAACTCCTGGGAATAACCAAGCACATAGTGCAATGTGAAGGTTGATGACCTCTGGCTAATGTTGGATGCTTACCCTCCCTGACAGCCGACCTCTCCACCTTGGCTCTCTAGAACTAAGTTAACAACTTAAACAAATAGGATTTTTAATACAACTGACCTGCTTGGCAATTGTTATTATTTCCTGCTGCTGGGAAGGCAAAGAAAAAGACAGTTGAAAGTTCTGTTTTTCGCATAGGGAAAAAAAGTTCTCACTCTGGTAGACCTTTAATAAATTTTTTAGAAAATTATTTATCAAGGTAAAACTTCACTTGTTTTTTTTTTAATCCTTCCATTATTTTATTTTTCATTTTAAAATTGTTGTATGGCAGGAGAAGGGGTACACCAGGACCCCCAAAACTGCTATAAAATGATTACTGAAGTTTGTTCATTAACTTAGCAGTCATTTACCGGCATTTGTTACAGGCCATATGTTGAAATACATCATGGAGAATTCCTGGCTTCATAAGGTATTTAGGGAAATGAATATAAATAGAAAAATGACAACACTGTGTACAGGTGCTACAGTAGATATCTGCGCAGCGTGCAGTGACAAGAAACAGGAATCTTGACTTTATATAAGGAGCACAGCCTAAAATAGGTAACAATGCACTAAAACATAGAAAGATAAACTTTAGATGGCTTAAAGTTTCAACATAAAGTACACTGTGACTGCACCAGGTCACTAATCCTTGTGAAAGGAAAAGCTATTAAGTTATTCCACTTTTAGTTTTTAAAAAACCTCTCAGTTGATGTGACAAATTACTTGTATATTTTACTTAATTGTAGTGTATGAAATCCTACTAATGTGAAGCTCTGTACTTTACCTGTTTCCTTTGCAGTTTCTGCTTGTAGGGAAAAATCGTTTATTACACTGATATAAATTTCTTTTCTGAAATACTCCTAAATATGCCAGCTTTGCTTAGGCCAAAGACTCTAAGTGTAAAAACATGGTTTCATTTCTCTTCCGAAACAGTTTTACTTTCAAAAAAGATATCAAAATAAGAGAACGAAATCACATTTTATTTATGTTTTTTATCACAATGTTCTCTTTATCTGCTATATCTCTCTCTAGGAAGATTCCATGACATTAACTGTTGAGGAAAGGAAAAATTGTTGACTTCTATTCACAGTCAAGAATGTTTTTATTTACATGTTAATCTTTTTTGACTGATTGGGAACAGCCAGCACTCATTCTGAAAGTGGCTAATGGGTACTTGTAGAAATACAGGCATCCGATAAACATTGTTTTATGTCATTTCAAAATTTCAAAAATAATGTCTGGAATAGAATCATGTGCAGACTCGGAGTACTAGGCTCAGTAGGAGAGTTGTGCATCTGGTTTTTTGTTTTTTTTTTAAATACTGTTACAGAAACAGGATTACAACCACAAATGCGCAAGATAGAATCTGGCTGATGTGAAATAAACACTGACACGTTAACATGTCCTTTCCATTACTAATGGGTTTCGGAACACAAACATGATTTTTACTTAAGCATCAAAAACTGTATTTAGACATGTTCATAAACCTGTTGGTCATTTGATTCTGCTTTCGCTCTAGAAAAATCCCCTACTAAATACATTAGCAAATTAGTTACATTTCAAGATTTAGAGGAAGGTATACAATGCTATTGTGCTTCTGATCTTTGACAGCAAATCATATTCTAAATTACAATACTCACCATTGCCTGCTCTATTACCCCTCTGTGTGGATGAATGTTCTGGTTCCTTATATGGAAATTGTAGGGTCGTATCTAAGGTTCGGAACCCTTCTTTAAGAGAATGATGTTTGTAGTACTCCACAAGTTCCTTCAGGAAAAAAGAATCAGGATTATTTTTGAGACTGTTCTGTTCTCAAATGCATGAGCTCCTTGACATAATTATATCGAACACAGAATAAATGACTTGAAACTAAATTTTCCTTAAGTAAATAGAAGAATAAGTAAATGAACATCTTTCCCGCTGCCTCGATGTGCAGACATACCTAGCAATTGCCATTGTTATTCAGGAGATTTACAATGTGAGTTACCCCCTATTGTTATTCATAGATAGAGAACATCCTGTTAATCTGCAGTCAGATGTGGTAAATGAAAAGAAACCATATAAAAACCTCAATTTCCAAGCAGTAATTATTGTTCTTATTTATGAAATACTTGCCTTTCTAAACAAAAATAAAGGAGCAGCTGCTTGCTGAGTTTATAGCAATTTCTAGTTTCCTTCATTTTCTTTCAACAGGGCAGAAAAATAAACTTGATCCTCTAAGTTCTTTTCCATGGTAGATCAAAGTTGATAAACGCCAAATGCTACATAACACCTGCTTCTAGCTGACAGTGATTTGATGCCATCTCATTGCTCTGCTTATCTGTCACTTAATATCAGTAGTTTTCCCAAGTTCTTCTTCCACAGCCAAGCCTAGTAACCACCCACAGTCTTTCATACTAAAATTCCAGGAAATTTCTTTTGTGATGTTGATTTTCATAGATTCTGCTCAAATCTGAAACTTTCGATTTAAATTAGAAATTCACAATAAGTCATAATGGAAAAATGCTGTATCATTACAGTCCTGTAGATATAAAATAACTTACAGATACCTGAAATAGAAATAAAAGGAAAATCACCTTTAGCCTAATGACTTGGTGCCTTTATTAGAGCACTCTTTTTTTAAACAAAATATGTAAAAGCAACTCATTTTTTTCTAAAAATTGCTCTGCCACCAGCTCAATACTTCCATTCTACTGTTACTGATATTGTTTTGATGAGACATTGGGTTCCGGAAGCAGGAACCTTGGGTTACCCGTGAGACAAACTTCATCAGAGCTCCCCTTTCAGGGGCACATGACAAGTTCCCCCCTGAGTCAAATATTTTTGGATAAATCTAAAGGACACACTTACTATAGAAAAAAGGAAAAGAGAAGAAGACACTCGCACAGACACAAGCAGGCAGAAAGGGCTGCTTCTGGAAGGGACAGGCCTGTTTTAATATAATATTTCTTTGGAGAGGGGGTCATTCCTTTGTGGAGTTGTTATCTATTGTTAGAATAATGACTTCTAGGGTATAACCAGGTTGATTGGTAAGGGCTGGTGATACTCAATAAAGGCCCTCAATGTAAACATCTCTATCCCTGGTCCACACCTATGGGTGTTTTCTGCAGCAGACCTCTGTAATGGCTGACAAACCCCATAGCCGACTTCCCAACCAGGCTTGAAGATTGTTCATTTCTGTAGCTGGTTCAATCATGATGTTACCTCCACCCCCTATTTCTGGTTTTGTGATGTTCCCATCCCAAGTTTTCTACACTAAGCCTCTATCAGTTACGTTCAAAGTTTCCAGGGCAAGTCAATCAGGCCAAAAATCACCTGAAAAAAGAGTCAGCAACAGTTTGCTAATTATTTATGACCAAACTCAAAGAGTTGTGGAATGAGTGCTGTGTGGGAAGACCCAAGGGCCCCAACTACTATGAATAAGAGGTTTCTAACTCTCCACAAAGTCTCTCCCCAAGCAACTGGAGTTCAAAAGCAAGAGGAGGACATTCTGTGGGTCCAGTGGGAGGATTAGGGAAGATTTCATGATGGAGATAGCTTGAGCAAGAACTGGTAAAATTTTCAAAAGCCAGGAAGAAGGGAAGGACTATTTTAAGTACAGCAGCCAGGCTGGGAATAGGCCCAAGGTGACAAAGTCCACATTTACAAACTACAGGCAACCTGGATTGGCTGAAGTAAACACGGACTTTTCAACTTCCTCATCCATGCAATGAGGATAATAAACCATTTCAAAGACTACAGTCAAGAATATAGGAAATGCCTGGCACATGTGAGTAACTGTTGTTAACAGCTACCATTAGCCATGGGCCAGGTGTTTAACATCGTTTCTCATGATCTTCAAAGAAGAAAAAGAGAACGGTCTTGTCCCCTGTGAAGCTTGGCTCTCTCTTGGGTTGGTCGGTTTGCAAAGGTGGTAGAGCTGGTGTCTATCTCCAAAGCTTGTGATTTTAAATATGCCCTACTATAAGTAAATAACATCTGGAAGAGGTAAATATACAAGAGAGACAGAAAATGGAACATCTGCTAACATGTCCATGATGGACAAGTAAGAGTGTTTTCTTATACCCAAGTTGTTAGGGCTTTACCTAGACGATAACTATACCTCTGTAAAATAATATTTTTTCCATCCTCTCTTCTGCCTTGCATCCAGATTATAGGGTCCTTGAGGGTGCAAAGGAATATGGAATCTGACCAACATTTAAAAAAATCAGAATACCACTAGAAATATACATACTTAAAATAGCATTAATGACCAGAATATGGCATTTATAATTATGGTGATTCTTGACATAATTTACAAGGGCAAGGTCATAATATAAATTTTACTGAGAAAGTAATATTTACTATTAATTATTTTTAAATGAAAGGCAAAATTTTATAAGGTCTCTGGAGAAGCTGTACTTAAATATATTTTGTATATATAATACTGCTCATACAAATGATATCAAAGGGTTGTCCTCATAGTCTTGTTTTTAAGCTGAGTAAAACCTGTTCTTTTAGCAAAAATATGAAAATAAACCTGAAAAACAATTATAAGCTGATAATTTTGAATGTCAATATAATTTTATTATAAGAGACCTGAATTTTACATGTTTTATTATGAATTAGTATGAATTAAAGTACATATGAAGTTGACTAGAAACCATGCAATCACCATACTGAAAGGGACTTGATCATTTAATACCTGCCCACTTTTAATTTTAAAAAAGAAAAAATAGCTTTCATAAGGCCTAGGGTCATGCTAAAGGCTTAGTAACCTGCAAAACATTCTTTTATCACTTCACTAAGCATGAAGATATTTTAGTTCCATTTTTACAGGCTTAGGAGGGTAAATCTTCCTACATGTTTCTAACGGGGTAGAATTAAATAGTGCCACTGTGGATCGTTTCCAACTTACGACTTTATGCTTTCTGTATTTTAGTCTAATCCACCCCTTCTTTAGCAGTCATTGACCTTCAGGTACTACAAGTAAATAAGAAGGCTCTAAACAAAAGAAATCACTAAGCTTTCCTTATCTCACACTGACACAGCAGTGTCAACAATTCAAGTCTCTGAAAAATAATGAGTGAGAGCCAGGCATTGCAATTACCAAGGAAACAGGCAATGAAGATGATTTATAAACAGCATTTGCACATGGGTTGTCTGGCATACATGAAAATTAGAACAAATCTAATGCCTTGTAATCTGGATACAGAGATTTGAAATTTGAACTTAATGGCAAAGAAAAGCAGAGATTTTGGTTAACCAAGCTATTGAAACCCAAAGGAAAAAAGTTAGGTCATAACCACCTAAAGCCTATCTTCTCTTTGAGAAACTGGCTAATTTTAAGAACATTCTGGAGTTTGCTTCCATTTTTCATCTTTCTAAATTGAAATGTAATTCCAGGCCCTAACAAGTTTCATAGGTAAAAGAATATAACTGTGCTACCCGTGATGGAAGGATCAGAACTATTCTGAAGAAACAATCCCCAAACACAAGCCACTATTTGTAATGGGAATTGTGCTATTTGGCTATAAATGACATAAGGTCTGATATAATGGCATGAGGCATACGATATGTGGGAAGTGGTTGAAGTTCTGTGCTACTGGTCTGGAGAAGTCCTTCTGCTGCAGAGTGCAGTCAAGGGAGCCTCATGAGCCCACTGCCCTTCCCAGAGGGCTGGTTACTGAACCAGCAGCCTCTCTCAGGATCCAGGGTCCAGGCAGTATTTCCCAGCTTGGGTCGAAGGACAGCACTGATGTGAATGGAACAGACGGGTGTACTCATCTGAAAGACTTTTCAGAGTAGTGGAGGCCTTTCTGCAAAAGCACAATGATTTCACACAGCACAGATTCAATAAATATTTGTTCAGCCAATGGATACAAAGAGGAGAAGCAGCTCCAGAAGAGTTCAACAGTCTCCTCAGCAATTTTTATGGTTATTAGTGAAAGCTGACAAAAGGTTTTTTGAGACATTTTTCAGTTTCTTGATTTTCTTTGTACATCTACTTCCTTTTGCTGATTTTTTCAAAATGTGTCATTTTTATATTAATTTTTATTCCCCTCCCTTTTAATCCATGGTTTTATGAGCTTTCTTACAGGAGAGCCTCAGAAATGGAAGAAAAAAACCATATGAATATATCTCTAGCAGTGGCATTTCTGATATTTCACAGATACCAAAGAAGGAAGCTTATTTTAGCTCCATGACAAGTCTTTTTAATTCTTTTGCCAGAACATCCATGCAGAAACTTACACTACTCTCTGGTACAAATTATTTGAATTATGGACCTGTATTGTTTTTACAATAATCAGTTTTCTATGCAGAAACCCCACTCATCCAGGTCATTGCAAATTACTGACTTTTTACATTTAACCTTGGCTGCTGGCAACATCCTTGAGCTGAACCCAGGTGACACAAAGCTGAATCGATCGGACCCTCAGTGACTACTCCTTTCATCCTCTTTGCTGTCCCTTCTGATGGGAGTTCTTTTTGTTACTTCAAAGTTGGCAGGGCTGGCAGGCAGCTTTGGTCTCACAGCATTTTTCTAAGTCTCCTGTTAACTACAATACAGTGAAGCAGCCTCATTATTATCCAAGGAAGTTCTGCAGGTGAAGGCTCAAGCTGGCCTGTCTGGCGTGACGTCGAGACGCCCTGTGCATGCTTTTATCACGCCTCAGCTGTGGCTGTCACTCACGATCTGTGCATACCCTGACCACCTCCCTCCCAGGCTTCCACTTTAGAAAGAACCTCTCTGTGCACAAGGCGGCTGTTCCAACAGAATAGAAGTTGCTTCCAACTGGGAGAGACTAGCCTTCAGCTTCCAGTGTGACAGAGTTTACATTTTCTACAAGTTCTCACAACCCATCCATAGCTTATTGAATTAGGATGTGGTACTGACATCCAGAGAAGTTTTCTTACTTTTCTTCACCTCAAGATGTTTCATTTTCTTTAAGACACTGATGCTTGTATCTTAAAGCAGTGCTAAATTTTTAGATATGGCTTTCAAGCAGTCCTGTTTTGTAAGGCTCTCTTACTCTCAGTCTAACTTTGATGTTAACATCTCTAAAGACTTTGAGATATTTTCCGGAAGGGTGCAGTATGAGCATTTGATTGATGGGTCAATCAATGTATGAACCTTCCCAATGACACTCAAAGTACTTAGCACATGCTACAAATGCATCTTATGTCTTATATCCAAATTCTTATTAGCTCAAGAAACTCAAACTTGAGAAACAGTCTTGAGACTGCTTCTAAGGAAATATGAATGTATTCTTTATGGTCAGCACTGCATATATAGTCAATGTATTGTTTACCTATGTATAATATTATTATTAATAAGTTGTATTTTTTAAAATTGTGGGATTCAAATGATCTTTATGTAAAGCAACCTGGCAAGAATATACTATTTCAATTTAAATATAAATCCCTATGAAATAACAATTATGTGTGGTAAAAACGTTACCTTGGTGATGCTTGTCAAAGGCAATGAAGAACAGTAACATGGATAATTTAAAGTAGCAGAAAATACTATAGAAATACAAATAGAATAGGAATCTTTTCTTTTTGAAATAATAGGACATTCTATATGAAATGAACTTAAACGAGAGGTATTTATCAGTTAACAATATTTTAAGACATAATTTAAAATATCTTGCTTTGTCTGAATGAAGGTGTAGAAGCAGATGACGGAAGAGGAGAGATGCAGATTAATTTCCTGTGTGCCATTTAAACACAAGGCAAAATTTGTACAAATAACTGGAAGTTGCTTGTATTTGAATCTGTCTATTGTTCTGAGTGGCAAATAGGGTGGACTCTTAAATATTACCTAAAAATTACAAACTTAGTTGACAATCAAAAGTAAGACCCCTGCTGGTCTAGGGGTTAAGACTCAACACTATTACTTCTCTGGCTTGAGTTTGATTCCCAGCCAGGGACCTGACCTACATGATGCAGCAGATCTCTCCTATCTCACCTGCTGCTCCCCTCAGCAGTGTACTTCAGTACATCTGCCTGTTCTGTTCCTCACTTTGTCTCTGGTGAATCCCCCATATCTCTCTCACCCCCTGTACCTCCAACCAACACCCCAATTCTTCTATATAAAATTAAAAAAAAAAAGACTAGGGAATAGCTTAATTGCAGTTCTTAAGTGGGAATTTTCAGGATTTTGTCACAAAATTATAGTTTGATTTTCTTTGAACAACTACTCAGTGAGCAAATAAAGAAAATAAAGAATTAAGCTGGTTGCAAATTAAGCTTTCCAATAACAGAAAAAACAGACCACAGATTGAAAAGAACTAATCAATGCTTACCATTAAACTTTTAAATTTTCTATTTTCTGTAATGTGAAAAAAGCCATCTCTTGTTAAAATCTTGATGTGCTTTGCTTCATTATTATACCTGTAGGCAATGAATAACTTATGAATATAAATGTGTTTTTAATCAGTAAAAATCAATAATTACCAGAGGGCATGCCCCAATAACATTATAGGAATTCATTCTGGAGACAAAATGTATACCTATGCCAATATGCTGGTGACAGCTAATTAACAATATATATATTTACTAGATTGGTTAAAGATACAACCAATACTTGAAGTGAGAAGGGGGGTTAGATTTGACCAATCATTATGCCCAATTTATTTAGCCAGTCCAATTTGAAGCTATAGATGGATAAAATAAAATAAAATCTATTAACGTATATTCTTAGAATTTACTGGAAACACATATATCAAGTCACCAAAGTATAATGCTATAAAAAAATCTAATATACCAATTAGCAGCCTATAGCACTTAATACTGTTTTTCTAACATATTTTCAAGTATTAATGAACTGTCTGGAAGGATGCATTATATCTGCTGCAATTAGAACCTTGATTTTTCAACTTCAGTGTAATACATGTCAGATGGCTTACGCAATTATGAAAACAGGAAATCTATTTCTGTAAAAGTACTTGTCCTACTTACTTAATGCTAATTGCATATTCTCCTGACTCTTTGGTCCGGTGCCTCACAAGGTAAGTACTATTTACTCTATTAATAAGTTCAGACTCTGCCTGCAATCTTTCCATCGCTCCAGCATACCTGCAAGAAACAAAGACACAAAGATTTGGGAAATACACCTGCAAGAGAACGGAGCTAAAAACAAGTTTAAGTACAGATTTTAATGTGGGGGGAAGAGCTAAGTTGCTTTTACATCTGTATTAACTAATTACATTGCTTCAAAAGAAATGCAGAAAGGTTCTTGAATTCATGCAAACAAGAGTTATATGAAGCGAAGAGTAAAGTGAAAATGCCAAATAGACTGTAAACATTTATCATACAAATACATGAGTCAAAGAATAGAATGAGCAGACACTGGCTGTAAGAGAATTGTACAGAGTTCAAGGACAAGAAGAAAAAGTGAAGGACTGTCCTGCACAAAACACACAGACACGCACACACGTTCCAAAACTGCTCCTGTTTCATGTATACCATGAAATAAAATATCCTTTGAGCAGCTTTTAAAAGAAAGATGTAGTAACAATTTAAATTGCTTTAAATAATCATTTTTTAAAAAGACTTATTTATTTATTCATACAGAACTGGGATATAGGCCAGAGATGTGGAGGGTGAGAGGATTCACCAGAGACAGAGTGGGGAGCAGAACAGGTAGACGATCAAAGTACACTGCTGAGGGGAGCAGCGGGCGGGTCAGGAGAGGCCTGCCGAGCCATATGGATCTCCTCCGGGGCAGGCGGGGATGGAACTCATGCAGTGGAAGTGGCTTTAACCGGCAGCACCACCAGGGAGGGCCCAATAATCATTTTTAATATAAGGTTAATTCTTATCGTCCACAATTTTAGTAGCTGATTTTCTTAAGAAATCAGAAGTAATGAATACATTTTAGTTTTAAAAAGTAGGTGTTTTTTCAAAATTAGAATTCAGTTCCTCTTAAATTATTTTGGCCTTAAATATACCCCAAATTCCAAACAAATGTTATATAACATTTGTTTGCAAAAATATAATTTGTTTCCATAACCAAAATACCAATCAAAGGTACAAATTCTATGTTAAAATATTCTTTAGAGAAAATTTACTTCAAATATAGACCTAGCAATTATTGGCAAAATATATCAGATTTGGGGTAATAAAAGTTAAAGGAAAATTTGTTTGTTTAGGTTGATTAAAAGTTATTCAAGATTTAATATGCCAGAAATTCTCTGGTTCACATAAAGACTCATGTATCTCAGTATAAATACTCAGTTTTAACCTACATTAAATATTTTCTTCCACCCACTATATCCCCATTCTGGTAGCTTAATCATTGGTCTAATGTATTTTTCACAATCTTGTTTTCACTTTTTCATTTCCCTCTCTCCCTCTGGATGCCACCTCAGAACCTCGATTAGCTTTCAAGGCCTATCTTTATTTGACCCTTTGTTTGGTTTCCTCATATTCTTCATGTAAGACCATCTGGTATTTCTCTCTCTCCTATGACATATTTTGACTAATATAATCCCTTCCAGCACCATCGACGTTGCCACAGATGGCATGAATTTATCATTTTTGATCACTGAGTAATATTCCATCGTGTATATATACCACATCTTCTCAATCCATTCATCTGTTCTGGGGCATTTAGATTACTTCTATATCTTGGATATCATAAATAGTGCTGCAATAAACGTAAGTCCCAAGGGCCAATTTCTCCACATCATGTATCTTTTAACTCTAGTTTCCCCTGCAAAGGTAGAAAAGGTAAGTTGCCTGACTACTTGGAAGAAAGCTCAGGGCCTACAGCATCTATCTCCTGTTCTGCATGCATACTGTCAAACAATTTCCCAGTGTTTATGCTTCATCCCTGCCTTCATGGTAGCCAAAAGCAAATTGTTAAAGATAAGTGTCTTGATTCTCTTTTTCATTTTATGGACTATAGAGGAGAAAAAAATTAATATGGGATAAACTTAGTTTAAAATATAGAAATAATGCAGAGAATCTAGTGGATGATATTCAACTTCCCAATGACTTGAGAACCACATGTCATCATTCAGTGTAATTTTCTCTAAACAGGTTAGTATTTCTAAAATTGAAGGGAGCATTTTCTGGTATAGCTGATCATTTTGTTCCTAAGCAGAAAGCATTTCACATGAAACTGACTTCATAGTATGAATAACCCATCCAAGTTGTGCAAGAAGTAAATTCTACTATGAAATATCTTTATTTCTACCATGTCCTCAACATTGTTCCCTTATCTGAAATTTTGATTTTTTTGCCATTAGGTGCAATACCATTTTAACTGATCATGTTTTCAATAAAATTTTACATTGACAAGGATGCGTTTTAAAGGGTTCAGAATTAGACTTTTAGCAATGAATTTAATGAAATATATAGACAAGTTGATTCACTATGGTGCACATGGGACTTTTATATAATTTAATAATGCAATTTTGCTGCAATAAAATCATTTAAATATAGAATAAAGGATTCAGAAGCTCTGCTGCTCCTGAATAGTTCCCAGGTACCTTGGATTATCTCATAAATGTATTTTGTGGCATTATGCTTATCTCTAAAATCATTACCATTGTAACTATCATGCCTGGTTATATGAAAAGTGGGTAAAAAGGAAGAAATATAATCAACATTCTCATGATGTGTCACTTCCTGATTTTTTTTTCAGTTTGATTCTCCATGTTATCAACTCTATTCTCCTAATTTAACTCTTGCCAAGAATATAGTGTTTAATTCCATGGAAACCTCAAATTTTCCTTAAGCCAGGTAATAATATAACAAAGATTGCCAGTTCCATTACAAACCTGCTAGTATTTCTTTAAAAAGCTTAATGATGAAGCCCAGAGAAGGATTCAATGAGCAAAGGCTATGATTACAGAAGGCAGACTCCATGGTGGCTTCTAGGGGAGGCAAGAGGGACTAATTATGAAATCATGTACGTAGGCAGGACAATGTATTATTCCTGCAGTAGTCTGGCATTTTCCGTGCTTTGGTTATATAACAGAAAATAATGAGGATATATAAAATTATCAGACAACTTAAGTTTTATCTATTCTTGCAAAGTGAGTTAGTACACTATCACTCAGAGTATCTTTTTTCATGCATGTTCTGACATCCAATGTGCATACATGTACTTCAGTATCAAGAAAATTAAAGTAGATGCGGTCATGATAAAGGAGTCAAACAAAATTCAGAAAAACAAATAAAAGTGACTAAATATGCCTATGTTTTATACACTGACAGATAAGATGTCAATGTGCAGAAAGTTTAACTTGATACATTGGCTAAAGTACTTAAGTACATGACCTTAATCTTTTTTTCCTCATCTGTAAAAATAATAAACTTTTTAAAAGATTTGTTAGTGAAATAAAATGTATAAAATACCAAGCACATGGTAAATGCTCAATATGTATTAGTTATTATCATATATGATAAGTACTCTGAATCCTAAATAGATATTTTTCTAGTTGAAGATAGCTCTGTCACCATAAAACCATGACCAAAAAATAATAATCACTGTCCACTTTGCCTCCTTAGTTTTCTATTAATGATAATACTAGTCTACAAGGGATAATACAGGCACAAATCTTCAGATGTGGGTACAAACTTCCATACTACATGTAATAAATTGCATTTTAAGGATATTCTAATCTCTGCAGGCTAATTTTTTACTTCAAAGAAAGGAATCCCCTGTCTTATGAAATCTTTTTCTAAAATATAAGCTGCATATTTGGTTATGCCCAAGATCTTGATAAGATTGCAATAAACTTTAAATTCACAGTTAAGTGTACACACACACACACACACACACTTTCAGACAAACACAGGAAAAGATCAGCAATATATAAATTCATTATGGTGTTGTGCTGCATTCAAAGACATCTTTAGCCAGAACAAATGAAGATGGAATGTGGTTTTCTGCCTCTGCATTTAAGGCATCCTCAACCTAAGGGTATGGTATTTCAATTTAGCTACATAAACATTTTCAATACTTACCAGGGTTGGCAAGAATAATCTACTGGTTTGGGAACCTAGAATGTAAAAAGGCAAAAATAGATTAAATTTACTCAAAGGAAGCTTTTAGAAATCAATCATTAATTCAGTTCAGCTGACTCAGCTCTATAAAACCCTAAGTTACACAGTCCTGGAACTATCCATTGGCAATTTTATACAGAGTGAATCACAGACTATGTCAGATAAGTAGAAAATAATTCGTTTTACTTTAATTCATTCTTTCATCCATTTTACTGTCATGATATCTCCAAGGAAAGAGATAAAAGGAAAATTCTGAATTGGAAACTTTTGGTATTTATTATCAAGGTAGTTTAATCCTATCATAGAAAATTAAAATGAAAGTACTAGCAAAGTTATATAGCACTTTGACTTCTCAAGATATTGGGAAAAGAGGCAAAATCTATGATATATACTGGACACGGTCTTATTTTATAAATAAATTCTAAACTTAATTTGAAGTCTACCAAGATAGAAACTTCTATGCATGACAAAGTAATGGGGAATATTCATTTTTCCTGTTTCTACAATAGGACTTTGCAAAAAGAAAAATACTGCATTTTCTGAGTTATCACAAGAAGAAAACTTCTAATTGCTGATGGTGTCTAGAAAATAAATTAATATTCATGTAATAACAAGAACATACTATGTAGAAGGGGGCAATTTTTATAAAGTCCTAGTTTGTCTTAGATAAAAAATAGTTCACAACTCACCTGAGTCATTGCTAGAGACTGCCATGGCATTTATCAAGTCTCTTTGTATTGAGAGATTAGAAAAGTTGTTATCATCATTTGTAAAAGTAAAATATGTAGGACTGCAGAGGTCTGATCAATGTGATTATTTCTCTAGTTATATGAGTTTTCATAATTGGCTGTTACTATTTTGACCTTTCAGGTTGCCCTATATCATACAATTATCTTTCTCTTTAGACCATCTCTAAAGTTATTTATATTCAAATATTTTTTATCCTATGGATCATATTTTAAATTTCACACCATGCAAAACCCTGATATACAGAAAACGATAGTTGAAAGTAAATTATACTCATTTAAATCCTACAAATATTTTTCTATTCTATCTTAACTTCACAAGTGGTTTTCACTTTTTATGTTAGCCTCTGAAATCTGAAATATTTCCTCCTTCTCTCTTCTCTCTATTCTTTAACTGTTTGTTTACTCCAAAGCCAATTTCTCAAAATAGAGAAAAGAAGAACAAGGAGAAGAGAAGGTAAAGAAACACACATTGTAACAGTGTATTCTCTTAAGTAAGTAAGGCTGGAGATTCATGAAACTATGGGGTGGACATAAAATTCTAAAGTAGAGAAGCTATCTGAGAACAGCCCCTCTAAATTTTCAGTGAGTCTATTTGATGTCTGATGAACCAGGAGCATCTTCTAAACTATGAGCCAATTTAAAATAAGTGCTTAGAGGTTCTGGATTTGGTTATGTTGTTTCAAAGAGTGTTTGCTTTAATCGATATTGGTTTAAAACACTGTATATGATTTAGAGGTAGCACAAGATCTTATACTATAGCATAGATCATAGCCTTCAGTTGTAAATGACCACACCACACCCAAAAGCAAGACACCAAATGTCCTCTAACACAGTCCATTCTGTCCCTCTCCAGTTTTTGATTCTTCTTACCTTCTCCCTTACCATCTAGTAACCTCAATTCTATAGTCAGATTTAGGGTTTGTTATTGGTTAGATTTATCTGAGGCTTTGTTTCTTTTCAATGCATTCTTTCATTGCTGTTGTTTTAAGCTGTGAGTTCACTTGGTTTTACTCCATCTGCAAACTCTGTCTCTTGGATGGTGAGAAGCAAATAAGTTCTCAGTTAAATTATTTTAACATAATCTGAGCTACTTGAAGTCTGCACCATTCATTCAGAATGAGGCAGAGTTTATACAGGGAATTTGAATTCCTCTAATCTATTTTTTTTTTAAGTTTTCCTGCAGTTAATCAAGAGAAAAGCCTATGTGATTTTGGATCTAAGGTTAGGGATTCTTAAGAGAGACTGCTTCCTTTTTCTTATTTTTTATTTTCAACTTGGATCCAGAATCAAAATAAGTATATCTTCTCTTGCAGGATGTTTTTCTTCTTATTCACACACTAGGGGTTCCTGGATCCACAGAGCAATAACTAGCAGTAGTTCCAGGCTCTCTCTCCAGTCACAATATGACCAGAAATAAAGTCATCTGATTTATGTTCCTCCTGTATTTCCCTTAGTCTAGGTTCTTATCTATATAATTCAGAAATTTTGAGAATAATTTTCAAGCTCATATTAGAATGCTCATTACCATCCTTTGATCCCTGCTATGTTCCAGGATTAAACAAATTATCATTTTTCAAATTCTCTTAACCTATCCTCTCACCTCCAATCTCTTCTACTTACCTTTACCTAACTTGTCCTACAAGCAACAAAGGAATCTATAATTTCATTAAGCAGTGATATTTTAACAATGATTCATCAAGTTTATGCTATAAAAACAATCCTGGTACACCAATCCATTATTATGCATTCCTCTAAAACTTTGTCTACTAAGATTCTGAACATATTTCTCCTTCTAGGAATTAACTGGGTCACCAAATACCACTCAATATGACCCTACAAGTTCACTTAATTAGCATATGCCATTGTCAATTTCCTATATTCTGCTAAGGATTCTTGTTTTCATTTTTCCCCTTTTGTTTATTCATATAACAAAATGTATTAAGTACATACTCTGTACCAGGCTATTCCTTCAGTAAAACCTCAGGTGCTAATTTTACACCAAATTCATGAGACTGTCAAAAGAAAACAGTACATGGTATATGAAATGTCTAATATTCTTTATGTCTTCAGGTTCCCAGCCATCTTAAAGTTAGAATGGATAGTCTCTTAACACCTATATTCTCCTGCCTATATATAAATATCACCACTTAGGGCATAGGAAGTGTGACTGTTGTTCACACAAATGGCAGAAAGCTCTCTAAACAAACATTTTTATTTATCTAATTAAGTAAGAGTGGTATTAGTATCAAATTTCAATAATTTTTCAAAATCATAGCATAGAAGATAAAAATATGTGTCACAGGCATTGAACCAACAGAAAAGTTAATGATTTTTTATTCCCTTTGCTTTTGAAATTAACTTCAAATGAGTGAAGTGAATTATTTTACAAACAACATTTTGAAATCAATGATAGTAGATATTCAGTTTAATAATATTAAAAAGACAGTCCATTTTAGAAACTCAGTAAGGACTGAAATATAAATATAGCAAGCAAAACAACTTAAGGAGTCTTTTGTTGTCTTCAAACCACCATCTCCTTCATATTAATAAAGGAATTTCATTTACTTGAAGTCAAGAACTTAAAACCATAGAAAAATCTACCCTAAACACTATATTATAATGAGAATGTCACTTTAATCATAAATTTATAAATCTCATAAAGCATCAGAGAGTACATTGTATGGTATATTCATCCACAATAGTATGTGAGTAAATACTCTTTCATTTTATTCTCCTTGTATCTATCATATGCTTGATGTTTTCAGAAAATTTCATTATGTTAAATAAACAGTAATGACAAACTGAAGCATAGAAAAATGTATTTAGACATTTGATTGAAGAATCTGAACTTTCACGCTTTCTAGCATGCTTTCAAACACACTAGTTAAAATGTAATATCTCTCTGTAACACAAAATAAAAAAATAGATTGGACCCTACCACTCTTGTCTCAATGGGAAAAAAAGACACATGTAATGCATCTATTCTGTAGCTTTGGCTTATTCCTTCTAAAACCCTGGAGAAAATTAAACTTTTTAAAACACTACTGTTAAATTGCCTCTTAGATATACTTCCTCAACATGTGAAAATATCATGATGATTTTGGAATTTTAGTAACACTGGACATTAACATTCAAACATAAAATAATATAATCTTTCAGGGAAATATTAATAAAATTAATGAACAACCTAACTAGTATTGTGTACACATTCTTATACAATCATTATAGCATCAAAAAGATAACAAAATAAGAAATAAAAAACTTGTACTTACGCACGGGCAAGGCTTGACAGCATCACTTGGAAAGAATCCAACCTCTCCGGATGCCAAGTTTCTACCCTAAATTATATTTTTTAAAAAATGTCAACATTGAGAACAAATTTACCATAAACAACAAATCTATAACATTGTAGATATAGTGCTGTGGCTCAGAATTCCCAGGAAAACTTGCATGATGTTTCCAGTGCTAAGTAGTAAACTACTATAGCTCATGAAGAGATTCATAAGCAGACTTTTAGAAATAGTTTTATTTTACCTGTGCTTTCAGATCTGGTTATTGAAAAAGAATTCAATTTCAACTTTTCAATATACTACTCAATCCTATGTAGAGATAACAGCATTTGCTATCTTTCAAGTGCATATTTATTAGAAGTAGAACATATTGCTTTTGTGCCCATTCATCATTAATTAGGAATCTGATTTAGATATTTATTTCTGGTATCTCTAATAGAACTCACAATGGGGCCTCCCCCAGGCAGTGCAACCGGTTAAAACACAGCATTGTAAGTGAGCATAGCTGGTGTAATACAAGTTGGATCCCCAGCCCTAGAGCTGACCCACATTACACAACAGACTTCTCCTGACCTGCCCACTGCTCCCCTTAGCAGTGTACTTCATCTGCACTTCATTGATCTGCCTGTTCTGCTCCCCACTCTGTCTCTGGTGCATCCTCTCACCGCAACTGCACCTCTGGCCTGTACCCCAGTTCTGTTGCACAACTAAATAAATCTTAAAAAAAAAAAAAAACTCAAGAGAACTCACTCTAATAAGACAGAGGCATTTGGGAGCATGTGAAAATGGAAAACATAAAATGATATGATGTTAAGATGATTTTTAGATTTAAAAGAAAGGAAGATAATACTAATAAAGGAAGAGGACACTTTAAATGTTAGAAGAAACTATTGTCATTCAAAATAGCATGGAAATGAGAAAACAGCAAAGAAATTAACCGAATAAGGAAAACTTATTCACAAAATGGGCCCAAAAAAACCCACTAAAATTAATCTTGGAGACCTTTGACCAAGTAAAAATCACATATGGCATTGACCAAACAACAGCTAATGATTTTTCCAGAAAGACAAACAATAGCCAAAATATATAATTATAAAGTTCTTGTGAGAATAATTCTGTTGCAGAAATTGGGCTTTTTAATTTTCTATTTAACAGTTGCTAGCATCTCAGAGCCTCATATAATTAAACAGTATTATGACTGGACATTGCATGTTCTATCATTTTTTTAAAAGATTTATTTATTTATGCATTAGAGAACTGGGGTACAGGCCAGAGATGCAGGGGCGGTGAGAGGATTCACCAGAGACAGTGGGGAGCAGAACAAGCTGACTGATGAAGAACACTACAGAGGGGAGCAGCTGGCGGGTCAGCTGCTCCACCATGTGGGTCACCTCTGGGGCAGGTGGGAATCGAACTCATGCTGAAGTGGCTTAAGCTACTTAGTGCTGTGCGTCAACCCACTGGGCCACCAGGGAGGACCCATTCTATCATTTTTCATGAGGTAACAAAAAAAAAAATCACAAAAATATCTTCCTCTTAAAGTAGCATCCCGTTCTAACCATAGAGTTTATAAAGTAAACTTTGAAGAACAGGAATCTAGAATTGGGGAAAAGTATGAGAAGAAAAAGGAGGAGGGGAAAAGGTAGACAGGGAGGTGGGACTTGAAAAGAGAAAGCTCCAAGTGGAGTGGAAAGGAGGGAAAGTTCAGAGGCAGGAAAAAGTGGAGGAGGGAGCAAGGACAGAAAGAAAGATCAATTAATAACCAAGTAGGAAGATATTAAACATGGCAACGTTCTGCAACTGCACCTCAATTAAGTACCAGCAAAAAAGTAAATGAACAACATTCATTAATTTTTCAACATATAGAGCATCTCATAATTTTATGGGATACAGAGGAAAATGTAAAAATGTATGACATGATTCCTCTTGACCCCTATATTTTTCAAAGCAAATACATGTATGTGTTTTATTATAACACAGGATAGAAAAAGCTAAATACTGTTAACAGACAAAAAGCTATAGAGATGTAAAGAATCAGCTGAATATAGAGGTTTGTCTGAAGTTAAGTGGAATGTAAAAAGTTTAGGGCATATGGAAATGGAGAACATCCTGAGAACATAACACAGCAAGGAAAAGGCATGAGGGTAGGAAATTATAGGATGTGCACTGGAAATGCAAGTAGTTCTCTTTAAATGGAGTCACAAAATAGTTGCTACTTACTGAACCTTTACTATTCAGGACACTACTCTTGGTGAATATTTAATCCTTACAATGTATCTTTTGTGCTGGGTTGAATTACTGTCTCTGTTTTATAGGTGAGGAAATGGGACACAAAGAAGTTAAATGATTTTCCCATGATCATAGAGCTAGAAAGTGACAAACCCTGCATCAAATTCATATGCTCTAAGAGTTCTCACTGTCTCTATAAACATCAAGTTCATAAAATAAGGACTTGGGAAATAAAACTTCAAGGAAGCAAGGAACCAGCCTGACTCTGATATCTGAATTTCTCCCTGGTGATGGGGTTTTTGTAAATGTGCTTTTTTTTTTTTTTTAAGAAGAATGAAACTGACATTGTTATAGGAGCTGGCTTATGGCTGGGCATGATTTTGTAGATGAGGGTGAGACAAGCTGTACCATGGTAAGGAAAGAGGAACTGGCAGAGAGGGAAAAGACTGGAAATTAAATACTGAGGTGAAAGGGGTGGAGATGATTTTATAATCCATCTAAACAGTGCAGCCTGAGATGGCAATCATATAGAGGGAAAACTTAATCACAGAAACAAGACTGTCATGAAAGAAACTACAGGGAGAAGATGGAAGGCAGAACTCAGAGACTGGTGTAACTAGAAGGAAGAAGGGAAACATCAAGAGGGAAGAGAAGCATCCCAGAGGGTGATGTCACTGCCTAAGGCCAGAGGGGATGCTTCTTTCATTCCTGTTTTAGGTTAAGATCTTTATGTTGCTGTATGTGAAGCATGGTACTGAGAAACAAGTAAGTATGACACTTGGGAACTGCACCACTAACCTGTCCTTTACATGGAAAGGCAGCGTGCCATGCTACTTGAGTGCAAAATACAAGGGTATGTGGTCTGCAGTTATATACTGATGGAGGCTCAAAAGAGAAGAGAGAAATTTGTTTTAAAAGATGCTGAAGTTACATTTCCTCACTAATTCTGAAGCAATGTTAGTGTTAACTTCCAGAACTAATACTTGCTTTATCCAATCATTTCCTTAGTAAGGAGAAGGGCCATCCCACAATATTTGGAAGATTCAAAAACAAAGGAGTGCATGGGGCGGGGGGGTGTCTCAGTCCCCTGGTAGATGTGTGTGGGTTGTACACTGATAATTCATTAATACTAATGGGTGGCACAGCCGTCAATTCCCTACATACTGAACACTTCAGCAATGAAATAAACCATTTTCAAAGCCAATGATTTAATGCCATTAATTTATGTGATGATCTACCTGACGGTTTTACTAACCTTGCTGAGAGACAGCTAGCTGAATTTCCTTCTTTATATTCCTGTATGGTCATTTTATTCTGGGTCAGATAATCAACTTGTCATTTATTTTTTTTTGCTCATATTACAAATCCCAGAGATAGGAAATCTTCTTTTAGTTATCCTCCTGTCTGATATTTGTTCTTGCGAGTCCTTTAACATCTTCAAGGTTAACTGAAAACATTCCTCTTTCATAGTGACGTGTCATCTGATGTATCATACAATGTTATCTTTATCTGCATTTATTCTGCAGGGCATGCTCTAGTACTATGTGAGAGTCTTTGGTAAATAAAGCTGCACAGGCTGGGTCATTCTTATGAAGATGCTTTATTTGGAAATTACCTAAGAAAACAGGTTATGGGCTGCATGTGATTAAAAAAATGCATTTTTATAATTTTCATTAAATAAATTAGAATAGACACCAAGCAACATAATATTAAATTATACTTTATAAAATAATGCCCTTTTTCTTTGAAAAGCAAATTGTTTCCTGTAGAAAAATGTATCAAACTAAATTTATTGACAACGTTCTCTGAAATTCTTGAACATCAAAATTATAAATGTGTAGTTGGGCACTTATTCATTTTTAACTGACCTTAGGTTTTAACTATTTTTCATTTTTCTCCTATAAGAATCCACAGCGAATGATAATGAATTGAAATGACTTTAAATTTGCTGGTAGAAATGATATATACAATCTTCCTATATGAAAAAAACATTAATGTATGCTGACTGGCAGAGCTAAAATAGCATTTTTAAAACCCATAGACAAGAATGGCTTAAAATGACAGAGGATGTCCTCCAAAAATCTTAATCATAAATTACTTGGCTCCTAACTTTGTAAAAAAGAAGAAAGAGTTGCTTTAAGAAAAATACAGAGTGTCTTTTCCCTGTGGCTCATTTATCCCCTTAATACCACCTGGATTGGAGCTTTAATGCACTCCGGGAATAGCACTGAACAATTTGAAACAGATGTGGTAAGCTGAATGTAAAAGGGGCAGATTAATGGTTATTTATGAAAGATTGGAAATTCTCCCAAGTTACAATGCCCTAAACACTTTCAACGTATGCAGGATGGTGCTGTGGAGATTACTAAGCAATTTATCACACATGGGTAATGGCTAGGGCGACTGTCACCCTGCTTAGTCACACTTCCACCATCAGAAAGGCAGTCTAAGTGTATGAGGGACGGGGGCTGCCCAGTATGGTCGCAAATTATGAGAACACAGGCAAATACATAAATTAGTTTATTGATTGGATGGATGGATGGATGATGGGTGGGTAGGTGGACAGAAAGAACAGTGCATATAATAAGCTCTGCTTTTGTATTATTCTGACAGTTTTGTGAAGAAAGACAATGGAGCTAAAGGACTAGAAAAGGAGGATAAAGACTCAGTCTGAAATTGACCTCAGTAAGAAGCAAGCCATGATCAAGCTGCAGCATGTTCTACCCACTGTAGGTAGACACATCGGTGCTGTATCACACATTAGGGCTATGGCTTCAGATAAGCTTATTCTGTCCCCAATTTTTCTTCTAAAAAAAAAATTGCACATGTAGTAAAGTCTCAATGGTGAAAGGATGATGACAAGAGCTGTCACACATGCCTCACCAGGGTGCGTGAGGGTACACAAAGAACATGTGGAAAAGCACTTGGCAAATGCTAAAAATAGCATTTTCTTTTTAGCCTTTTGTTTATTCTAAATTTTTCATTTTAAGATTTTCATCTTTAGCTGACCTACTCACTTGTTACTAGAATAAATACGCCTGGTCAACAGCCCGACCCCTTGGCCCCTTGTCCTTAGGCAAGTTTGCTAAGTCACAAGAACACGAGACTCTCATATAACGTTCATCTGAAAAGGAAATACTCCATTCCAGATAGTCCATTTCTTTATCTCAAATTCCCCTTTCTTGCAAGTATACACAATCTTTAATCATTAAATGCCTTTTATATAATCAGTAACATATGTATTTCCCACCAGTGGACACCCTGAACTCGCCAAGCATAATGCATATTGATATGCTGAATGTGATTACAATGAATTCTGAAATATTCATGCATACATTTAAAAGAACACTAAAGCCATGTGTTTTTGTCATTTCTTTGTTAAAAAAATAGTATCTTTCATTTTTGTATAATGTGTAAATAGAAAACACTCCTAAGGGCTTTCAAAAGACTATGAAGTTCATATTCCTGGCATAGTTCACTGTAGTTAAATGACTGTTACAGACTTAGAATTCTGAATAATTCCAAAAATGGCTTACATTTTGGCCAAGAATCTTTGAAATTAAATTTATCTTCAATTTGTGGGTTTATAATTGCATCAAGTCATCAAAATACATGACAAAGACCTTGATTATGTTTGGTAGTCTTCCGAATAAACACAAAATTGTTTGTGTTTACTATATCTTTGAAATTTTGGCAGACAGAAGTGTGAAAAACAAAAAAAAATTAAAAGTTGTGAAATGTACACTAAGAAAAAAAATGCACTCACAAGCCATAAGATGCACTTCTACACTTAGTAGATGTGTGATGGGTATAACAGCAGAATGAGATGTTACAAAATATTTTTCTTGATACGGAAAAATGTATTCTGTGAGGTTCCTGGATTTCTTCAGCAAGGATGGGATCTCCCCTTTTGGGTATTTTGAGGACTTTTCTCCAGAGAATTTCTGGGTAAGTTGCAATCCTGAAATAGAACCTAATGACTAGGTTTTTCAGGATATTCAAAGGAATATCCTGATAGAAAACAAAAAATCCAAAACTAAAAACCAATCTGAATCTAAGTAAGCCAAATCCCAGCTAGTTACATAATACAAAATCTGGAAAGAAATCAAGGTTCTACCATACAACCACATATTAGAAAAATCCTAGCTGGAGAGAGGCCACATAACCTCCATGCACCCAAAAAGTAAACCAGGCTCAACAAAGGTCCAAAATACACAAACTGGTTTTCTTAATACTGGCAAACAACTAAAGAATGTGCTCCTATCCTTGGTGACATTCATCTTCCTAACAAAGGAACATTCTGAGGAACAGCATTGTATACATTCAGGGGTCAAAGGAGCATTAGGTGTTTCTAAAGAAGAGTTTTTTTCTACTAATAACAGGTTTAGTATTTTAATGAAAAATTTACTGACTTCCTAATATTAGCATGACATGATTTTTATAGAGTTTTGGATGAGAAAAAAATCTCTTGAGATAATAATCTGATATGGACAGGGAATATTCCTGGCCTCCTGATCATCGGTCTTTAACCTTTCTTCAATATTCTCATCTGAGAAAAAGTAGGGCTTGATCCAAGGATTTTTTAAAGTTTCATTTGCCACTAAAGTTTTGCTTAAGTGAGCACTTTTCCCAAGTTATTACCATTCTCCAATCAGTTAGTCTTGGCCAAAAAACATCAGATCCACCTATTCTTAATTAGGGATATTTTGCATCAGCAATTTAATCTGGTTGTACTTATTTCTAGAAGATGAGAGAATTCCAGATCTTTAAGAACTTTCATTTTACAGTGCAAAGTATTTTGTTTTCCAGGGTTCACAGGACTGTCTTCTCAGTAATAATACTCATTTATTCATTCTTTAGGAATTTGAATACCATGAATAATTAAAAATCCCTATAGTTATAACTTGGTAAGTTATTGGGCCCAAAGCTGTAAGAAAGGGCCTATGCATCCTCTATAGAAACCACCTGTGGCATCAAGTCAATCTTGCTAGATGTGGCTGCAGACTCCATGAAGGCATTTTGCGATTGACAGAGATGTTCAGTAATTTTGGAAAAATTTAGCTTCTATAGTAAGATAATAATGGAAGAAAAAGGAGTACAGCAGACTCCCTCAGAACATCCCCCTTAATCATGTTACTTTATGGGGAGAAGAAGGGGTGATACTTCTCTGTCTCTGAACCTGTACGGAGATCACAGTACCCTCTTCAAAGTCCACCATGATCTACACCTTGCCTTGTACCAAACATAGGAAAATTACAAGTCAGAACTGTTCACCAATAATGCCCATCTCAAGAGTTAACAACTGGAACCTCACCTACTTTGTCAGGAGGTTTGCCAGTTCCCATAACAGTCTGTACACTTGGAAACATTCCTGCAAATTCAGTTTATGATTTATTCAATCACTGCCAGTTGGCAATCACCCAGGGAAAATGTTTCTTACAGGCCTTTACTAATGTCTATTATCGCCTATAGTCACCTCTCCCGAGTTGCCCTGGTTCTTTTATAGTAACATTCTGCCTTTTTTCTCCTGTCCTGTAATTAGGGGCCCTGATTTAATCAATATTTTGAGGTAAACACCTGTTAAAATTAAGGTCACTCGGGCCCTCCCTGGTGGTGCAGCAGGTTAAAGCACAGTACTAAGAAGCTAAAGCCACTTCAGCATGAGTTCAATCTTCACCCCAGAAGTGATCCACATGGTGCGGCAGACCT
>NW_004567127.1:10042274-10214341 GCF_000260355.1 Condylura cristata | reverse complement strand
CTCTGGCCTGTACCCCAGTTCTGTATGCATCAATAAATAAATCTTTTAAAAAATAAATATATAAATTTTTTTAAAAAAAAGGTCTCATGATTATAGATGAAATAAAGGGTCTCTACCAAATAAGGTAGAGACCCTTTACACCTTATTTTTCATCCCCACATCCACAATTCCAACTCTGCCTTGGCTTCTACTGATTTCACATCAGGGAAGGGCAAGTGGTAAGAGGCAGCGCAGAAGCAAAGGCAAAGTGAACAGAGGAACCCGCTAAAAGAAGACTCCAGCACTGCCTTAAAAGGTATCACTGCCATGAAAAAAAAAAAAAAGTTTGGGATTTCACAACGAAATGCCCAACGGTGAGACTAAGAAAAAAAAAAACACTAACCAGTTCCCTCAGACAACCCTGGTTTACAATGCCAAAGCACCGACTCTAGGTGTCAGGAATCAGTTTTCTTAACAAAGGTATTTTCTTCTTTTAAATATTACTTTAGTGTTCCTATTTGCCTCTGACTATGATACAGCCTGACACTTGAATTTTGGATCAGGAGTAAAAAAAAAAAACATGGTCTTAGAAAATTCTATTATAGCTAATATTCTCTTATGGCCTAGAAGGGATTAGAAATTATCTTTGTATATAGAGCAAAGGGAAAGAATTTTCTGAAGTGATCTTAGTAACCAATTACTGCCCCCTCTTCTAGGCTACTCTTTAAGTTTCTGGATCAGGCCGGTGCTAAGGGATAGGTTACTTGAGGTTCTCATACAAAAGGTCAGTATGTCCCCCCAACCCCATGCCCCCATGTCACAAATAAGCAACCATTCCCTGGTCAAATTCTCTTTTCTGCAAAGCCCTATGATCTGTTTCCTTTGCATCATCTTTTACTCGCCTTAAAGAATCTTAGGCCTTTCTCATCTAAGCCTGCTCTGAGGAAAAGGCCCATGATCTTACTCTATTTATATGAATGGTTCCTTGAAAAGTAGTGATGGGTGCCTTTTTGTCTAACTATGAAGCGAGAAGTTGAGTATTTGATTAAAGAATCTTCAAGAACTGGGGAGAGCAGACTGACTTTCTATCAGCCCATGTATGTCAGTGGGACTCTTCTCATTAAACAGGGGAAGATGAAATAATTTTAAAAAACAGAATGAAAATCATTTTTGTACTTCTGGAAATTGAAGCATATCTTTGAAAATCATTAGGCATATACAGGAATATCCTTTTCTTTCCCCTTCTCATTTTTCTTCAGGTTTATTTCCTATGATTCCTGTGAGTCCTGTGATTCCTGTTAAAATCCCCATTGTATAGATGAGAACTCTGAGGACACATGGTTAAATAGCTTTAAAGATACTCTAAGAAAACACAAACTCAAAACTGGCAAGATAATGATCTTTCAAATAACATTATACAACATGTTTTAAGTTAATGAACAATACATTGCAAACTTGTAACTAATATAGTTTGGAAATAGGGGCTCTGAGCAGATTTATTCATTCTACACCCCTGAACTGAATGTCTGTTCATTTTAGATATTACAGGAAAAAAAGGCAGAGAGAAGAGGGGATAGATGATGAGGGCAAAACACAAGTTTTTTGATCGATCTTTTGGTTTGGAGAAGGTCATACCAGAATTGAACCTTGATGGCAAAGAAAGAGACTGCATCAGAAAGAAAAGTGAAAATAATGTCTCCAATGAAAATGATACCCTCAATTAACCCGCATTTTTTCCAGATCAAATGAAGAAACCCTATCTATTTTTAAAAAATCACCAGCATTTCTATTTGTTTGTTTGAACATTAACTATAGCAGTCCATGAAAGTAAAAATTCCTGACAAGATAACTTGTGTACCCAAGGCCAATGTCTTGAGAACTGAACTGGTGGTAAATGGGAAATTTGCAACCTGTTGCCATTTAAACTTGCCTTTTAACTTAGTGTGGCTCTTTCAACTTATTTTCTGACTTTTTATTCTTTCTTTGAGGCCAACAGTTACAAAAAATAGTTTGTTTCTTGATTGTTCTCTCCTCCCGCAACTTAAACTGTCTTTGGAAATACGTTTTCATTCAAGATGCTAACCACTATAAATGACTCTCTTAAAACAAAGGAAGAATGACCCAGAGAACTGAGATGGGAGACCAGAAGTCTGGAAGAGGAATCTAATTTTCATTGTGCAAATGCCATCCTCTAGATGGCCCTTTAAAACCACCATTCTCATTTACCCTCTTTATGGAGAATTCTGCAAATTAATAGGAGCGTGTGTAAAAACATTTTCACTCCTTAGAATAAAGATCATGTAAATGCATGATTTGTAAGTGTGAAGTATCACAACTATTTTCTACGTTATTTAACTTTCATTGAGGATAAAAATATATATTTTTGGCACACTGATTATAGTTCTTCTGCTTATAATTGCCTTTTGGTTCCAATTAGCTTACAAAATTCTCCCTGTGGAACATTTGGGTATTCATAAATGACAATGGAGCAAATAAAACCTTATGATATAGCACACAGGATCCTCATTTTTTTTTCTACAAGCATTACTCTAAGAAGAAAACATGTAAACTCTATTGTAATAGAAACTATAGATGGTATGGCATGGTTTTATATTTTATATCTGTTTCTCTGGAGTTCTTTTTCCCTCTCTGATAAGTATACCATGTATCTTTTCTGGGAAAACAATGTCTCCAATATGAATAATCTCTTCAGAATGAAAACTGTTCTCCTTTGTGACTAAGTCCTTACTATCACATATTGTAAAAGCAACATGTGTATCACCACTCCAGTGACATGTTCTGTATGTCCTTACACTCAGTAAAAACTATGCCTTACACCTGCTCTAAGAAATGTAGCCTAAATGGCCAATTTCCTGTTTTATCTTCATTTCACTTGAAGGCAATTTTATAGAGCTTTCAAGGATAGAAAAAGAAGACAACAAAGAAGAAAAGAAAAAAGCTGCTGAAATGAATCCCTTCAGTGCAAAGATTGAACAGAGAACATTTTTACAGCTCAATTGACAACTCATTGTTTGAAAGAAGTCATAATAAAAATGCAGATAGCCCACTCACTTCAATAGCATTAGAAATTACTGTTGTTATAATAATAATACAGACCAGACTAATAGCTACTCAAAGAAAGTTCCTGTTACATAGTAGAGGATAATTTGTATTCTCTGGACATAGATTATGTAGAAAACATGACCGTCTACAATAAAATCAGACTTTCTACACTAATGATTGAAGTGATTCACTTGAAAAAAGAAACAAAAAAAAATAGTGGAAACAGTTTATTTTAGAAAGCATAATTTCTTGAAAATTTCCAAATCAGCCAGAGGACTTAACTAGTATTAAAAAAAAAAAAGTTTGAAATTCAAATCCAAGCCCCTGTAACATCCTAATAACTATTTTAGATTTTTAGCCACAGACTTATCTCAGGCATATCTGGAGCAGTATGATTTATTAAAAACTCTTAAAAAAAAAAAAAACAAAAAAAGCTCAGAACGAACCAGCTTTTTCACCTGTCCTGAGTTATGGTCGTTCCTGACATCATTAAGACCATGAGATTAGGAACCATTTACCTTGTCTGTGGCCCTCCCAGTATGAAACAGAGTCAGTCACATAGTAGGGACTTCATAGTATTTGCATGAATAGTTGCATGGATGAATAATAGGAGCACGTCTTTCATAAATTATTTTCTCTGCAGTAATTATCATAGTGCTTTTATTCCACATGCATTTCACAGATCAAACTGAAGCCCACAGAATAAGTAATCAGTTTAGACTCATGCTGCTAGAAGATGGCAGAGTCAGTAAGTAATACTCAGCAAAATGAGCTATAATTTCCTACATTCTAGCACAGGAAAGAAAACCACTTAACTCGCTTCTCTGGTGCTAATTATGTGCAATCTCAAATGAGACCAAACCAATTGGGTAAGGACTAAAAAGAGGCACTTCACAGCGATCTTCTCAGCCTAGGAATTGTATCTTTTACAATGCAAACCAGAAAGCCCTTGACTTCTTTCAACAGGAAAATGGGAGAATTAATATACACAAAGCCATTGCAAAATCAGCAACATTCTTGACCCACGTAGCCCTAACAAGGATGGTAGGTTTTTGTTCTAAAACATGTAATTCCAGATCACGCCACTGAGTAGGTACACAGTCAGACCAGCTTCATACATGTGATTCCCGTAAAGACAGTCTGTGAAGCAAAAACTGGTTTTTATCCTGACAGCCTTGGGGCACTGCAAGTTTGGAAGTACCTTTTGAACCAATCAGAAAAAGCAACTTTATTAAGTTCCATATAACTTCTGTGGCAAGTATATTTGGATTTTATACTAATTCTTTGAAAATGGGCCCCCTTTCCCCCTTTTCTTGGTAGCTATTGAAACCCAAGCATAGAGCTCCTTATAAAACCATATTTTGTAACAATGCTTACTTAATAAATTATTTTGTCATTAATGACTGTGAGATAAGGCTAATGAGTGAAATAGAAATGATGCCATAACTGACATAGAGTCTCTCCAACTGGATCATGTACGACTTTCATTAAATTACCTAGGGTTCGACACAAGGTACTTGAACATGGTCTCAAACAAGACAAATGCTTCCCAATCACTGGAAGTGGGATTGTGTGTTTTCAATATTTCATAGCCCCAGAGATGACTCAATCTGAGCTGTGAGCATTGCTCTGAAAAAACTAAGCTACCAGGTGATACTCGACTCAGGCCATAATGTTACCTGGTTACAGGTGCCTGGCTTGAATCCTGTTTTCTCACTCTAGCACTGCTTCTTCAATAAGGTTAGTACCTGCTGGCTAAAAATCCTTTGACTAACTTACAGTTACCTCAAACACAATTCTGACTCATGTTACATTCTTTTTGGAAACTAGATGTACTTTTAATACAGCTCTGAAAATTCAAACACAGCACTAGCTCCCAGCCAGCATGAATGTCTTCTAAAGACAGAAGACCTAATATCAAACCAACCACAGTACTTGATAATTGAAGAGTGAGCAGTATTTGAGAAGTGAATATGGAGTTGACACTCAATATATACTTGCTGATCTGGGGAGGGGGTGCTAATTGTTTTTCTCTGTTCTAGACATTACCCTACTTGTTCCTATCATATATCCTCCCCTCAACAGACACGCAGGTACATTTTACCATCTAGAAGCTCTCATTACTCTTACAATTCTCCTGAGAGCTTCCAAAGCTATTATACCATCATACCAGAAAAGCTTCATTTCCAGGCTTCTGAGAGGAAATGACAAATGATAATGCTGTCTTATTGTCTAAAAATAATAGAAGGCAATAAAATTTAGTAAAAAGAATACCAGGACTTTTACCTCCCCAGGTAAAGTGAGTGGAATTTGTCACTCTGTCCTAACAAGCAAAAAGCTGAACAGACTGAAAAAAACAACTTTTCTTGCATCCATATGAGATGGGAAAATGCAAGGCTAATCCTGACCCTTGGATGGAAGAGACAGACAGGTAAATACAAGGAATTGCAGCTTACCAGAGCAGAGACTCCCCAGCAGAAACTGCTCTGGGATCTGCAGCTTTGTTGGGGTAGGAGAAGCTGAGTTTTATTTGACTAACTGCTGAAGGCTCAATGCTGATGACTCAGAGTTAAAAACTGAAGGACCCAGTAATATTGTGGGATTTACCGTTAGCAGCTCAAACAGATTCCTACAGTAAGTACATGAGAAATCTCCTTTAATTTTCTACAGGAAGAAAAGGAAGGGAAAGTGGGAGGAGAAAAAAGCACTCCATTCTTCCTAGCATGGTTTCTCTTTTGAAGAAATCAAAAAGACCCAATCATAGGATTATGGGAAGTTTACTCTCCACTACAGCTCACCATCATAGTACTAATGGTCTATTTACAACAGCTCCTTTTCCCAAATACATCATGCCTGGTTATCAAGTGAAAAAACTACAAGCCATACCCAATGCAAAACAAACAAACATAAAACCACAGTTTGAAAAGACAGAGAAAGCACTAGAACCAGACACAGTGGCATTGTTGCTATTATAGAGACATCATTATGATGAATATGCAAAGACCTCAACAGGATAAAGTGTATGCCATGCAAGAAGAGATGGATAATGTAAGCAGAAAGATGGAAAGCCTAAGAAAGAATAACAAAGAAATGCTAGAGAGAGAAAGATAGATACTGACACAGAAATGAAGCGTGCCTCTGACAGGCTTATTAGTGCACAGACATAGCTGAATTTGAGGATAGTGGTAACTTGAAAGCCAAACTGCTAAACATGGAGCTTTCCTACGACCCAGCAATCCACTCCTAGGTACCTACCCAAAAGACACAAAAACACTGACTCAAAAAGATACCTGTCCCCCACCATGTTTATTGCTGCTTTATTCACAATTGGAAAGACATGGAAACAGGCCAAATGCCCAAAAATGGATGACTGGATTAAAAAGATGTGGTACATATACACAGTGGAATATTACTCAGCAACCAAAAAAAGGAAATACATGTCTTTTGCAGCAACATGGATGGAGCTGGAAAAGATCATGCTTAGTGAAATAAGCCAGAAAGAGAAGGAAAAATACCAGATGGTTTCTCTCATAACAGGAATAAAATGGAACAGGCAAGAAAATAATAATGATGAACAGCTATATACCAGAGACGCTTTGTGGGGGTGGAGTGGGGAATGGGATCAAAAACAGTGGGGGAAGGGAAATGCACCGGACTATGGTGATGGCACATGGATGGTATGGTGATGGGAAGCTCAAGGGGATTGCAAATGAGATGACAAAATGATATAAAAATAAACTATTATATATATAAAAAATGTGTTAAGAATAGACATTTTATCTAGGCATTATTCTGTTTGTTAAATATGGCAGACAATAAATATTTTTAAGACAGTTATTATTTACATAAGTCCACAATAAAACATTATCCAATACTCCCCTGCTAGCTCTGTAACCCTAAGCAAATTTAACTCACCTACCACTCTTTCCGATGATCCCACCCCCTTGTCCTTCAATGTAGTATAGACTTTTAACAAGCCCTTCTACTTTACAAGGAGATATTCCTAACATACACATTAAAAAAAGAGAATAATTTAATGAACAGCAAAGTTCTACCATCCAACTTTATCAAAGTTTCAACAGTATACTACGTCTACCTCAGTTACTAAAATCTGTAAAACAAGCAAGGTAGATTTACTGAGCAAGAGGAGATTTCATCACTGGCAGACATCAACAAGCTCACTTACTACCACATTTCATTTATTTTATGAAGCTTGCCCAGAGCATCTCTGAGAATGGTAGGCAGTATTATAGGTACACATCCATTATGTCCAGAAATGACAGCTGTCAAGCTCATTAGAGGTCCCCCATAGAGAACTGTTTGTACAGCAAAGCAGGGCAAATTAGATGGTGTCCATAGGCATGGAACCAACCCTAGGTTTGGAAAATGCTGTGGCAATGGATTAATTTTTTTTTTTAAAGATTTATTTATTTGTGCATACAGAACTGGGGTATAGGCCAGAGGTTCAGGAGCGGCGAGAGGCTTCACCAGAGACAGAGTGGGGAACAGACACAGGCAGATCGACAAAGTACACTGCTGAGGGGAGCAGCGGGCGGGTCAGGAGAGGTCTGCCACGCCATGTGGTCCCTTCCGGGGCAGGCGGGAATCGAACTCATGCGGAAGCGGCTTTAGCTTCTCAGTGCTGTGCTTTAACCCGCTGCGCCACCAGGGAGGGCCCAGCAATGGATTAATTTTTAATAAAATTGGTAATTATAACTTAAAGTTCAAGTACCACTTTTCCTTACCATCCTAGTACTTGTGGGCAATGGAAATCTAATGATGTCACATTGGAAAATATGGGGAGGCGAATAAAAATCATTTTTCCCGATCTTGTAAAATTTCTGAAGCGGAAAGCATATAATCAGTTTCTAGAAACCAGAGCTTTATCCTTTAACTGGTAATAAATTATCTATTAAATCTACAAAGCCAAAGTGCAGCTAGTACCTGCCAGAACAGACTGTGCGCATCTCCTCTCAGGAGCTCAACTGTGTCCCCCGCCTGGATGTGGAGTGGGGGTCCTTCATGAAGAGCTGGGGGTGGTGCCCCCGCATAATTCCTGATGACCTGCATCTTTGGCAAACCTGCAAATAAACAAGCAGCTTTCAGAAATGAACAAATAATGGGCTAAGTCCAAATATACTGAAAAGAAACAGAGTCACTGCTAACGTTAGATAGTTTTAATGTCACCAAGTCTGAGCAAACATGTGAAGTAATGACAATGGAGTGTTGGTCAAGCTTCTCGTTATTTGAGATGGTTTTAGAGTAAGACGCATAATTATCCCCCGACCCCCTACATACTTTTCCTCTCTCACCATCAATCTCTTTTTCAGTTGAAAAAATATTTCTCTTTCAGTTGATGTCTGCTTCATAGAAAACACATCACGTACAGTTTAATGGAAAAGAATCAATTTTTTCATCACCTCTATCCTTTCTGCCTATTACTTTCCTCTTGGGCATTGGTTGATTTCATCACTGAGGAAGCTCACCCTTTCTGTGTATGTCTCACTTTGCCCAGTATAAGGCTCATATCTTAAGGTTATCTTTGTAATTCAAAAGCAAAAAGGTGATGGATGTGCCACTGCAATACTTAAGACATTTATATGGAGAAATTCTTCAGGCTCCAATTTAGGTTTGCAAAACAGACCCACAAAGGGAACACATCTAAGCCAATAGCATCAACAATACGTGAAATAAAGACCCATCCCTTTTCTTTGTATGTCTCTGAATGCGCAAGAAAGCCTCAGTTCAATGTATCATGTGTGAGACTAGCAGCTTCAATTGCACACAGGCCTAACTGTACCTGAACTGGTGACAACAAGTTCACAGCCACCTTTCCATTTATATTTTTTTAAGATTTATTTATTTATGCATACAAGAGCTGGGGTGTAGGCCAAAGGTGTGGTGAAGCATGGTGGGGGAGGGGTGAGAGGATTCACCAGAGACAGAGCGAGGAGCTGAACAGGCAAATCTACTGAAATACATGGCTGAGGGGAGCAGATGGAAAGACAGGAGAGGTCTGCTGCACCATGTGGGTCAGCTCCCTGCTGCAGTGGCTGTGGTCAGCTTCACCAGGGTGAAACTTAACACTTTGCACCACCAGGGAGGCCCCACCTTAGCCTCATAAACATGTCTGTTGCATGTTCAGGTACTTAAACTATTGCTTGTTCTACTTCAAGACTTTTTATCCTAATGATTGTTGTGAAGCTGTAACTGGCTGGAAATGTATTTAATATAGAAAGGAGGATGAATGATGGTTGTTCAGTTTTAGATAAACAAGTTATGCAGAAAAGACTAAAATCGACATGAAATGTCTCAGTAAATAGTTTAAGTTCTCGAAATCCTTTCTCCATACCTTATTTCCACCCCAGAAGGGAGAAAACGAGTGTTGCTATATATTAAATAGAGCTAAGAAGTTTCAGTCAACGCTTTCTTATCAATCCAGTCCATCAGAAAACAAGCTCAAAACCACGGTGCCCTTCACCAAAGTTTAGCAGCTGTAATCGCTGAGGCATGTCATGAGTTGCTCTGTCTCCCCTTTGCTTCAGTTCTTGGACCACAGATCTGAAGGAGTGACTTTAATCTCCCATCATCCATGGAGCACTTCCCAGGTAGATATTACGACACAAACAGCAGACTTATTGTCTCCCCAAAACAACACCGGACAGGAGGACTCTTCTCAGCCAAGTGCTTATTAAACTTGCTCTCAACATACTGTAAATGCCCTAGTATAAAAAGAGCTTGTTTTACACTTTCTATTAAATTGCTATTATTAATTTAAAATGAAACCTTAATATCTCATGCACACAGCTGTTGATTTGGAAGTTCAATGTATAGAAGAGAAGACAGTCAGAAGTTGAAGTTTGTAAATGGAATCTGGTTTGCAGGGTAATTATGATTCCATGTCTGGAAACCAGACTTGCAGTTAGTCTCAGTTTAATTCAGCATTTCTAGAGCAAGGAAAATATGATCCATTGATAATTTTGTTCTATGTCATATTTTAAAGGAAGGTTAAAGGCAAAAAGAAGAGTCTTTAAAACCTGAAATAATTGGTGTGCTTTTCAATCCTGGGTCTACCTGAGTGCTCAGAAGGCCTTGGCCTTACCCAGGTGTCTCTGGTCAAAACCCACAGAAATAAAAAGCAACAGTGCTATGTGACAAGTGGAAATAGCCGTTCTCTCATTGACAACAGCTGGTCATTCTCAAGAACAATATACTGAAAACTCATAGAACAACTTGGGGGGAAATGTAAGCCTGATGACCAAACAGGGATTAAAGTGTAGATTGTCTAGGGATTAAAGTGTAGATTGTCTAGGTTTACGTAAGAGGACTGTGAAATATCAGCCATGGAGCAATGCCGTCCTATATACCTATCTAGATGGGCTGGAATGAAAAGATGCATAGTTTAGTAAAATCATCTATTTAAAATTGAAAACATGTAGTAATAACCTTCGGTCAATAAATGAGACCTAAATAGCTGTAGGGATAATGGACTTGGTTTATACAGTCCTGCCTATTTCTTTTTTTTTTTTTCCTTTAACTCTATCTTTTCTTGTTGTTTATGAGCTTCATTTGGGAGTATGATCTAGTAACATATTAGCATAGGGTATACTTAAAACAAAAAAAAAGGGGGTGACCTTTGCCAAAAAATATGGTTGAGCTCAGGTAACCCAAAAGGACATTGTTACTAGCCTGAATTAAACCATGAAGAATTTGCAAATGAGGGATTATTTGCTTTGTTTTGTGGGATAAGTAATGATTTTATAATGTAATTATACTATAATGGCATTTATAATTTTTGTCATTTGTTAGGATAATCTTTGGCTATTTCTGATTGGTCAGCTCTTCCTATGTGATCTGTTGTCAGGGCTGCAGGGATCAAAGGATAAAAGGAATGAAACAAAGGCACAAGAACATGATGAATTCTGAGACTCTGCCCCCTTCTGCTGATGCCTGCATGTAATGGAGTTCTCGCGGGGTGGGAGGATGAATGGTTGCTTTACAAAAGGCACCTTTCTGTTCCTTTCTTTTACATACAAAAGACATGGTAACAAGTGAATACAACCACATTGACTAACAGATAAAAATGCAATTAAAATGGGAAGAGACAGAGGATAAACTTCATGTTAGCTCTCAACATTGATAGATTATTGACACAGCACCTATCACACTTGATAAATGAGATCAAGATTGGAGATGAAGCTAGATTTGCAGATGCTCATATTTTGAATAGCCATTTGGTGATGATTTAGTGTAAGTTTTCCTCTCCCCTTAGAAAATAGCCCTGACAGTTTTTAACCTGTGTTTACAGATGTCCAGGACAGAACAGACACTACAATTCTTATGACAACCAGTCACTGTCGCACACAGACTACTAAGCAAGGTCCCTCTAAAGCTCGCTCAAAAACTTCTCAGTGAGATCTGCACTGACTTGCCCCCTTCATTAAGAATTATGCTGAAAAAGGCAAATCTCTCTCTCTCTCTCTTTTTTAAAGATTAGCCTATTAAAACTTGTTCAGACTTAAAATCCCAGGTGCTTAAAAAAAAACTTAAGGTGAAGGATTAGGGGTGAGCATTGTGTAACATACTTCTGTTGAGGTATATGGTAACTCATATAGATTGAGGTAACTCAGAATGTTGTAAATCAAAGTAAACTCAATAAAATACAAATTTTATAAGGCTCTAGTCATATTTTCTACTGGCTATCCATATTTAAAGGGTTTCTGAGATGCAAAACAGCATAACCTCAAATGTAGATGTATTCCTCATGGAAAACGACTAGCCAGAAACAACAACCAAAATTCTAAATACAAAATCCATTATTTTAATTACTTATTAATGCATCCCAGAAAACTGCTTCTTTCTTCTTGGGTAAACACAGATTTAATAGTTTAGTTTCTTTCTTTTCCAGAACTGCATTAACAGTAAATATGTTGATATTTTATTTTGTTTTTATTGATAAAATTGTAAAAATTTAAACTGTAATGACCTCTAGTATTAAATGTAAAATAATCATATGTAATTTCACCATATGCAGTTAAGCAAACTAGGAGGGTCCCAAATTTTTATGTAATCAGTTGTCTTTGTCTAAAGGAATATAAATGAAATGGCAAAGCCAAAGTAGATCTCCTGTTAAGTGTCTACCTATGTTATCTTATTTTATTCCCTACAACAAAAGCTCCTTGCTGTATAACTATGCTCTTAATATATAACTTGTGGGCTATCTTGCCCTTTAGCTTTTCTTCACCCAGGTAATTATGTTTAGTCTTGAGTCAGACAAGGTCCTCACATCATCCTTACGTGTGAAGAATTAACATAAAGAAGAATCAGCAATATCAAAATATTGGGTTACAGTCTAGTAGTAGCCACAAGGTTCTGGTTAAATAAAACTAAAGTCAGTGTAATTACTTGGAAAACTAGTATTTTCAAAAACAATACAGAAATGTTTTTACAAAGGAGATCTTTCAAAACTGAACTCAATGCCACTAAGAGTGAGTGACATTCCAAGAAATACAAAAATATGCTTTAAAAAAAAAAGTTGATTCTAGGCAGAATCCTATTGAAAGTTGGCCAGAAAAGAACTATGCCATTGATAATTTTCACATGCATCCTCAAACTTCATTGAATTTAGACTACTGCCCCACCCTCAAGCAATGTGACTTCTAAGCAATAGAAGAGTGGTCACCACAATACAGATCAGTGTCTATTCATGATGCTGATATCACTGCTCTAATGCAATGGGCTTCCCAGGGGCAATAACCTAGAGAAGGCCATCCACTAGATAAATGGACTGTCAGTAACATACTGACCTTTGACTTCTGAGACCTTATTTAAAATCTGACCACCGATACATTAAAAAATAATTCGTTTGGCCCTCCCCGGTGGCGCAGCGGGTTAAAGCACAGCACTGAGAATCTAAAGTCGCTTCCGCATGAGTACGATTCCCGCCTGCCCCGGAGGTGACCACATGGCGTGGCAGACCTCTCCTGACCAGCCCGCTGCTCCCCTCAGCAGTGTACTTCCTCGATCTGCCTGTCCTGCTCCCCACTCTGTCTCTGGTGAATCCTCTCACCCTCCGCATCTCTGACCTGTACCCCAGTTCTGTACTAATAAATAAATCTTTAAAAAAAATAATTTGTTTTACAACATGTCAGAGAACACAGGTGGTTCATCCTGGTAAATGGAACACAAACATGGCATTCAGTCATTCATTCCTTAAGTGTCTTGAGCACTCTATAAGTACTAGGTATGGTAGTTTCAGAACAGCACAGGCAAGCTTCCTGCTCTCAAAGAGCTGACAGTCCATTGAATAGTCAGACAGGTGAGCTTCAAGATAATACACTTGGCATGAATTCATGTCTAGTGAGAACTATTCCCAAATATTCTTATTTTATAACAATTTCAGGAATTTTTGTTTTGCTAAGTCTTGAGTTATGACCCTAAAATGTGCATTTTTAATTTTTCTATAAGTTTACTAAGTGTGTGGTTTCTGGAGCTAAATTCTTATGGGTACATGAGCAAAGCACCTCGACCAATATCTACCACTACCCAACTTGCTTTTAAGAAACTACAGTGAGACAACTGCTGTCTGGCGCTGTCCCAACCAAACCCTCTTATGTTAACATCTGTTCTCTTCCTGATGCAAGTTCACAATCTGAACACCAGGTTTGATGATCAGGATAAGTAGACTGTGCATCTGGCTAGACAGGTGGTATGGGAGCTGGGCTCCCCCTGCCCCTGACACAACAGGGCCCTTTCCAGCCAAGAAATGTGCCTGCATTCACCTGTTGGTCTTCACAGAGAAGCCAAAAGAGATGCAGTATGAAAACCATCTGCTACAACAAAAGTAGAATGGTCTAAAGAACTAATTGTTCACAAAGAGAACACTCCCCATCAGTGATTTTAAATTGTTCTCTGAAAAAAGGCTACTTCCCTTTTATGATAATGATGAGTCCAATGAAAGAAAACAGCACTATTTCTGGCAACCAAAATAAAATTTTAATAGTCAAATCATAAGGATAAGAGAGAAGGTAAAGTAAAGTAAAAATGATTAAGGACATTTTGCAATAACCTAGTTTCATCTGTGTTCTATGAGTTCATTTATTCAACAAATACTTATAGACTGTTCCATGCTGGTATTGACCTTGGAGCTGAGAATGTAGCCATAAATAAGGCTGACATATAAAGCTCATATTTTTGTGGATAAAACAAACACAAAACCAAATACACAAATATGATAGTATCAAAAAGTCAGGTACACTTACTATAAAGGACAATTTAGGAAGGTACTGATTTAGACAGTGACCAGGGCATGAAAGTGTGTGAGTGTTGTGTGTGGGGGGCGGGGTGGGGGGTGGGAATCAAGAAGGAGTTAGATTTCTTTAGGAGAAGGTGAAACGGTCAAATTCAGATTTGAGAAGCCAGTAATCATATGGGGGAAAGCGGGAGAATTCAAAGCAAGTGGAACAATAAAAGTGAAGACATGTAACTGGGATGAGCCTAATGTATTTGAGGACAAAAAATGGTCAGAGAATTGTAAGACAGTATTTGCTAAAATCTAAAATTCTTCAGACATAGTTTTAAGGGTCTGGATCATTTCTTTATTCTTTTCCTACATGAGTTCTATGCATTATTTGAAATTTATTGACTAGGTCAACTTCTCATTAACACGTTGGACCCTCTTCCTGGAGAATAGTTGTCTGCATTTCCAGCTCACACCAACCCAAGGGGAAGGGAAAGCCTGACTGAACGCCTCTCATTCCTTAAAATTCAATTATCACTTCTGCTAAGAAACCTACTACCATTCTCTGAAGTATTCATTATGTGGTTTAAACATACTCACTAGACCATGCTCATCCTTCCTACCTCAATATTTAGTGCACCAAAATTGTTTAGCTAGTATAAAATCTATTTACTAGACCATAAGCATCTCTTCATGTAAAATCTGTATAGATTCTGTATGTATTAGATTGTCACTACCTTGGTAATAGAAATTGTGCTCTTATTTCAATGAATACTTTTGGAAGAAGGAAAAAGATAGCTATTCTTCTCTTTTAGAGGTCACTCTTCCACACACACCTGATTATAACTTCAAAAGGTCTTACTAATCAATTCATTTCTTCCCATCTTCATTTCTAACTCTCAGTTCAAGATTATCTTTCAAATTGGCCTTTGCTAATCTGTTTGTTATAATGCATACACAGGCACCTCAATACTTTAAGAAAATATATTTAATAGCATTATTCTATTTACCACCCTCCCTACTTCACTTTGAACTAAATCTCAACTCCTGGACACACTCAACAAAACCATCTATTTTCTGGCCCCTGTAATCCTCTAAGCTTAACCTGATTCCACTCTCACATTCACCATTCTGTCCTTACTGTAACTGCTTAATCACCCCCAACAAGTCCAACCAAAACAGTCTACATTATAAATCATAACTTGTAATTTAAATAGTAATTGTTTACTTATCTTTTTATTTTTAATATATGCATAGTAAGTACAATGATGATGAACATTTACTATTTGATAATCAATTTTGCTTTTTACAATAAAAAATATTCAGTTTATATTGAAAAAAATCACTTCATCAGTAGTTTTGACTTGTTATTAAACTATCTGTATTTGGGTTTTACCCTGCCAGAATGCTATAAGTAACTGAAATTTTATGTGCAATAAAATTATCTTTAACATGCAAAATTGCTAATATATTTCTTTAAAAACCTTAGTTATGGCTCTATTAATTAATACTCATTCTGAATATTCTTTAAATTATGTGACTTGCATCATTTATGACAAAACAATACCCTATTTATCCCAATATACTCAACTTCTTAATCAGCATAAAATAATACAAGTTCTAATATATTTCTAAGACTTTCTACTTTTATCTCATCCTTCCATGCCCCTTGCTTTTCTGGGTCCTTTCTTTTTGACCTGGGTCCTTCCTTCACTAACTTGAGTAGTAAGAATATATTTAGCTGCATTCCTAAAAGTTTTGGATATATGCAGACATGGTTTATTGAAGTTAAAATAAAGAGCACACATGCAACAAATATTCCTGAATGGCAAAGTTTCAGAGAAAGCAAATGATTCTGAACCATTATTTTGATGTACTTTGTTTTTTAGGAAACTTTAGATCATATCCCAATAATCCACTGACCTACAGAGAACTGTACAAAAACTGAACAATCATCATCTTTATCTTTCTTACATTCTTTTACAATAAACTTCTGGAAGAGGAAAACAAGACAACAGAAGAGCTATTTCTTCTTTATTAAATGGTGCTACACTAGAATTACTAATTTGGAAACACTACCAACCTGGTATGTCTTTATAAACTTTCATGAGTCCACATTTGAGCTCTGAGAAAAGTCATCACAATACAGAAGGATAACTTTGAGGTTTAGTCTTTCCCCTGTTATTTATCTTCTTTCCTTAGTGAGCAAAGTAATTCAAATTGGACAGGGCCATTTAATTACAATCATGGATTCAGATGGGAGCACCAAGTATATAAATTTACCAGTTTGAAATCAAAAAGATGTATGACAGTTATTAAAACTAGTACCGTTTCATAAAAGGAGATAGGCTGTGTACCTTCATTTTAATGTGGTAAAAATTTTGTTTACACTTTCTTTCACTATGGCCAAAGATCAAGAACAAATGTTAGAATATATGTAAACCGAGAACACTGTCTCCTCAGGAACATTCCTTTTTAATACTACTTGTAATAAAAAGAGGGAGCCACACTGAATTCTGTCTTGTTTTGAAATAATAAAGTTTCAGCCATGGAAAAACTATGCTAACATGAAGTAGTGATTCCATCATGGTAGATTCTTAGGATCAATACATCAAACACTTCATGTACATATGAAACAGCTTAAGTAAGGCTGCCTATATCTATCTAAAAGTAAAAAAAAAAAAAGTGTTATTTTCAATATCAAATCTGTTACACACTGAGGGTTGAATCATAGGTTAACCAGGAAAATTTTGAGGTTCTGGAAAGATGACTTATGACTGTTTCTTTGTCCCAAAGAAACTGGTAAAGAATCAGAATCAAAATATGCCAATGGGTTAAGAGATTTAAAAGCAAGGACAGGCCTTTCAAATGATATAGGAAGTTCAGAGACTTAATTTCAAAATCTCTATAGCCCTGTAAGTTTGAGTATGTATTCATGTGAACCTTACCATATATCATACATACATATGTATGTGAACAAACACATATTCTGGGAGTATAGATTCTGCCCCTTTCCTATAAAATAATTTGGAATACAAACAAATTAAGGTATTGGCCAATGGACTTTAGG
The DNA here is from genome assembly GCF_000260355.1 of Condylura cristata. Classification (NCBI taxonomy): domain Eukaryota; kingdom Metazoa; phylum Chordata; class Mammalia; order Eulipotyphla; family Talpidae; genus Condylura; species Condylura cristata. The sequence continues at coordinate 10,196,990 of NW_004567127.1, read as the reverse complement.
AAGACTTGTTATTTTTGACCTTTTTTTTTTTTGCCTCCAAAAATCTTGATTTTTTCCCCCTCTCTCTCCAGTCATTTTAAATACTGTAACTTTTTTCCCTATATATCTTTTGCCTTTTACTTAACATCAGCTTTATAGTCTACTCAAATTTTTAGCCTCCTATGTTTTTTTCTACACAAAGAACTTTCATTCACTTTCAGCATCAAAATTATGTTATGGTTTCAACTTGTTCAAATTTAGTTTAATAAGCTATTTAAACAGTTAAGCATACAGTTGCTTCTAATCATCTGGAGAATAATAAAAAAGAAATGGAACCTGCATCCTAAGGGCATAATAAAAAATATAAAAGTTATAGTTATTAAAATATAAACTGTGGACTACAAAGAAAAATACAAATGTTAAAACAAGAATTGTGCCAAAACGTTATGAATCATCTCAAAGGCAATTATACTGGCACAAATAGAATTGTGCATTGGAAAAAGGCATACTGAAATAGAACTCTAAGTTCTGCCTCACGTATCCATAAGAATTAACACAAAGTTTACATGCATCTACAGTTTACAAAAACGCCTAAATATAATCCATAATATACCAATAATGCACATGATTATAAAACCAAGCCACTGATATCTCTAACTTTACACACATGAAAATAAACAAGAAAACACCTTTGCCTGAGTTCTTGCACAGGATTTCTGTGCAAGAAATTTTATTTCTTGCTCCTTATTTAAAACAATCTCCTTCAGGACAATGAACAAAATTTCTTTCTTTGCTTATATGCCAGTGTTCATCCAATTATAAAAGTGTGCTATGTACAGAGACCAGAGGCTTGAACCATATGTATTAACTGCTGTTGACTTTTTCTGAGGTATAAAAGGCAATTTCCTATGGCTTAACTGAATAGGTGCTAAACAACCTTTCAGTATGCATAATAAATATATCCTACCATTGTACTAGTTGATATATGTATTAATGAAGTCACAACAGAAAGGTCTGATTAAGCTCAATATGACAAAAATGTGGCATAATTCTGGGCAGAAAAGAAATATCTCATGTAAATCTGTAATTGTGCATTGGTTCTGTGGAGCAACATTAATTAGTAACTGTTCAATAAGTTCAATAAACATCTGTGAGGCCCTCTACCTTGAAGCTATAATGCTTGAAAAACCTAGTTACAGACTTTTTTTCAAGTTTCAATAGTTAAAAATATCCTACTTTGTCCTCTGAAGCAAGGGAGTATAATTGTGAATATAGAATTCCTATTTTTTTTACCTCTATATGGAAATATATAATTTTATTATTACAAAATCAAAAACTAGTTATTTTTGTTTTTAGAGCAGAAACTGTCTAAATGATTCAGCTTTGTTTCATTAATGCCAAGTATAATCCTTACATGTGTTAAAAATTTGGTAACAATGAGAGATTAAATTTTCAGGAAAAATTTATAAGAATTGAGTATTAATTTTAAAAATAAGATAATGTATGTGATAACACAAAATTAATATTTCTTTTTCCTATTACCTTCAAGAACTTAATAATTTGATGTTTGTAAACTATGATTTAACCACTAAGATACACAATTTTGTAATTAATATTGTAAAGCTATCAAAACTTCAGTTTTAGTTATCAAATACAGTTTAACATCTAATAAAACATGGTAAACACACCAAAAGAAAAATCTAGTGTCCATCTATGCAATGGAAATGGTGTATTACTTCTGAAATTCTAAAATCTCTCTAGGGACCAGCTCATAAAACAGATAGACTCCTAAATTTCCTCTCCAGCGAACTAGATATATTAAGCTTTCCATTGTCTACTAAATTGCTTTTGCTTTTTCTGTGTCCTAAGTAGAAATAACCTTATAGGATGTATCTCTGTTTTTATCAAATTTCACCAAGACCAAATAGAATAATTTTGCACAAAACTGAAAAAATAAGTTTGAAAGCATTTTGAAAACTTACAAGTACTTTCCCATGAATACAATACTCTAGAGTGTACAGATTCCTTGACTCATTGTCATTGTTTTATTTAGTGTGAAATATGAAAGGCCTTAGGGATTCAATCATGACTAACAAGGAAGGTCTCTTCCCTTAAAAAGTTTAATACCTGGTAGAGACAGTAGCAGACACTCTCCTCTAAGCACATAGGTTGCTATGGAAGCACTCAACAGAAACACCTAAATCAGGGGACACAGATTTCAAGGGGAATTTCTGATAATGTAGCTGAAACCAAGGCATAAGGAACTATCAGCCACACACACAGGAGGGCATATCAACTGCACATTAAAAAAATTATAATAGTTTATTTTTTCATCATTTCGTGCCTTTTTCCATGACAGTTGTAATCCCCATGGGCTTGCCATCACCAAATTACCAGTGTGCCATCACCACAGTCCCAAGACCCCCCCCCCCAATTCTCCACTCTACCCCAAAAAAAAAGTCTCTGGTATATAGTTGTTTATTATTATTATTATTATTATTATTATTATTATTATTCCCTGGTTCTTTATGCTCCTGCTATGAGTGAAACCATCAGTATTTTTCTTTTTCTTTCTGGCTTATTTCACTAATTATGATCCTATCCAGCTCCATCCATGTTATTGCAAAAGGCATCAGTTTATCTTTTATGATTGCTGGTAATATTCCATTGTGTATATGTATCACATCTTTTTAATCCAGTTATCTACTTTTGGGCATTTGGGTTGATACCATATCTTTCCTATTGTAAATAAAGCAGCAATAAACATGGGGGTGCAGGTGTCTTTTTGAATAAGTGTTTTTTAAATTGCACCAAATTGCAAGAGGTGTAAATCTTTGAGCTTGAATGACTTTCTTTTAGCAACCCAACTAGATAAGAAAAGGCAGGTTGATTTTGATGTTGGTTCAAGAGTAATTCAATTGTTGGGCCAAAAGCACAGTCCTTCTCCCAGGAGAGCACGATGTCTAGAGAAGTAGCAGAGAGACCAGGGAGCAGGAGGTTTCTAGCACTGGGATCCGAGAATGAGGTATATGAAGTTAATATTTTAGAAATGGAGCCACTCCGGGTAATGACATGGTCCAAGGTAGAGCTGTGTGTGGCTGACATGGAGCACAGAAAGAGCTTGCTCTCCAGGGAAGCATCAATGTCACTCGAACAAGGAAACTAGGGTTTGAATGAGTCTCTACCATGAGAAGTCACTCAGGCAGTTTGTGGTGTTTAGAGATAAATTATGAAGGGGTTATTTACATGAGAGTATGTGTAAGTCAAGAACACAGACTTTGTTTTACACAGGCATACAAACATTTGCTTCCCTGCCTGGAAAATGAAACTACTAATAATATTAACAAGGTTTTTGAAAAATCACTACAAATGATTTATTAATACACAGTCTGTCACATGGTATTGGTCAATGGGTAGCTCTTAATTGGGCCTATATTACCATTTTCCTGCAATAAAAATTACTTACATTAACTGAGTTTGCAATAGTCACTTTGGACCAATGTTCTTATACCTCAAATTGCTGCAAAAATAAGAAAATATTTATATTTGACAAAACAAGCAATTTCCTCACAAAATACTTTTTTCTCATTATTGCTTAAATTAATACCACTATATGGTTTTAGATTGGCATAGGGATGAGGGGGACACTGATAAAGAAAAGCCAGTGGAACAGATTTGAGAGCTTAGAAACAAGCCATCTTGTATCCAGATGAAAATTAGATGAAAGATGAAAAGTAAAACTGCAAAACTTTAAGACACGTCTTTATATTAGGTAGAGAAGAATGTTTTTTACTCAGGATATAGAAAGTACATGATGAAAGTAAAGATCAATAAATTTTACACTAGAATTTAACATTCAAATTCTGAAATAAACAACAACAAAACAACCATTAAGTAGCAGATGATGGCAACTGATATGACCATTATACAGGAATACCTAGATTTCAGGAGAAAAAATATGAACAGCCTTATAGAGAAAAATGTGAAAAAATGACAGATAATTCATAAGTAAGAAAAATGGAATTAATCTCAAGCATGTGAAAATATGCTTATGGCTAGGCATTTATTTTGGGGAGGAAATCAAAACAATGAATTTGAATCTCCACTTTTTATTCTGATAAAAATCTCCTTAAGCATGTTGAAGACTTATACAGGAAATATTTTAATAGAATCTAACAAGTAGTAATACGTTAATATCTATTTACTCTTATTAGTAACTACATATGTACCTTTAATATTATTTTTCTATGTTTAAAATGTCTCACAAATGTATTGTTTAATTTTTAGGAGATGATTTTTCTAATAAAATGCTACTTTGAGTTATATATATACTCAAAAAGGAATTTAATCTGTACTTATTTTAAATGCTCTAAGAAACAGAATGAACAGTTCTTTGCTGACTATAAATCAGCAAATAATTGGCTATATGCTAGTTCTGTAGCTACTTTGAATTTTATTTAAATCCTCATTATTTGATTATGTTTGGATTTGCTGGAAATGATGCAATAAATGACAGGAAAAAGCACTGAAGTGTTAATGAGCCTGAATTCCTCTTATGTAGAAATTACATTAGCTGCCTATGGGCAGCCACCCCACTGTTTCCCCTTGCCTCTCAGTCAACCTACAACAGTCCTTCCAGAACCTACCCAGAGCACAGGAGTGAGGAAAAGCCATTCCTCCAAGCCTAGCCTCCACAGAAAAAACAATCCTTTCTATTCCTTAAATAATTAAAATAAGACTTCAGCTTATGAAACAAAGCAATTTAACAAAGGTTAGGTCAACATGGCGGGTAGGTGACATTTATGAGCAAATTCCACATCTGCAAAGTCATGGCCTAAAAAAGACCAATCTTTCTTAATTAAGGAGAATTTCAAATTCTATCGGCTATGTTCTCTATACTTTCCCTTTTAAGCTACCTCAGGTAATAATGAGTGTTAAAGAAGAAGAGGCTGAGAAGGAATTGTTAAACACAGGGACTTCATCCTCCTTGACATTTTGTCTTGCAACATGCCTTTGGGTATATATTCTCTTAGACACCACAGTGATTCCTATAACCTTGAACATATTACTTTTGATCTCAGCATGACACCACTACAGAGGTCAACTGAAGTTCCCCACAGCCACAAGACAGAGAAAAATGCATGATTCAAGGCAAAGATTGTAACAAAATATTTTCTGGGATTCACAGAACAAATCTTTGCATGGAACAGAGTTAGAAATTAAAACAGTGTTTTTATACTTGTTCTTCAATGATTTTTTTTAAAGATTTATTTAGTTGTGCATATAGAACTGGGGTACAGGCCAGAGGCTCAGGGGCAGTGAGAGGCTTCACTAGAGACCGAGTGGGGAACCGAACAGGCAGGTCGACGAAGTACACTACTGACGGGAGCAGCAGGCAGGTCAGGAGAGGTCTGCCACACCTGTCACCTATGGGGCAGGCGGGAATCGAACGCACATGCAGAAGTGGCTTTAGATTCTCAGTGCTGTGTTTTAACCCACTGTGCCACCAGGGAGGGCCCTCTTCAATGATATTTTTAAATGCTTCACAGGTACTATAGAGAATGTATGTCCAGTAAATTGAATGTTCAATCAGGCTATTTGAACAGTCACCCACAAATAATTGCTATTAGTACAGCCACAAAGAGAAACAGAATTAGGAAATCTGCAGTTTGAGTCCTAGTTTTTATTTTGGCACAGGATATATAAGGATGCAAGCATTTCATTAAATGCCATTTTTTCATGCTTCTCCTACTGGGCACAATATATCTTTGTAATGGAAAAACAATCCTATGTAGATAAATAGCCTCCATAAAGTTATTAATATGTAAATCTAGAACATGCCACCATAAAACATATGCTGGAGGAGAAAAGGTTTGATTTGTGACTTTAATGCTATACATGAGAATTGGGTATAGTAATTAGATAAATTCATCAAAGAAATTCACATTTGTAAATAAAAAGTAAATGGCTACAGATGCTTCTGTCAAAAAGAAGAACCACAGACACTTGGGATTATCCTATGGACTGAAGTGCTTCAAAATTCAAGGAACAAAACCCCAGCTGGGGTTTCAAAGTTTCTTCTCTGAAGTACTCAGTGCTGACAACGTGACTACTCTTCTTATGAGAAAAGGTTTATATTTCTTATAAATATAATCACATAGAAGTACATAGATACGAAGCAATCTATTTTTTTCCATCGCCTTCTTGGAATCTACAGAGATGTCTCCCAGTTTAGCCGTAACTTTTAAGGAAATACTTGCTAGGCAGCTACTATAAGTGTCTATTCCCATGTTAGATCTCAGGGATGCCTGGTTCCCTGTTCTTCATTTTCTATCTCTTTTCATATGTGAATTTATAGATTTCCATAAAATCTATCGCCCTAGTAATGAAATTGTCAGTGCAAAGGAAAGGTCACTGGTGAGAGCTAAACCAGACTTTCACCATGGTGCAAATTCACAGCTGTATTTGACAGAGTCAGCAGCACACATTTAAAAGAACAAACATGTATAATCATCTCTGCCTTACCTCTCAGCAAAGCAAAACTTCTAAAATGGCATTAAGCATAAAGTTCTCCTACGACTGACATTAAAATTCTTTGGCATCTAAAAAGTATTCCCACAGATAATCTGTTTCATCTTTAATTTACTAACTTCTTTCCCCATTCCATGCTTTATCTTTCCAAGTTTATTCTCCTAGTTTCAGGCTATGCCATTGAACCTCTGGAATGCTGACAAGGAAGGATTCTTTCCTTGGATACCTTTTCCACATAGCTATTATTATTCTCTGAGTAACAGCTTTGGACAGTGAACGAATGCTACTTTCAAAGTATTAAGCTTGAAGATTTCTTTTTTTCCCCAGGCTGAGTTGTATAATTGTTATTTTGATGTTAATTATCACAAGTGGGAAGGCATTTTGAGGTTTTACTCCCTTGCTTTGAAGCAAGCTAACTAGAAAAGAAACGGATGCATGTGCCAGCTTTTCTAGACCTCATCTATCCCAACACAGGGAGACAGCAATATACCTTGGCCCACCGCAGTGAAGGGTGACCGTCCGATTCCCTCTCGAACACGTGAAAACTCTCACTTTACATTCATTTCCTCTTTTACAAACCACATAACTCCCTATTGCTGAGAAGCAAAGGAGACCCTGAGAGATCATTTTTGTTGGTACTTTGGCTTCCAGCTTCTATTGGCTCATCCTGTCCTAATGCCTTCATTATCCCAGAATTTATTCATTTTTTAAAAAATCTTCTAAATGTTAACTTTGTGGTTAAAATATACTTTACGGTACTTAAAGTATAATAGAAAAATAAAAGTATACTGCCAATTATTATAAGTATTATGAGTTTCATGGTAGGAAAATTGCAAGTGGATAGACACACAAGGATGGAACGTGAACCCACCAAAGATTCAGAAGGGTCCTCCAGTGCGGGAGGCCCAGCAACTGGGAGAGCCTCCCCATGTGGCTATAATCTCTGCCATGTGATGTGCATGCTATTTTTTTTCTATAAGAAATGGGACTTTAAAATATATTTTTATCTGGCCCTACTCATGGTGCAGCAGGTTAAAGCACAGCACTAAGAAGCTAAAGTCACTTCAGCATGAGTTGGATCCCTGCCTGCCCGGGGGGTGACCACATGGCGCGGCAGACCTCTCCTTACCCGCCCGCTGCTCCCCTCAGCGGTGTACTTTGTCAGTCAGCCTGTTCTGCTCCCCTCTGTCTCTGGTGAATCCTCTCACTGCCCCTGCATCTCTAGCCTATACCTATACCCCAGTTCTATATGCATAAATAAATAAATCTTATATATATATATGTTATTTTTAAAATGATAAAATGTATGAAGTTCAAAATTTCTAAAACATAATTTCCAAAACATTATTACAATCATCTTTCAAAGATTCATTCCGGGACAACTTAAGATATGAAACTATTGGAAATAATCTAAATGAACAGCAACTGGGAACTGGTTAAATTAAACCTAGGGTTCATCCTTATCAATTGATAATAAACTCAAACCTAAAAATAATGTTTTGCAACCAAGTGCAAAGATCTTGTCAAGGCAGAAAAAGCAACTTACAAAACAGCACTGGGTAGAACAGTCCTCATGTTTGGAAAAAAGTACAGGGAAGCACAAACAAAGTCTGTGAAGGCACATCCCATAATATTAGCTTTAGTTAATACGAACTGCAAAATTATGAGAACTTTCTGTTAAAGTTTAACTTTAAAAAAGTTAAAACTTCTTTTTATATATCATTAACATTCATTTCTTTTATAAGATTTTTTTAAAAGATTTATTTTTTTATGCTTACAGAACTGGGGTACAGGCCAGAGGTGTGGTGGGTGAGAGGATTCACTAGAAACAGAGTGAGGAGCAGAACAGGTGGATCTACTGAAACACACTGCTGAGGGGAGCAGTGGGTGGGTCAGGAGAGGTCTCCATGTGGGTCAGCTCCCTGGCAGGGGATCGAACTAAAGGTGCAGTGGCTTCGGAGAGCTTCATAATGTGGTGCTTTAACCCATTGTGCCAACAGGAAGGACCCTTTTATAAGATTTTTTTAGTCACAGTTTTGTTGATATGAACAAAATTCTTCATGGCCCCTGACTTCATACAAAACAGGCCAGTCCTCCTTGTCTAGACCATCAACACCAGCGCAACCCAGCATTCTCCTACCCATGCATCTGTCACCAGTCATCAGCACCAACTCTAGCTGAGACTACACCTGTTTGTGACTCAGAACATGCACACTTTAGGTGGGTTTAGTGAAGAAAAAGCTCTCCCTCAGGCAGACACTTTGCTGGAGCCCATCCTACAATGCCAGGATGAATATGGCTTGGTGTCACCTCCTGGCTCCCTACATTGGGCACCTTTGTGAGAGGCAGGTAAACTGAGTCACCTTGCCCAAAGTGCACACCACCTCCCTCCGGTGGACTGAGTCCACAGTGCAGGGTTCTGCTCCCTAGTTAGTTCTCTGTGTGCTCCTGACCTCATGGGTGCTAACAGAAGAGCCTTCCAGCTCTCTCAGGCAGGGCCCCCTTTGTTTCATTGCGTTGCCATGACCTTTTGAATGACTAATAAAGAACTAATTGCATTTTGCATAAATTGTATATTATTTTTTGGTCCTTCCCCACTTGAGCACAGATTACACAAGGTCAGGGACCATGAATTATTCAACCGTCCATCCTTACTATGGTTTGGTACCTACCAGTTTCTCAATAAGTGGCTATTAATAAATAGGCTGTGTATATGTTTGTTATTAAAAAATATTTTTAAATAATTTTACTAAATTAGAAATATCCTTCTTGACTAATCCCGTTAGTATTAATTTAAAAGCAATTTAGGGCCTCTGTGTATTTTATGTATTGCCAAATTCTCTATTTCAACTCAGAGAGGCTTTAGGCTATAAAGTCTTAGAATGAAGATTATGAAAACTCTAGTTCTAGTTGATTTCTAACATACTCTGGGATGAAATAATATCCAATATCTCCAACTGTACCCACTAAGGAAAATAACGTCAATACTCCATTTGTTTGGGAGAAGTATTTTTCTCTCCTAAGTGAACAATAATTGTTTAGATTTTCAAGTCACTATGATCCCGTAAGCAAAAATTTAAACAGCTCCGAAAGCAAATACAATTTTAATTTATAATGTGACTAACTGCTTACAAGGTATACACCTGCAAATTCACATCCAGAGCGCTATATTTAAAGTGATTTTTTTAATGAGCTGCTATTTTTCTTAGTATGGAAGTCATTTTACAAAATGAAACTGTCTACAAATTTATAGTCTCAAGCAGCATTAATACAAATGATTGTAGCACCATTCTCCAATTAAAATCACACTGAACTATGAAAAATTATTTTTTAAAAGGTTTCATAAGTATGAAGTAGTAGGGTAACTCAGCAAAGATACACTGGAGAATACCTTCTCAACTTTTATTCAGTTTTAATTTTGATTTCTCCTTAAAGAATTTCCACAAGGAAAGCAAAGTTCCTGCCTGAAATAGACACCATGAGATTACTGAGGCATTAAGTTTCTAGACATACACAGAGCATTTCATGAGTCCAGGGCTACTAGCTGTTCTCAACGTTCAGTATTTGGGGGATCAAATAGTTCTTTCCTACTTTTAAAGGCACTGAAATATGAATGAACTTTATTCAAACCCATTGGTTTTAACATTTCTGATATCTCAAGTCTTACCAGACTGATAGATTATATGATGAGGTTTCAGAAGAACACTTATTAACCAAATGAAAGCTCTGTGATATACTACGCTTTAGAGAAAAAAGCCATCAGGAGCATATTCTTTGTGTGCCTAGTGTATAGAAAGAGACTTATCAGTCATATGTGTAACGAGCAAGAAGTAAAGCTAAAAGTTCTAACTCTATCCAGCTACTATTTAAAATACTGGCAGTTAAAAGCACTTTCAGAATGGGACAGGAGTCAATCAGAAAACAGGAATTCCCCAACCCTGAGTGAGACACTACTATTTTCAGTAATAACATATGTAACTGCTTCAAGGGCTGCTAATGCTTGCTTTGTACTGCTGAAGTCTCCCTACTACTATTATTATTATATTGTTCTTTATAAATGTATTCATACTTTAAATATGCTGAGTAATTTATATTTAAAAGACAGTTGTGACAATTACTATATAAATCCTCTTACATAGTATTTTTTTTAAAGGATTTATTTGTGCATACAGAACTGGGGTACAGGCCAGAGGCTCAGGGGCGGTGAGAGGCTTCACCAGAGACAGAGTGGGGAGCAGAACAGGCAGATCTACGAAGTACACTGCTGAGGGAGGCAGCGGGCGGGTCAGGGGAGGTCTGGCTCGCCATGTGGTCTCCTCCTCCTCCGGGGCAGGAGGCAGGCGGGAATCGAACTCATGCGGAAGTGGCTTCAGATTCTCAGTGCTGTGCTTTAACCCGCTGCGCCACCAGGGAGGGCCCCTCTTGCATAGTATTTTATATAGCATTCAAGGAATGCATTTGTATCTGAGATGTGCATTGCGTAGTTCATCTAGTTAGGATTCATTGGAACCTCTGAAGAGGCAGTAAATTCCTACTGCAAAGTTTATTCAGTGGCTTAAAATTATATTTCCCTTCATGAATATTCAAATGAAATTTTAATATATGATCTTTAGTATTTTTGAACATCTTATATGAATGTGTGCTATAAAAACTTTATTAAGTAAATAAAAGTTGAGAAATGCATTATATTAAATGAAATCTTTCTGGTAGAAAAATTTACTCTTAAAATATATATGCAAAATATATTTCTAGGTCTTTTGTATCCTCTATAAGCTTAAACTTTCTCAAGATTTTTGAACTCTAGGCATATTTAGATTTAAAATAAACATAGTAGAGGAAAATGACTACATAAACTCCTTTCTCACTAAGTTATTAAAGTTACAAGAATGTGACTCAACATGATTCAACATAAGTTCAAATTAAGTGGTTAGCTTTAAAAAAAAAATACCAATTTGCAACAATGACGTTTGCTAGCATTTACCTCTGTTGAGAAATCTGATTGTCCTCCTTTTCTATATCAGCAAGCTCCCTTCCATAGTCTCAGCAAATAGTATTAAAGTAAAATTCCATTGTAGTTGTCAAGGATCCTAATGAAGCTCCTATTGTCTCAATCTGGCTCTCAGTGGTTGATATCAGAAAAATGATTTTTGACTGAAACATTTGGCGAAACTTACCAAAATATCACTTTTAAGCATATCAGTGCTCTACACTGAGCACTGAGTTCTACTGAGTTTAGAATCCTTTATTCATTGTTCTTGTGACTGAAAAAAGTTAACGATGCTAATGTAGATTTATAGATATGATACTTTTAATTGTAGCTACAAGCTAATTTAAAATGTAACCATTTAAAATAAAATTAGGGGCATGCCTGGTGACTCAGCTGGTTAAAGCACAGCGAGTTAAAGAAGCTAAAGTCACTTCAGCATGAGTTCAATCCCTGCCCGGAAAGTGATCCACATGGCGCGGCAGACCTCTCCTGACCCGCCCGCTGCTCTCCTCAGCAGTGTACTTTGTCAGTTCTGCTCCCCCAGGCTCTGATGAAGCGTCTCACAGTCCCTGCACTTGTGGCCTGTACCCCAGTTCTATATGCATAAATAAATAAATCGTTTAAAAAAATAAAATAAAATTAGGACTGCTGGCCTAAGTAATTAACCATTTTCTAATTTCCAAAGTGTGTCTCTCTCCCTCTCTTTCTCTCTCTTTCTATATGTGTATGCATGTGTGTGAAAAAATATGCATATTCCAATGTGTGTTTATATATATATATATATATATATAATAAGCATATGCCAGTTTCTAAGATGTAATAAGAGTCTGCACCCCAAAACAACAGTATTCCCTTTTATAAAGTGTATGATTTAATTCAATATGCATTTACTGAGCATCTACTATATTGTAGATATCACAGATTTAAGGATAAGGTTTTAGCTGTTCATGACATGAAAGACTTACAACAGACTTAAGAAACACTATGGCAGCGCTGTGGTGGGCGAGGGGTCCACCAAGCACAGCAGGTGTGAGATGTAGCAAGGTGGTCTAAGGTGGCTTCTTGGGAGAGTGGCATTCTGACCTTAGTTAGATGGATAAGTATCAGAGGGATGAACAGGTGTTAACCAGGGACAGAAGTGGGGCAAGGTTATTTCAGCCAGGAGCAAGAGCATGAGCCAGTGTGCAGAAGCAAGGAAGAATCAGGGCATGTGGAAAATCACCAGACCCCTGCTGTTGCAGCAGGGGAAGTTCAGGCTGGATGAGATTTGACAGCCAGACCTATGGAATAGCCTGTAGACTGGTTCTCAGGACAGACTGGCGAGTTTAAGTAGGAGAGGTTGTGTTCTCCTTTAGGCCAATCATTCTGTGACTGTATGGAGGAAGTAATTAAGGAAGTTTGGAATAGAAGCAAGAACCGTTAAGAGATTATTACAAAGTCAATAAACTAAATAATAATTGACTAAATATCAGTGGGGTGTGTGTGTGTGAGAGAGAGAGAGGTTGGGGGAAAGAAGGGGCTTGGGAATGTGATCTACAACAGGTAGGTGGATAAGGGGGCATTGTCTGGGGAGAATTTAAAACATCAATAAAAATGGCCAAAGAATGGGCCAACAATTCTAAAGCGATGATGTCAGCAAAAGAACAGTCCTCCCCATCTCTGGGTGGATGCTCCCAGCAGCACCCTCCCTGGGGCACCCCCTGCAGCGACCCTTGGTGCATAACAACTACCGGGGACTGAAACAATATAGAACAAGGTTGGCCAAAAACTGAACAGAGGCTGTCAGTCAGGCTAGTCTGCGAGGTATGGAGGTACCCCAATAACCACAACTCACAAACAGATTTTCCACAAATCAGTCTTTCACCTGCCAAACCACGAGATCAAGGACAAGAGCCCAAGATATGCTGGCTACATGTGGCCATCACTGCTGGAGACAGAGCCAGCAGCGAGCAGGTCACCCCAGGGACCCCACATCCCCCTGATTCAGAGGGAGGGTGCAGGGTGCATCATTGAAGTTAAGTACTGTTAAGTCAGCATCTACCAATCCCAGTCCTCATGGCTGACCAGTCACAGAACCACCAGTGTATGCAGATTATCACTTCTCTGCTTTCCACCCACACTAGTGATGCAGAAGAAGGAAAACAAAGGGCCGTGGAGACCACCTGTCAAGACCACCTGGGAGGGCGTAGTGTGAGGAGCAGCCTGGGTGGATTCAGGGAGAAAGCTCCTGCAGCCACTCCGCTCATAAGAACCGCATCCGATGTACCCTGAGGAATGCAGGCTTTGGTGCCAATTTTCTCCCTACCCCTTCCCCTTGCTCCCTACTCTCACCCTTTCTGTGCATGACAGAACATATCCTAGGAACTAAGACAAGAATGGACACTACAAACCGCCCAACCCAGCCACCCATTTTCAAGGGTAAAATAAAGCCCAGAAGAGTTAAATGGCTCACCAAGGTCACAAAACCAGCTCAATGTCCTCAGGAAAAACTAATAAAGTACTTAGTCTCTTGAGGGGAGAAAAGGCAGGGGGAGAACACAGGCTGGTGGTGAATACCAAAGCAAACTGAGGAGAGGCAGGTGTGTGGGCTCGGGGACTGTGACGGCCCCACGCCCACACGCAGGCTGGGACTCCACAGGCCTGGAAACCCGCCCTCTGGCAAGAAACAGCAGATGCCACGGCTTCCCTCTCCAGCCTTGGTACTCTGTGCGGAGCTGGCACTCACTGCGAGAGCAATCTGCGTGTGTGCCGCAGGTTTTCCTGACACTCTCCTAGGCAGGCAGACGAGACCTGTGAGGCCTAGCTTTAGCAGCACTGCAGGGTAGCGAGCAGAAACTTTTAGAAATCACCATGTAAAACCTGAACTACTGAGAGATAACACTAGGCGTGTGGAAGAGAGGGAAAGAAGGGTCTACCTTTGGCATGACCCAAAGAGAGGGAGGAGATTCCCCAGAAGGAGATGAGGACAGAGTGAGGCTTGTGGGTTCCAGAAGAACCAGGAGCTGCTGACTGTTCTGTGGCTTCTCCGGGGAAGCAGCAAGCCTCCAAAGGCTGCATGGGTGCCTGGGAAGGCTGGGTGCTACACCTCAGATTCCCTCCTGGTCAGACTGTCCTGGCTCACCTTCAAGGTGGGAACAGACTGTGTTCAAACACAAAGAGGTCTTAGGGGTGCAAGGTTGGAGCTTCAAGAAAATCAGCTTTCAAAGTTATCTCTTGCACTCCTAATTTTATGATTGAGATTTCCACCAGCTACCTTCAAAAGTATAATCCATCCCAGACACAGCCAGTAAAGTGTCCAGCACTGTCCAACAGTTAAACTCCATATGGTTTCTCATCCTGAGAATGCAGCCATGACTCATTCCCTTTAAATATTACCTGTAGCCTTTTGAGTGTGGTAATTATCTCTGTGTACGACTTCTACCATTATCTCAAGATAACTGAAAACACTTCTAACAAGTAATCACAGCTAACATGTACAAGCATCTTCCATGTGCCAGGCCCCGGTCTAAGAACTAAATGTACATACAACTCATTTCTACCTCTTGACAAACCTATGAAGTGAGACTTACTATGACTTTAATTTTAAAGAGGAGGAAATCAAAGCCCAGTGAAGTCAGCAACTAGCATGGGCTCAGACCTGGTAAACAGCGGACACGAGATTCAAAGCCAGGCAGCCCAGCTCTGCAATCCACACTCCATGCAAGGCAGAAGCCAGACATGTCAGCACTGGCAGCCGGCACCACTGCTCTCTGGGACTGCATTCTTGAAAGCACAACAAACAAGACCACAGGAGCTTCCCTGGTGGTGTAGAGATTAAAGACACAGCACTATGAAGCTACTGCCAGACACTGCTGCACAAGTTCGATCCCCGGCCAGGATGCTGACCCAGATGGTGCAGCAGACTGTCTCGCCTGCAGCTCCCCTCAGCTGTGTATTTCAGTAGATCTGCTTATTCTGCTCCCTACTCTGTGTCTGGTCAATTATTTCACCTCCTGCACCCTGGTCTACATCCCATTTCTTGTATGCATAAATTAATACATCTAAAAAAGAAAAGACCACAGCCACTAGCCTCTGCAGCCTGGACCTGATCTCTGCAGATTGCAACTTGCCCTTCACAAAGCCCAGATGCAGGTCACAGAGATGGCTTGATGATGGCTTAGTGATCGTTTACTAAGTTGATCAAGGAGCCCGACCCTGTGCTGCTACTCTACAATGCAATTTCCCAGTGGACTCACCCATCATTTCTGTAGGGTAAACAGCAACATCACCCCGACTCAGAGAGGACAGACAGGCCAGAGTGGAAGCCCAGGATCCCAAGCGTGCAGCGCTACAGGGCAGTGCTGTGCACGTAGCCAGGTGAGGCTGACCACAGCCTAATTTCTTAGCCACGTACATTTCTGGCCTCCCACACACTACTCAGTACCTAAGAACATGCCCATAGCAGGCAATGCTCACTGCAGGAACTATCATCCAACAAGGTTTCCATACCTGCCTAGGAAATAAGAGATTTTTATGCAAGATAGCATGAATATATTTATTATAAGGAATATTTCCATCACTGGGGACTGAGACCCTTGACTAATAATGCTTCTGCGAGAATTATGCACACCAGCATAGGACAACAGAGTACACGATGCAAAAATAGAGTCAACTTCTGTGAATTATTTCAGATGCCAAAGTCATGCCCAAGCCCTGTTTTCTAAATGAAACTAATGACGACTATAAGGAAAAAGACAGTATGCATAAAGAAAAAACAGGACAGCACTTATTACATTTGTTTGGGATTATTTCCTGATATTTTGCTATGATTTCATTATCTAATCTTATTAAATTCAAGCAAAGACACACTGATGAGAGATCTAGAATGCTGTATGGAAGAAACTTCCTTTCTTTGCCTGAAAAGTAGTGACCCAGGTTGACAGGCACCTGGGGGGCCATCTACCTGCCTATTTGCCCCTCTGGGTCAAAGGGGTCCTTCACCCACTGACCATTCACCCACTGACCACTCACTTCAAAGACACCCCCCTGCCTACTATCCTGAGCTCAACCTCATAGTCCTCCTTCCTGTTAAGATGAACAATTATGGGGGTGCACCCTTCCTCAGCCTGACCAGGGTCCCTTGCTCCCTCCCTCAAGCATCCAGACAAGTCCATGTATCATGAGGTCACCCTGGCTACCACATAAACTCTCTCTAAAAAGTGCTTGTGCTCCTCCAAGGCCCCCAAATTAGCTAAGAACATCTCATGCTTTCACTGGTTATAGAAATACCTATATAAAATCCTTACATAACCGGTGAAAGCTCAGCTTCAGTGTTGATTACATATGTGAACTCAGACACGTGCCTTAAGCGCTCAGGAAAGCTTCACTACCTTGCAGGGTTTTGTTGTGAGAATTAAAAATAAGCTAAATATTCTAGTCCATGAATAAATACCAATGTAGCATTATGATGTGATTACTTCACCAACATGCTGATGAAGGTATAAGTCACATGTAAGTTTTTTTAAAATTGTGATGTACAATGGAATGGGCAGCCAGCCATCAGCTTTTCCTTCACAGTCATAAGAGGAGGAAAAACTTAGATAATGTGCTGGTGCAGAACTGAAAAAGTGACACTTTTTAGAAAAATTTACTCTCAAAGGAATGTGGGTAGTGCAGTAGGAATATCTAAGGCTTTATATAAACTTCATATTTTTCAGTGAAGCCTACAATTGTGACTGCTACATGTTAAATAGAATATTTGGTTTTTAGATGCCAGCATCTGTTTGTGGGAGCATCCAAACTCTTATCACAACATGTTTACTTGCATTCTCTTCTCCACTTTTGCAATAAGGGTGTGGGTTCAGGAGGTCTGAAGGTGTCAGTGCTGATTAACGCAGAGAAAAGCCAAGGAAGAAACTCAAGAGCTGATAAGACAGCCAAGAAGAATGAAAGACAAAAAGAAGGATGAGTTAAACTGATTTCTTTAAAACTGAACTCTTGCTATTCTGCTTTGCTCAACCTCTTCTTTCTAGACTATTGACTTAAAAAAATAAACTAAGCCTTGTAATGTGTCATCTGCACAATTCCTTCTCTATCCCATACTCTTTTGTGGGCAACAAAAAGAGCTAGCCCACTACTGTTGCTGGACACTGCCATCAGCGGTGTCCTGTGTTTTTCCAAAGCTTCATGGCTGCATCTTCTAAAATGACTTGGACTTTCTTATTCTTCTTTTGGTGTTTGACATGCTTCTAAAAACAGAAGCCGTAGAAAACAACAAGCAAGCATAAGAATCCTAACAGAGAAAAGTAAGAAAGTTACACGTTTTCAAAAGTGCATAAAAATTGCTCTTTGGATTGATTCCTATCTTGGTTACTTGATCGCCAACAAGTGAGTAGACAGAGGCAGAAGTCTACTTCTGCTTTGCAGCACTTCAATTTTTCTCTTTTTTTTTTCTACTTATGATTGTTTCAATTTGTGCATCAGTTTTTTCACTTGGTTATTCCTCTTTTTTAATACTGTCATCATTTTCATGCATTGGCTAAAGGTTTTGTTGTTCATTCATTTTTGTATTATTTTTAATTAGGAGATATATAAACTTGATGTAAAGACATAGTTACAAGAAAAATAAATAAATAAAACTTCTAGTAAATGCTAACAAGACAGCTGCACAGAGGCTGAAATAATGGAGATACTAAAATTCCATAAAACGTCTAATCAGCCATATAATCCTAACATCAGGAGACCAAAATAGATGACAAAATAAGGTTGTTTGCTTTATTTTGCCAGTATTTCACGCTTCAGAACTTATTTTTTAATTTTATTAAATTATAAAGATTTGTATGTCATAAAGAGGCTCAATTTTTTTTATCTTGATTAGGACTTTACATCATTTGGTCCAATTTCATAACCCTATGATATAGGTAAGGGAACTCATTCTCTCCACATTTTACAGACAAGAAGACTGAGGCCATTAAACTACCCAAAATGTACTCAGCCTCCCGGATTGGACCCCTGAATTCAAACTTCAAGAGGCCCTACCGCTTCCAACCAGGGAGAGGAAGGCTCTGACCCTTTAGTCACCGGCCAGTTACGCTCAGTCTGTAATGTTTTGCTGTATAATCACACAGGCAGCAAGTAACAGAGTCAAGAATCTGCTTCTAGACCTCAACCAGTCTACTCTACTGCTATATAGTATCTACTGGTATATTCAGACCATGTTCAATTTACATAACATTATCACAAATTAAATAACAGCAAAATTAAAATCTTTCAGATACTGAAAGGTCTTTTTTTTTTTAATCCTCTCAGAAATGTTATTGAAAAAAATTGGCAAGATACACAAAGTATGTTTGTTCTTGTGCTTCGATGATGATTAATGAACTCCTTTTTGGAGAGGGAAGATCTGCAGTTGGCAATAGTATTATCAACTTTTCTCATCCCAGTAGTTTCTCCTTAGGTTGGAAAAATGGTTACATAAGGCAGTGATTAATGAGATGCCAAAAATGTTGATTTAGCCCCAGATAAGGACTTTTTTTCCTTTCTCAATTCGAAAAGCTTCACCAAAATTAATTTTAAGTCACACTACAAATATGAGTAAAGTGCCGACTCAAGTTGAAAACACATCATATGCTCAACCTGAGTCCATATGTTTTTTCCAATTTCTTCCTGTTTTGCTAGGAAAAAAACATCCTTGAACAGTCTGAAGTTCCAAGAAGGTGTTGCCATTTTTTTTCTTTCAGAATCACTGGCCAGAATCTGTTCTTGGATACTGCTTGAATTTAAATGGAAACTACACTTACACAACTTTTTAAATATGGGACTCCGAGAGTCTGGCATTCCATGTTTTCAATACAAGTTCCTGCCTTTGGGAGTTAGAAGCTCTAATACCAGCATTACAGTGGTAGGTAGTGATGGAGAAACACATAAATGTTTTCATTTACATCTATCTAATCTTGTCAGTGTGCTCTCAACAAACTGAAATGTTCCCAATTCCAGGAAGAAAAATTCAACCCTGAAAATCAAAGCATCACATGATTGCTTTTGGCCATTAACGACATTAGGAGGCTAAGAGCAAGCGCTGGAGTCTGGACCCTTCAGACATGTTCCCTGCACAGACCCCTAGGAAAAGCATGCTAGGCACCAGCATCGCTGCTCTATCTGCCTATAACTGGCTGCCCGAGAAAGACTATTTATTAAACACCTAATGGTTTCATGGCAACAAAGACAAGACTTCCTAAATCAGAGCTCTAAAACACAATTCACCCACTGTTTGGAAATGAGAATATAAAAGAAAAGAGATGATATTCACTTATTTGGATGAAAAGTTGTTTAAAAAAAAAAGGATCAAAAATAAAAGATAAGATCTTTTAACAGAATAGGTCCAGACTCAGCCCCAGGAATGTTGTGTAAGTTAAGACTTGTAAAATTAAGGAGATGGATATTTATAAGAGAAAGAGAGCGCAGAGGAAAGATGGTGATTTACACTCAAATAGCCACAGATAACTTCTCACTTCCGAAAGCCTCCAAGAGTGGTAACTTAATTTGTCATATTTTACAAATAAAACCACATGATTATCTTAATAGGAAACACCTGTATTTGTTCAAAATATTATTCCTTCATGGGTGATATGGTAGTGGCAGAAGTCTGGGGACTACAGTGATGTTTGAGAAAGAAATTTTAATTAATTTAAAAAATGTTATTCCTTTACTATTGATAGAGATCATACTGTGAACTTTTTTCACAAGCAAACATATTCTGAGCAAAAGTGTATTACAAAGCACAAAATAAAAAGTAAACAATGTAATATAGCTCTTGAACAACATATATATGGCAAATTTAAATTTTATAAAATGTGGTACTATACTTTTAATATTTTGATGTAAATGTTAGAATTCCTCATGGAAATTTAATCTACTACTTAAAAATAAGTTAAATGGCATGGGTCAAAAGCTATATAAATTAAGTAATAAGATTAGAAGTAAGATTTTAACAGAATTCAGAAAAGCATAAAAGCAGCAAAAAAAAGGAACCATAAATAAAATATCAGTAACTATGATGACATGCACATATAGAACTAGATACAAAAACAAATAAGTGAGAATAAATTTTCTATATAAAGAAAACATTTATACATAGAAATAAGCTATATAAACAAAATAGCCAGAAAAAAATTAATATAAGGTTAAAAATCATTCATATATGTGTATATATATACATATGCTATACACATATACATGTGTGTATAAATTCTAAACATTTCTGTGTGTGTGTATAATACAGTCTATGTATTTCTTATAAGTAATTTATAAAAATACAATATCCTAAATAGAAAAATGGGTAAGATATAAATATACTCATAGAAGAACAATCAAATGACCAAAAAACATTGAAAAGAATGCTTCTCTAGTATTAATTAAATTTATATTAAGGTATGAATACTATGATATAAATAGTAACATACTATTCTTGTCTCATCAAATAACTTAAAGTAAAAAGAGCAATACAATTTTGGTCCGCATAGTGTAAGACATTTTTCTGCATCAGTGACTGGGGAAATATAATTCAATACAATGCTTCTAAAGGGCAATTGAGCAAAATATACAATCAAGAAATTCATTTTTGAGCCAGATATTCTACTTCTATGAACCCTGATTCTGTGATTGTTATTCTATAAATTAGTAACAGTCAGCCACTTGAACAGATATATTGGTGCATAGATTTTCCTCAAAGTAATATTTTTACCAACAAAAAAATTTTGTCTAATAATACGCTTTGTTTAAAACCACTTCACATTATTTTGAGGATTATATATGCTTCAAGATACCATTCACAGAATGAGCAGGATGGTTCTTCATATCTCTCCTAGCTCATCACGCTACTGTTCTGGTTATAAGGTTCACTATGTTCTTCAGAATAAAGTCAAATTTCTAGATGAACAAAGATCTTGCTTTGGCTAACTCCCAATTCTCACTGTACACAACACTCCCTCTTAAACTCTCGGCGTTCTGTGCTTTTTCCAGTCGTGGGTTTTGCTGGACCGGGCTTGTCTGCAGCCCTCTTTCTCCATTCATAATCTGCCAGTCCCCAATTTATACTGGGTTCCACCTTACGCATCGCTTCCTGATCATCACAGGAACCTAAATTCACACCCCTTTCAGGCAAGCCCCTGTAATTCCCTGATCTCTAATCCTTCTCTGCTCCCATGACTCTGTACACTGTGTGAGGGAAATATATTGTGTTCACCCTTGTAAATATAACACCAAACCTGTACAATTGTCAAATGGTTGAATGAATAAACAAATGCGCATGAAACAAAAAGGACAGAAGCAGGACACCAAGTTGAAAATACAAACATTTTTACAAACATATGGCTATCCATGGGGGGGAAATTACTAGGTAAAAAAATGTGGAACAAAATAAAAGTGCAAAGAAGAGGGAAATAAAAGTAAATTGCTTAGGAAATGTTTTATACTTCCTTATATTTTCTGAATGTTCTGGAATAAACTTTACAAACTGCAAAATTAATTTATAAAAAGATTACTGTTTATAAGAAGTATGTGCCTTAAATTAAATTAAATTCAGGGGGAAAGGAGACAAACATAAAAGCATGAAATACCATGATCTGAAAAATACTTTGGCAACAAATATGTTTTGTATCTGCATTACCACTAGTTACCCAAAAGACATTCCAAAAGGATCTGAAAGCGGTTTTTCCAGAACTGCATGAGAGTAGAAAAATCTTACATTCATTTAAACAGTTAACTCTAGAGCTATAAAAAATTCAACTATATTCAAGTTTAATATCTAGATTGCCAGAAATTATTCTTTCCATTTCCTAGCTGCTAAGCAGAGTAGGTTCTGCTGGGTGTCATCCACCCAGCATGCCTCAGTGCCAATGTCTACAATTGTTTGTTTCAGAACCTCTAATTAGCTGCCTTATCTTCTACGAGGGATTCTTCTGGTGCTAAGTTTTAATCGCCCAAATTAATTGAAATACTGTAGCAATTTCAGATTAACATTTTCAAAATTAACAATGCATAAAATAAAACCATCCATAAATCTGCTCTGTAACAACTACCATTAATGAATTCTGCAAACCAACCAGTTCACACTGTTAATTTGTGCCATACTATCCAGCTAAACTTCACAAAAATAAGATTTCTTCTGCTTGAAGTTTAAAATACATAGGGTAAACAGAAGAGCTCTAGAAAAATGAGGAGTAGGGACCCAACCATACCATCAAGCCTTCCACCAGTGAGATGCTGTGTGATCTTGGATAGATACTAAACTTCTCACAGCTGTTCCCTCCACTAATAAAAACAGCAGTAGATTCTAAAATAATAATAATCCCTTTCACCTTGAAAATTCACACTTGTTTACTTACCATCTCTGAAGGTGGGAAGAATCTGTGACTTGCCTCTAGCCAACAGAAAGGTGGCAACATGTTATTTCTACAATTGTGCTAAATAAGAGTAAAATCAAGGAGAGGATCTAACACTTCATGTCTGTGGCGGCAGGTGGGAAGAAAGGTACCACCTTGCTCCCCACCTGCTAGGGGATTCTAGCACCTTCTTGGATTGCACACTTTAATGAAGCAGCCTTAATGGGGAGGCCTGTGTGGCTAATAATTGAGGACAGCCTCTAATAGCCACTTGGGAATTGAGAACCTCAGTTCTGCAGTTGACAAGGAAAAGAATCCTACCTTTTGTTGCCAAAACTACATAAGTGAGTTGGAAGTGGATCGTTTCCCAGTTGAGCCTTCTGATGAGACAAAGCCCTGGCTAACACATTGAGTGAGGGCTTGTGAGAAACTGAAACAGAGAACCCAGCTGA
Source organism: Condylura cristata (assembly GCF_000260355.1). Classification (NCBI taxonomy): domain Eukaryota; kingdom Metazoa; phylum Chordata; class Mammalia; order Eulipotyphla; family Talpidae; genus Condylura; species Condylura cristata. The sequence continues at coordinate 10,173,681 of NW_004567127.1, read as the reverse complement.
ATGATACCCAGATTTTTCACCCCACAAACCATAAGTTAGCAAATGTGTGTGTGGTTTTAAGCTGCTAAATTTATGGTGACCTATTAAATAGCAGTACAACATTATGCAGGGGTGCATAAGTATTAACAACAACCACTATCACTATTTCCATCATTTGTAGATCATTTACTACGGGTTAAACCTCACAGATAAATGCTTTATGCAATATCTCAGTGTTACAATCAGAGGTAACAAAAAGGTTTACTTGAATAAGGATACAATCCCACTGCAGAACCCACAGTCTAACCCACCACACAGGGCAGCCTCTGATGACCAGATGGAAAATACCTAATATAGAAACAAGTAGATAACATCATTCCTTCTTCATTGGCACAGAGGCAAGATGTACTCAATCTAATAACTCAAGGGCTACATCTCTGACTCTCCATCATGCTCAACCTGACCCTTTCAGCAGGGTGTGGAGATAGAGAGGTAAGGAAAGTTGGGGGCATCTTTCTTCCCATCTGCCTCCATAGACATGAAGTAATGGGTCCTCTTTTCTCAGTTCTCAAATCTGGTGGACCAATCTGCACTAATATGTAAGTAGGTAACAGTAGCACACAGGATTATTTCCTTCTGGAAGCACAGTGACTGCATCCAAAGAAGAATATCACATTGATATTTTGGGTATAACAACAGTATGATGAGACAATAAAACTTGTTTTTTTGGTATCCCTGGAAACTAAAACTATGAGTAAGGATGAACGTTGGTTGGGAAACTCCAGGTCCCGTTTTAGGTACACCTTCAGCTTTACCTCTTTGATACTATAAACAGACAGCCCACATATTGAAAAAGACAAGTGTAGAGAGGTAGAAAACTCAACCACTGTTTGGTCAAGGAGGAAATGTCTGAACTGTGTGGTATATAAGTAGCGACTCTCCCTTATAATCTGACCAAACCAAACTTCTCTCCCTACTCCCATTCCTTTGAACATAGTCCTCCTTTTTTATAGGAAACAAATTTCAGTGGGCAGACTAGGTCTCTATTTTGGAAGTGGGGTACAAAGTCAGGCAGACCAGTCACAAGGTACTCTGGCAACTTCCTCAGAAATGAGCATATGGTCTAGGCAATGCCAAGACTTCCTCGGGACTTTTGTTAGATTTACTGGGGAAAAAGATGTTCTATTTTCTCTGAAATTACTAACTATGGAGATGATGATTGCTGAGAGTTGCCATGCCCAACTTTGCTTCCAAATGAAACAAATGTGGCTGAGGTGTCTGTTAATAGGGAATCAACAGCGAAAAAGGAGAGCTAAGATATAGACAAAAATGGAACTGTAATGATAGTTGAGCCCCTGGATCCAACTCTGCCTGAAGCCAACTATTTCATACTTCATAGCTACCTTAGTAAGTAAAACTTTCACTCCTTTTTTCTTCTTATACTAGTTTTAAATATATTTTTGCCACTTGATAAACATAGAATGAAGCTGACCCAAACTAGTAACAGTTAACTTACAAAAACACCATTCTGCATAAATTTGTATTGATGTGCTTGGTGGCTGTGATGTCTTCTTTTCTATACCCTTCTTTAGTCTACAATGAAGTCTCCCTCCTCCCTTCCTGGCCAATGACAGCATTCATAAGTTAAACCACACACTCAGGTGGTTCACCACAGACAGCAGAGTTTTTTGTTTGACAAGTTATATTTATGTGTCTTGTCTTAAACAAAATTCAAGTTCCTGAAGATAGAAAATCCCTATGTATTTCTAATATCTCTGCAGGAAAAAAATGAGTAGGAAAAAAATTATATGTTTAACAATTATTAGACCCTAATTCATAAATACACTGAAAGACAAATAATTGCAATATAAGTCATTTTGCCAGAAATTCCACACTCTGCACTCCAGTGTTTTAATTTGGTAACTATTGTCACTACATATAGTCTTATGTTATATGACTATGCAAAAATGATAATATTTAGGATTAGTTTGTCAATAGTCTCTTTCCTGTTACCATTTGGAGATAATATATTAGAAGCCAATAGTTTTGATCCCATTGATTCTTTTGCAACAAGATTACTTCATTTTCAGAATGTATTGGCTCAAAAGAAATTTCTGGTTTCTTCTGTCTAATTAGCAATAGATGATTTGTTCTTTTTCTTCTACAGTGAGATGGCAGAGTCACTGATAATAGATATAGCAAGGGAAGCCCAGGTCATACTTAACCTTCCATGTTTAAAGCAGTTTATCAGACTGCCTTTTCAAAATATTTTTCCAAATATTTAATTGGTTTATGCTTTATTTCCCAAAGAACTAATAACCACAATTAATAGACATTATAAGTGTCTAGAAGTGGGTTCTATATATAATAGTCCAAATGTTTTATTTCAATAATCAATTATTATTATTATTATTCACTAATTGTTTTTATGATACTATGCAATACTTGTTTCCCATCTACAGCTCCTTTATATGTCTGCAAACACTCACCTTGCCCTGACTCCCATGCTGGAGGTACCATACCAGTATAAAAGACTAGCTTGGCAAGATGTAGACAAACCTGCCAGATGACAGCAATAGTGACCCTTTGTGAACTCGGGATGAGAATTTAAAAGGAGAAATAAATCCTATTCAAGCCAAAAAAATATGTGAGCCAGAGACTGTGATGTACATTTCAGAAATCTGTCATCAGGGTGAAGGGAAACAGAAAGGCAGTCCTGAAAATAACTACAAGGGGATCAACTGCTTTAGTGCAAAACTAGTCTTATTGTCCATAGTTTAATAGAAGCTTGAGACAAATCAGCTATTTTAAAAATCAGAGCAGGCTTCCCAGAACTCGTTCACAGCTTAGATTTCTCATTTCTCTGCAGTGAATCTTAATCACAGAGTTCTATTGTCCCAGTTTCTTCAAGTTCATTCTTTCAACGTGAAATATATTTTTACACATTCACAATTATGCTTCCACTATTTAGATTAGGATTTATATTTGATGAGAAATTAGTTTTAGAGGTGACAGAAAAGACAGAAGTAGGTCTGACTGATTAATATGGAAATATTGTAATCTTTGGATACATTACTTATTTATTATACACAAAAATCTCATTTAACTACAGTCTTCAAGAATACATTTTTGTAAACCGCCCCCCCCTTACCATAATGTATTTTTAGGTCCCAGGTTATTATTTTTCTTATCAATGCTATTTGAAAACTAAAAATAAAGAATTTCTCTACTGAGCAAATTGACAGTGTGGTTAAAAGTAAATCTAAAAGAAATCAACAATTCTGTTTGTATTTGGAATGAATGTATCAACCCTTTGAAATTAAAACATTAAGAAAAATTATATTAAATTTTAATTCAACATAATACACCAGCATCACAAACATTTTATTCCTAGAAATGAAATCACACATTGACAACCTCCCTAAAAATCAGTTTGAGCTTACATTTGCTTTTCCCTTTTGCCAATTCCTTCTATTCTTTGCACATAATTAGAATTTCTTACATATTTATCAGATCATTCAAAAATTGTTTTTATGCCACATATAAATCAATGTGTAATGACACATAATATTAAAACACTTTAGATGTACATTCACATCTATATATGTATGTCATCAAGACTATCCCTGTATCTCTTGCTGTCTAAGGAGGTATATAAATTCTTTGTGGGAACAGACCATGTTTTATAATGAACAACTGTGCTTACTGTATAAGACAAGAAGTTAGTGATAAAAGAAAGAGCCACAATGGCCACAGGTATGTATCAATCCTACCTATCTGAAAGGGACGCGACCATTTCTGAAGATGTCTCCGCTGACTCAGTGAGTAAGAAAAGGCAGTATTTCTAAGCCACACTTTTCTCTTTCTAAATGAGACTTTAATAATGAGTATAGAAGAAGAATTATTTTAAAACAAATTTAAGCATTAACTGCTCACTTACCATTTAAGGCTATCATGAACCACATAAGTAACAGATCAGAGAGAGAATAATCTACCTAAACTTTTCCCATCTAGTCCATCTAATCTTTAGGCAGCACAACACAGAACAAAGGCCCAAATTCTTTAAAAGCTCATGACTGTGGACTTGTTATAAGATTTGATGAATTCCACAGATAGAAGAAAAAATTTGCAATAGTCTAAAAGCAGGGCTTGATGAAAAGAACGTAGGTCCTGGTATACAGATCTGCCACATGCATACAAAAATGAATTTTGTATCTTCTATACTTGGACCGAGGGAAAATGTTAAAGTTCAACATTAAATTTTAATTGGTGACTTTGACCTTGAGTGCCACTGTAGGTGAAAAATATTACAGCAATGCTGGATTTTTTTTTTTTGAGATTTATGATCTCATGTTCTTGAAAAAGGCCTAGCACCTCCATGTTCCTGAAATAATTGATCTGTCTCTTACAAGTGTTATTTCCCTGAAACCAACATCTGTCTCAGGAAGAAAAGTACAAACTGATGAAAATATCCTGCTATATTTAAGAAATCCAAAAGAGCTACAAGAATTTGCATCTAACACATTACTATATTTATAAAAGCAGTCAAAATCATAAATTGATAAATTTCTTAGCACACAATAGAACACCAGAATAAAACACCCTAAGCCATGAAGTCATTTGCAAATTTTAACTGTAAAGAATAATGATAATTTTTAATAAAGAAGAATATTTAAATGTGCTAACAAGCCACAAGACAAAGCTACAGCTCACATTGTTCTTGGTTTGAACTGAATTCCATAAAATATGTTTTCAACCTTGCGAGTTTTTCTTACTTTGTTTCTTTATTAGACTCATAAATACCACAAACAGTTCACCAGAAAAAATTCAACCACTGATTATTCTCTTCTTAAAGATAAGCAAATACCTTGTAATCTGACTATGTAACTTCAGCTGCAGTGGAAATTCAATATAATAAAGATATAATTTGGAACAATTATTGATTTCCCTCCATATACCAAGATGTCCAGCATCAAATAGCAAGCTCTGCTGCAGAGTAATCATTAGAATAATTGTCACCTCTTTAGCATTTACTACCTACTTGGTACTATGATGAGTATGTTACACAGATTATCTCATATAATGCTCACAACTTTGTAAGATAGATAGTTATTGGTCTCCTTTTACAAATGAGGATACCACAGTATAGAAAGAGCGAGCAAATTGCCAGAGAGCAGCAGCAAGTAAACAGCTAAGTTGGATTCCCAGTCTGGGCAATGTAGCTCAGAGCCAGGCCCCTACCACCAACTACTGCATATCCATTAGGACGTTGGCTTACTTGGTCACAGGAGGAAAGAAATTGATGCATACAAAAGCAGTATAAAGCCATTCATTAATTGGTTTAACAAATATTTATTAGGTACCAATTACCCAAAGAAATATGCATTAAGTTCCTTTCCAAACAAAAGGTCTTTGTCCATGGCTCTGAAACACAGGGCTGATGAAGTGGTTACATGTGACCTCCCAACTGTTTAATCATTTTTTCTACAAGCTACCCTGGGCAAGACCCTGGAAAGCAGTCAATGTATTAATACATGGAGATGTCAGCTCAAATAGCAAGCAAAGATTAAAGGATGTGCCCAGGTAAAAGTACAACAGCAAATAATGCCCCTTAGAAGCAATTTGTTCATGCCAAGGAAGCCTTAATTTCACTCATCTCTGGTTTAAACATCTTGGAATGAACTATCGCCTACACAGTTGTGGAAATCTGCTAAACAAGGTTCACATTAGGATCAGCTCAGCCTCAGGATAAGATAGTCATCAGCGCAAAGGGCTTTGCAACTCACCAACAGAAGTAGGTGAAGATGAGAAAGACAACCAGCTTTAAACACACAGTTCAAACCTAACATCAGAAGTCATCAACAGGGAGCCAATAGATGCTACCACATTAGCATCTACAATGAGCAAGATTACAACGATCTACTTCAAAAATACAAAAGAAAAAAAAAAGAGAGAGAGACAGAGAGAGAGAAAATGCCTATATAGTGATCATGCCTGGTAGAAAACTATTATATGTTGGTAGACAGGCATATACATATCATATTCTAACTAACATAACCTACTGCACCAATCCTTTTATCTTTGGACAAACAGGAATACCAGAAGAGCTGTGCTTCTACAGAGACATCACCTTAGAATAAAACAGGATAAACTATTTTATTATTGGTCCACACTGTCATGTTTGTAGTTTCTGAATTCACTAAACCACCCTTTAAGTAATCTAAGCAATCCTAAAAGTTTTGGCTATCAAACAAATTGCTAATATTCAAATGGGAAATGTGACCCTACTAACAAAATTTTAAAAATAGAAAGCATTTCCTGTGACATAAGGGGAGAATTAAAATTTTAAAAATAGTATGAGAATAAAATATTTTAAAGAATTTATAAAAATTTGATAATTTTTGGGAATAGAAATTCTACAACTCACAAAAAATAAGAAAAGAAATATCATAACCAGTCAGACAATGATAACTATTATTAGAGTCCTCTGAAAAGAATATTGTGTGGGAAAGTTAGAGCTATTAAAAAGTAAACCAGAAACCTCTGTTTTTAATGGTCTTAAATTTTACTCTGTAAGTTAAAAGATTTAAACTGATCTCAGGACATAAGTGAGGCAATTTCTAGCTGGAGGCAACAGAGCTCCTATAAATCTTCTCAAACAGCTCAGAAATGGGCAGGACAACTATGGGTGTGGTTTCAGTTAAAAGCTACAAAGCTTTGAAAGCTGAAGTTTACGAGTGAACAATGTTTATGATGGAAAAGCAAAACATATAACCCAGATTATTTTCCAGCAAGGCTACTTTAAATTGTATGCACAACTTGATTTATTATCAAGTTTATATATTTGGAATGATTTCACAATGAATACCTCTTACCCACAATAATATGACCCTATACAAAACAAATCTTTGGTAATTAGATTGTGGAAGGCATTGCTTAATGGATGAAAAACATCATTATACTAAAATAATGACAGCGAAACTCACAATATTAAATACAAAATAACTGAATGTTCTCTGCAGACAAACAATTTGTCTCCAGAGAGGATTCTTGTTCACAAAGTCATGAGAAGATCATTCTCCTATTAGAAAAATATGCATGAAGAAAAGTATTTTCATAAACCCAAAGGGTACCAAATTTTGGTTTATGAACTCCCTCAGCCCTTAAGAATATGTTAACTTTTAAGTGTCAATCTGTTGGTTGATTTTTCAATTTAGATTGGGGAGGAAGCAGGGGAAGACTTGACTTTGTTAGCATTAACCAGGTACCCTGAGGCTGTTCAGTAAGCAAATAACCAGCTCAGTTGCCTGCTGTGTAAAGGGAAGTGTGGAGCTGGTGGTTACTCATCATATGACCCTGTCCTAGGCAGCACTGTCCGGTAAATGATTTACATTACACCTTCCCCTCCTCGTCACAAATTATATACTAAACTGTGAGGAACAAAGGCCAACAGTCTGTGGACTTTCTACCATAATTCCCATCTGCTTTCATAGCCACTTAAGTCATGATTACAGACGTAGAAACAAAAACACACCTGGATCCACCTGTTTGGAGGGTTTTCGGAGGCCATTGGTCCGTTTCTGTGCAGAGAGGTAAAACAAAGGGAAAAAAAAAAGCTGCATTATTCAATCACATTACCTTGTGACACTTTAGAATGAGAATGAACACTGGGCTTTTCTGAGACCTGACAAATCAGACTGAAGAAGGCATGCAATTTCAAAACAAAGGTCTCAGGGGCAGATTTTTGCAAGCACTTAATTTAAAGATGGGTGTTTAATTATGCAGTTGTATCTGAATACTTTTAGAAATAGAAGAGGCATGCAGCTTGTGAACTATGCAAGTGAATTCTTATTACAGAAAAAAAAAGAATCTATAAGAAAACTGCACATTGCAAATATTAAAGATAAGAGCAAAAGATTTTAAATCTCTGACAAAATACCGTCAGATGCTCAATTTCACAAATATGAAATAATTTCTTTCAAGTAACTATGGTAATCCCACTAATTAATAGTCTTGATTCTCACTTTTTATTATACAACTGGATGAAATGTTGAGTCTTTACCATGTAATTCATATATTCACAAAAGCAATTTTCTTTCTATGTGTACTAGGGTTTGTGTCTATGTGTGGAAATTTGTTTTCACTCAGAGCACAGCTAATTTTGCTAAGCACACATTGGCCATGGATTTTTCCTAGGGCTCCTCCTGTTCTTTCTTTCACAAGTCAAATGGGTGAAATGAGGTTTACACTCTTCCAAAGGCTCTCACGTCATAACAAACTGATACTTTCAGGTCAAAACAAATTGGAGAAACTTTAATGATACAACTTTTGTTTTTAACACTACTTTCAAAATGGATTTGCAAAAGCATAATCAAATCATTAAAACCAGGGTTGATACCATGTTAGGCAAGATGCATAGTTATGCTGGCAAAACTAGTATAAGAGAATCACTGTGAGTGAGGAAAGAAATTGTAGCTCTGGGCTTCTTGGTAGCGAAGGCACAAGGAGGGGAAGCAAGATGGGTTGCATGTTCACACCTGATATCTTAGATGAAAACTGCTTTCAAAGAAAAGGTTTGCAGTGCTATTTGAAGGGCAATCAATGAACAACGCAAACATTTAAGAGTTTGAGGTTTATTATATATAAAAGGGGACTTAAAAGGTTTATTATATATAAAAGGGGACTTAAAAGGGGACTTAAAATATGCAAAACATATTTAAGCAACTTTAAAAATGCAAATTTCAACTGTTGTTTTGTCACCTAGTCTCCAAAGCTAGGACAGAGCTGGACAACTGGTCTTAGCTCTGGAGAGGAAGGAGAGTAGAGAGGGGTCATCTGGGTTTGCTAGAAGCTCTGTTGCAGTCCCATGAGATAAGGAGTGAATCAGTTCTCAGAAATGTCTCAGTCTCCTTTGAGCTATCTAAAAGGGGAGAAAAAACCAACCAACCTAATTGCATTTGAGTTATTTCTTGCTTCATTGCCTAGTACCTTCTCTTTCACTAAAAATACCATTATTGTCCAATAATCCGACTATTTGCCTCTCTTGAGAGACACCTAATTCTCTCTGTCGATTTTATCAACAAAACAAGCCAAATTTTATTTCCTATATGGAGCTGGCTTGGTTCCCTGGTCTGTTTTAAAGGTAGAAAATCCTAGGGAAAAGAACAGATTTAAAGTAGATTTTGGTATTGAATGGATAAGTAATGACCACCTTGCCCTATGGTGCCAGAGGTGGCTTCTGAACAGTCACTCCAGACTGAGATGTGAGATCAACACCAAGGTGTGGTGATGGAGGCCTGTGCTTAAGAATCCCGCGGCTATTGAAAACTGACCTATCTAGAGAACGAAGTGTGAAATTAAAAATAAAAAGTTCACAATGAGGTTATTTTGAAAGGGAGACAGAATAGGGCTGTTCTTGAAGCTATTCAAGAGTAGGAAAAAATAAAAATCACAGAGCTCAAGGGCTCCGGAGCCTCACAGAAGCATCTGCCCCAGAGAGTGAAAGTGACTTCCCCACAGTCTCGGTGGAGAGGTAACTAGTAAAACATTCATCTTTATGTTTGTTTGGCTGGCTGGGCTTTTTTTTTTTGCTACACTTCTCTCTTTAACCAAGTGAAGGTTTCCAGTGTAAGAGCTAACTATAATTTTCCTTCTAAAGTAGATTAATAGCAGAATCACACATTAGGTAAAAATTACACTTACCCTATTCAAAAGTTAAGCAAGTCACTAAAACATTGATGCTTTATTTAAAAAAAAAAAAAACCAACCTGAAAATTAACTCCTTTCATAATAGCCTTATGTGTGATTTTTACAAGTATGAAAAACTTGGAGAGATTTATATGGTATCAAGTGAAAATTGTTTGCCTCTACTTATTAGCACACTTTCTTTCTGTAAATACACCCACTTCATATTACTTTAATAAATCAAGTGAGTTCATCTTCCTTGAGGGAGGATATAGGTAACTAATAGGATAAATGTAAAATAACACTGAGTAAGAGCTCAAGCTTCACAAGTAACCTTCTCTTAACAATAATAAGCTAAAAAATAAAGAAGTCCACTTTCCAAGACAACCGTTGGTACTGCTATAAGCCTTCCAGGCCTGACAAAAAAATCCTATCTAGCAACTACAGGTGGAAAGAAATTGTACATTATTTTATTTTAGCCCAAAAGAACTAGCATGGTCTGTTTTAAAAATACTATTATATCACTATGCAATTTTTGAACTGGATTCTAGATTCTAAAATACAGTCAAGTAATATACTGAACAAGTCTATATATTTTCCTTTTATCAAACTCTTTATAGTGTGTATGATAAATTATGTACTTAATGCAAAAAAGCAGAAAAAATTACCTTTTATTTGACATCTTTCAATAGTTTGGTCATCTATTATAAATGCCAGTCTATTAAAAACATACTAATAGTACCAAACTTTTAACAAGATATTGTTACATGTTAAAATAAATTAGCAAAGACATTTTTTGTCATATTTTGAAGTTCTCATATCACAGTGCTTTTGGCTCACCTAGCTGATGACATGTTATATGTTCATATTACTCTGATATAACATTGTTTGGGAAAGGGCCAGGAAAGATTTTTTTTTTTTTGGTTGCAAACCAAAGTCATGGTTGTCTGGAATCTTGCATAGATGTCATTTTTAGTATGTTTTTTTAAACAGCTTTATTCTGAGAAGTGACAAGAATCTCACACATCTAAGCCATTAGACCTTTAAGTCTGTGTTAAACCAAAAGGAAACATTATCAATAATGTTGCTTTGATCAATAAGACATGATGCCAGTCATGTTTGTGTTCAAATGGAAAACTACCAGAAACATGAATCCTTACATGAGCCAAATGGTAGCAATTTTCAGTTTAGCAAATGTTGAACATGGACACAATTTTCCATGAAGGGACAGGCCTTCCTGCCACCTGGGATGAGGGCTACCATTCCTTCTATACGTACCAGAATAAAATATATTCATTCCAGTGCATCTTCCGATGCATTAGTTTTATAATCCTTGGGGTTTTGTGGAATTCGGTAGCAGGAAACTGGGAAATGCATGCCCATATTCATGCTATAACATGACAGTTTATTAGAATTTTACCTAAATAAAGTACCTTAAGTATCTCAAATGTCCCATTTAACATATATTCTCAGGTTAAATACTCAATTTTTTTTTCTCTATCTAAAGATTTAAAATTCCTCTGTGTTAACCTGTGCATTTCATTCACAAGCATTTGGTTGCTCATTCTGTTTCTATCCATGTTAAAAGGCACATTTCACATTCTAAAAGCTCAATCCTGTTTGAGTTCACAAACAACCTGACATGCAAAAGTTATATAAAAATTTTTAAATGTTAAATCTTACCTCGGGTGGTTTGACCGTTCCTTGTTCTGAAACAAATGTAAAAATTGGCATTGTCAGTGCAAAGTTATTTTGTTTGGTTAGAAACCTTAGCTTGTTCTCTGCAGTGTGGTAAAACACTACTGCTTTGTTTTCCTAACTGATACCTGTAATATATTTCCAGGGTCCCTCAGGCTGGGCTAGTAATTGTTTTGCAACCCAGGTTCTCTTGCCTTATTGGCTTGTCAGGAAAGTGACTCATCGTTCTAAATGACTTCTAGGTCATGCTTAACTTTTTCAACTGTTTATTAAGCAATGTCAATCCAACTGTACAAAACTCCTTGAAACGTCGGCTTATACTACATTTATACATTTACTTATTTTTATGTGTATGAGAAAAGCTAAAAGGGTATCTTTCTTTTAGCATACTTCATGACTTTAAACTATAGACCATAAACACACTAAGTTGCAACGAGCATGGACTGGCTATAACAACCGTGAACTCCACCAAGCACAACACTGCAGTTTCTTTGTTGTTGTTACTTTTCACCATTAAGTAGCTATATCTTTTAAGTCTGGGAGGAGTACAGTTTGATTCCAACATAGAAATACAACACTGTCAGGTTTGATTCCAATGCTAATTTTTCCTTTTATCTCTATTTTACCTGTCTGTAAATAGCGACAAGTCTCTTCATTGTATTTCAGTTCCTAAACACCAACAACAGCTATAAAGATCCTTGATATTGTCGTAAGGGGCAGAGGGCAAAGGGTCAATCTGAGGGTAAAGGCAGACACTGAACATGGACAATTGGCAGATAATGGTTTTGCTTCCTTTCCTCGGGCCTAGAAGCATTTACACATATGGTACCTTCTCCACATTGGGAAGGCAAGCACTTTGCATTTAGCCTATGTTTAAACGTTTTCCATCCAAAATGGTCCTCTGCAGAAGTAACTAAGAAGAGAAGCAACCCTGGGAATACCAGGGGAGAAAGGGCAGGCACAAATGAGAGCATGTGGGGTGTTTCTTTAAGAGTCCCCAGAAGCCCCATCACCAGAGGCCAAGGAGAGAAGTTGATCACACCCCCAACTGGTTGCCACAGTTCCTTTCCACAGGAACACTGCCTGAGGCATGAACCAGAAGGTTTTATTTTTTTAAAGAGCAACCCCTGATTAATGGAAGTGGAGAAATTTTGGGCCAAAAAAGGCAAGAAAAGCTACCTTTCTGGAGAAAACCTAAGTCTGTATTCCTTTGTCAATATCAAGCCCCACCTCGCAGGTTTTCATGGGTGACTGCCTTCTATGAAGGTATCCTTTCAGGTGAGAGGTGACCTTCACAAAGTGGTATTCCTGGACAGACAGCTTTTTTCCTCCCCATAAGAAAGATGCAATGTTTCAGAAGAGACAGCTTCCAAAGACTGGTTTGAGAGAAGGTCTATAAGGAATCATTTGACAGAAGATCATGCCCAGACACTGAAAACCAGATTAGGCGAACTTGGGATCCTAACAGTGCAGCTTTCATACCTGTTTCACTGGTTTGACCAGAAGACCTGTATCCAAGAATAGCCCTAAACTACTTTCTATTGGTTAAATAGTGTGAGCCAGAAATTATACACTTATGAGAAGGACCAAATAGGAGGAGAGTTTGAAGTTTCCATCCAAAGAGACTGTAGAAAGCATTGATATTTTTAGATGACCTTTAAAATGGGAAAACCTTGGATCTTTCAGATTTAGTATTCAAAACTGTATGCACACCTTAATTTCAATTCTAAGTGTCACATTTTTTTTTTTCCTTACTCTGTTTAGAAGTATTTGTATGCCCTGGGGAAAGAGGGCTTTTTACACTATGCTTTAAACATATTACTTTTTTGCAGAAGAGTCATGATAAGCTTTGTGACTGCAGATGTTATACTATGTTTCCTGAGGTCACCTGGTGTTCCTTGGGAAGAGGATAAATGATGGCTTCAAGGTGGTTATCTGACGATGCAGATACTTGCCACTCAGCAAACAAATGTTGGGACAGAGGGCCCTCAACGCTATGCTTTCCATAACTTATGCATAGTTTTCAAGCCAGTCCATCCCTGTGAATGAATGAGCAGCTATCAGAGAAGCCAAGAGGGCTGGAGGTCCAGACAAGGCATGAATAGGGAGGGTTACCAGTGATGCCCTGTCCAACTATCCCTCCTTCATTTCCCTCATTCTTGTCTGCTGCTTTCTCTGGTGTCTCATCAAACATGTCCGCTTTCCTCATAATCCTGATTAGATAGACTAAGATCTGCCCTACATGACTCCTCCTCTGTGCAGCCAGATAGAAAATAATGGAAGGGGGCTTTATGTCAGATGCAATTCCAGCTCTATGGACATGAGTCCTTAACTGGGGTTTTCTCACCACTCCTCCCTGGCTTGCCGGCCACCACATCAATGTGACATTTTCACCCTGCTGTCCAGGAAAATGGCCCTTCTCTTACACACGTGGCACAAAGCAGTTTTCAAAGTCTGTGTTTTGTTTGGCCATGCCTCATGGGAGCATTCTATAAATTTTCTGATAGGGCAAACGCCAAAGGACTGAAAATAATTCAGAATGTGTTCTAAGCTCAGAAATTATCAGTATATATATGTTCACTCTAATGAACACACCTCTGAAATGATCTCCTACAATTTAAATTCTGGTAATTGTACTAAAGCAAGTTTGCTAATCTCATCACTAAAATAACAGTGATGATAGAGAAAAACTCCAACTGTAACAGTCTCAGACATTTTGAAGTAAAAGTTCATCCTGCCAAAAAAAAAAAAAAAAAGGATAAGAGCCTCTTTGGATAAAATATTTGATGGAAACGTTGCTCTAATTTTGAAGTTTGCAACACCATCCACCACCTCCTGTTAATAAACACTCAAAACTCTTATAGTGGACACTAGGTTCCTTAAGATCTTTGGGGTTCACAGTTCTGCATCAGGATTAACATAGTATGGGCTGACATTTATCAATTCTACTTTGAATGAATTCTAAGCTAGTATCAACAGAAAGGTTGCTGCCTAAGATCTGATGGAATGTCTCTCTCTCTCTCTCTCTCTTCCCTCTCTCCCCCTCTCACTCTCTCTTTCTCCCCCTCTCCCTCTCTCTCTCTCTCTCTCCCTCCCTCTCCCTCTCCCTCTCCCTCTCTCCTGGGAACTTTCTTGGGACAGTAATTCAATTCTTCAAGTTGTCAAAAGATTTTAATCCTCAACTTGTCCTTACCGTGCAGTCTACTTCTCAGGCTCCTATTGATCAAACTATGAAATGTTCTTAGCCTTTGAAGAACCTTTCTACATGGTGACTCACAGGCCCTCAAGGAGTTCTACCTGGTATTCTTCCATCATGTCCCAACGGGTTTATTGTAATTTGGAGAAGTGGTGTTACTGTGCTGCTGGGAGCCTCTGCACAGCTCCAGCTTTTGAGCAGTACAGGGCTCAACGTGAATATTTGTGTAAGATAAGTGATTTTCACTGAGGCTTTAGACTCACATTATATAATTCATTTGTTTAAACAAAAATTCACACCTCCTATATTTGTTTTTCCAATACCGGTAACTCTCAGTGTATGTATTATTACACAATTTGCTTTGTCTCTTATCTGAAGTTCTATTTCTTAAGACTAAACAAATCAATGCCCAGTAAGACTGTTTAGCTTAAAATAGGCCACAGAAAAGTAATTACTGATACAGTTCTGGAAAGTGCCCTGTCATCACAGCTAACCTGCTATTGTAAAACTTGAAAACCAAAACCAGTCTAATCAAATTTATAAAGATATTACACAAATGGTATGTTTCCCACTCAGATAAACAGCAATATTGGGGGGGGGACTAAAAATAATATTTGGAAACAGGCTTTGCTTTCAAATATTTTCAGGAATTCTAACAGAAATCCAACAATCTAATAGTTTCTCATTTACTTCAATAACTATGACTATATCATTAAACTAACCCAACAAGTTCAATGGAAAGACTAATAACTACCTTTGAGTATGAAAGTGTATTGAGAATTCAAAAAGGAGTGCTAATTTATATAAAAGACTTTAAATAATATTAAGTAGATTCAACGTCTTTTTTTTTTTTTTTTGGTATGAAATCAATGCTCTGCCCTCAGTATATGGAAAAGTAATGTGATAAAATGCCTACTGGTAGATGACTGAAATAAAATACATTCTGAAAGCTTATCATTTATGATAAACTTTTGCAATACTATTTTACAACAGTCATTTTGAATGCCAAGTTGGGGTGCATGATCTAAGGTAGCAATCTTGCAGGTTTAAACCACAAGGATCCCAAGGCTACTTCCTTCCAATTAGACATGGCTACAACAGCAGCAGGCACAGCAGCTGGCCTACATAAAAGAATGATTAAACAGAAAAGCAAATGGGGATCTACTTCAGTTAAATATTAGAGCAGCTGAGGCTTGCATTGTGACTAAAAGAGAAGATGCATTACACCAGAAATGTCTGCTCCAGAAGTACTGGACGCCCAATGTACTTTCTTTGTTTAAACTGAGAGGATGCAAAGCAAACTATATTGCTCAATGTCATGGTAAGAAAAGAACCAAAGAGGGTTTAGCCATATATTCTAGCAGAAGAAAAAGACAAATATCCCCTAAGACTATGGTATAGGATTAGACTCACATTGTGATGTACAGGGAGGAAAAAAAAAAAAAAGCCACCTAAGCTTTGCATCAGTTTCATCGCAGTGACTTGTCGAAAAAGTCTCATATAATGGAGTTCCTACCTATTCATTGTTAAGGTTGGTAAGTTTTGGCAGCAAGATTAAGAGTCCGTGTATATGTTGTTCATGGAGGTTGCCATGGTGAACGGAAGGTGTCAACTTAAGTTCAAGGAAAGGCGAACATGTATCCATGCAAACTCAATTAAATTAATCACCCAACCTTCAAATTTGTTTCCAACATGCATAGTTTGTCCTGTAAACATAAACACATAAACTGAAAACACCCTTTGTTTTATACTTCAAATGGGCCTGAGTTAATAATCTGTGCTAGTGAAATATTAATACTGCCTTCATTCAGAAAGACACTGCATTTTTGTGAACTAATTACTATTTCAAGGATGAATAAAGACCAGATACATTTAAGGGCTATAGAGCATAAAAGATAAAAGATTTATGAACCTGGAAAAGACAACATCAAAAGAAATCTTAACTTCCACAAAAAGAAGTACATAAGAACTGTTTCAAATGCTTACAACTTGGTATTTGGCCACATTTTGTGATATTATTAAAGACTATGAATTGGATTGTGCCTACTTAGGAAAATCAGAAGAATTTGATATTAAGTACCCAAGTTTGGGTTTAGTACTAAGGCATGGAAACAGAAGATAAGAAATATAACCCCTACTATGAGGAGCACATAACCTACTGGAGGATATAAAATGTGATAGAGATGCAGGTAAAATACTCTATGTGCTCCACAATGTTGTCCATCTTCCCTTGTCATTAAATTGAGTGATAGCCAGTGGACTATTATATATTTTAAGTGGCAATGATTACTTCTAATCATTGCATGCATCTTAAGAGTAGAAATTCTGGAGGCCATGTACTGAATTGGCAGTCACAGCTGGGACCAGCTTGGCACTCTAGCCACTACTGAGAAGGGGCTACCCTACAGGGCCTCAGAACCCACAGCAAATTGTGTGTGTGTGAGAACCGACCTTCTATGTGTCAGCATCACTGGAATTTAGAATTTTTTTGTGACACAATACAGCCTGACCTTGGCAAATGCATAAAATTTCAATGCAAATTAGAAAGAATAATTTAATTCACACTACACTTGGGTAGTCCAGGTGAGGTTAAATGATTGCACTTAGAGAGAGTAAAGGAAGTTCAGATCTTAGAACTATAAGGAGAAAAGAGGGCATATTTCAAGGAAAGGACATTAGAAGAGCCAAACAAACACCCTGAAAATGGGATTACCTGGATCAAGGCATAGGTATCTTCAGAAGGAGAAGCAATTTTGCCATCAGTTATTCTGTGAGCTGGTTTAGTTTATAGCTACTTATTAACCTCATCCAGTCAAAGGTCTGATACTCTATGTTTCAAGCATGAGCCTTTCATTGCATAAATTCTAGAAAGGAATGCAAAAGGTCTACCTACTTCCTGTCTTTCATTCTTTTTTTTTTTTTAAAGATTTATTTATTTGTGCATACAGAACTGGGGTACAGGCCAGAGGCTCGGGGGCAGCGAGAGGCTTCGCCAGAGACAGAGTGGGGAGCAGAACAGGCAGATCGATGAAGTACACTGCTGAGGGGAGCAGCGGGCGGGTCAGGAGAGGTCTGCCACGCCATGTGGTCACCTCCGGGGCCGGCGGGAATCGAACTCATGCGGAAGTGGCTTTAGCTTCTTAGTGCTGTGCTTTAACCCGCTGCGCCACCAGGGAGGGCCCCTGTCTTTCATTCTTAATTAGGAATTCTGAAGGGGTTTTTATTCCACTTGCCATACATCCACCTCAAGCTCCAGTCTCTACAATGGTAGACCCAACACCTGTACAATTTCCCACAACTTTCTGCTTCTGGTTTGAAGTTCTACTGATCTTCAGGACTCAGGGACCCTGGTGCACTGCAATTTTCATCATTAATATTTCCATTGATTACTGGTATATCCACTTCCCAGGGTTCCCACATGAATTAGCATGGATTTGATCAGTGAGTTGCTCACACTCTAATAGGAGTTTGAACACTATTCTGTAAGGGATGGAAGGTGAAACAGCAGAAGAGTGACACAATTAGATTTCATTTTTAATAATAATCATTTGCAATTTGTACAAAAGAAGGGAGAGTAACAGCAAGGAGTGAGGAAATTTGTCAATGTCTAATCAAGAGATATGAGCTGTTCAAAAATTTTATCCACAGAAATAGCATATCAGTTCATTTAAGGAGATGTAAAAGGATACATATAAATAGGTAAGTGGATGATGATGAGGCATGAAAGGAAGTCCGAGCTCATGTTCAAATTTGAATCTATATCTGCACAGTGGACTTTCAAATAAGACCAGGGGTAAGAGGAGGAAGTATGTGGTAGTGACTAATGAGGCTGGCTTGAGATACCTGAGGTCAGTATAGGACAGCTGAAAAGGAATAAGTGACATAAAGGTGGGAATTTTAAAAACAAAGTTTAGAGAAATGGCCTTACATGGACACAGAAGCTTATATGCCTGCTATGCAGTTGGTAACTAATGTCACAGAAATTAATCAGGTCTTCAAAGGATACCAAGGTGGATGTGAGGAAAACAGTGAGAAAGCATCATGGTCAAGTAAGGTAACTGTGATGACCAGTGGGTGAGGTACTGAGAAGGCAGAGTGGAAGTTTCTCTAGCCTTTAGTTAGCTAAAGAGCGGTCACCGTGTCATTGTATGCAATGACTGCCTCTTCTCCAGTGGCCACTCTCTTATCTATTAATATCCAGTGTAGAATAAAAATGGTATGCTCCAACTCTGGAATTACCTTCCACCCCAACTATTCACCACTTGTGACAATTTAACCATTCTTACCAGTCACAGCTTTCTGGAGAACAAATGGACTCTTGATGTACACAAAGGCTATCAGAATCTCTAAGAATGGAGTGTGCTAAGCCAGGGAGCTACAAAGCTCTGTAAAGTTAG
The DNA here is from genome assembly GCF_000260355.1 of Condylura cristata. Lineage (NCBI taxonomy): Eukaryota > Metazoa > Chordata > Mammalia > Eulipotyphla > Talpidae > Condylura > Condylura cristata. Next base: position 10,154,727 of record NW_004567127.1, on the reverse strand, counting down.
GGTCAATCCCAAAATACTATGATCAATCTCATGGGAGAATCTGAAGTTTGCTTACATGGTTGAAACTAACCACACTATTCCCTTACTATAAATTTGGCTGTTGGGATGAATCCTCTCAAGTCAAGTTCTCCTGAAAGGATGCCATACTCTCTCCTTACAAATGTCACACTTAAGGAAACTATGTGCACAGTTCCTGATATGTCTTGCTCTTCTTCCTGCCCTCCTTCCCCGTGCCCAGCCCCTACATCCCCCATCATCATACACTGATGAAATGCTATAAGCAATTTCCACTGGGTGCCAAAAACCAAAACAACTGTGCAAAACTTAAAACCAATGCTGGGAACTGGGATTCTCTGTAAGCTAGAAAAGGCCCACAGATCTTGCTCATGTCCTCAAACTTTACATCAGACACACCCAGCTCAAATTTACATTTACCCACTGCTCACTACACCAGTGAAGAAAGGGGTGCAAGGTGGACAGGATGTCCTAACTTCAAAATTTAAAAAGTGTCTGTTTGGGAATGTGGTAGAGAGGGTGGTTGGTATAATAGAGTTCTCCTCACTCTGAGGTTATGGCCCCTCTATTTATGGGGCAGCAGAAAGGGAAGGCTTCCGGGAAGATTCTTACTACTTCATATCACTAATTAGCTGGCTGAGTATTCAGTGTCATTACAATTAGTCTCTTTAAAATCTTGAGCTGGAGGCCCTCCCTGGTGGCCCAATGGGTTGAAGCACCGCACTAAGAAGCAAGCTGGCAGCAGCCCTTGCAGCACGAGTTCTACCTCTGGCCAGGGGCCTGACCCACATGGCTCAGCAAACCTCTCTCCTCTCACCTACTGCTCCCCTCAGCAGTGTACTTCATCAATCTGCTTGTTCTGCTCCCCACTCTGTCTCTGGTGAATCCTCTCACCACCCTTGCACCTCTGGCCTGTAGCCCAGTTCTTTATGCCTAAATTAATAAAGCTTAAAAAAAAAAAAAACTTGAGCAGGAAAAGAGAGAAAGACAGGAGAGGGTGGAAAGGGGGAGGGAGAAAGGGTGGGAGAGAGTGGGGAGATGGAGGAAAGGAAAGAGGGAAGGAGGAAAGAGAGAATGAAGGAGAGTGAGGACACAGAGGCACAAAGCAGAAGGAGAATGGGAGATGATACGAGGTTACAAGGCAGAGAGAGAATCCAGAGAAGAAAAGAATTATATTCATAACGTCAAGAAACAAATTTAGCCAAAGGTTAAAAAACTCTTTCCTACTTTATAATGAATTACATACAGGATTCAGAGTATGACACTGCCTTTTTTTTTTTTTTTAAGGTTATCTGGTGAGAGGGTTCACCAGAGACAGAGTGGGGAGCAGAACAGGTAGAATGATGAAGTACATTGCTGAGGGGAGCAGTGGGCAAGACAGGAAAGGTCTGCTACACCATGTGGGTCACCTCTGGTACTGGGGATCAAACTCATGTTGAAGTGGCTTCTCAGTGTTGTGCTTTAACCTGCTGCGCCACCAGGGAGGGCCCGACACTGCCTTTTAACTAGTGAGAGCTGTATATCTAATCATTACCTGTAGTCTGCAAGGCACTGAATGTCTTGGTTATAGTTATCTCATTGTCTTACTTTTTGACTCAGACTCCTCATCTTAAAACAAGAGGCTATGGAAGTTGAGGTGTCTATATTTCTTTCACTCTGAGATATTCTGTAGGGAAAAGGTAAGTCTGTCCTGCACAGATGTCTGAATTGCTCTTAGCACTTCAAAACATTTAAATAAAAATGTGTTTTCTAGTTACTAATTTATTAAATTCAGAAGTGGTTTTGCTTTTAAAAAGCTATTCGAAAAGTCTTCCCTTCACAGAGAAAACTAAGCACATGGTCATCATAGGGGCTGAGCGCTGTGCATTTGGCATGTATTACCACAGGTAACTGACAAAATCAGGAGCACAGCTGAGGGCTTAAGAACCCAGTAGCTGGCATCTCTGCATTTGAGCCTTGGCACTATTGACTAAGCAATCCAGACAAGTCACTTATTTCTCTGTGTCTCAGCTGCTCACCTATAAGATCAGAAGAGCAATAAAACCAATTTTACATAGTTTTGAGAGCACTAAGAGAGTCGATAGAATGGTAAAGTACTTAGAACTGAACCTAGCACCTTGTAAGTATTTGCTGGAAAGTACTTTTAAAGGATAAGTGCTGCTATATCCCTACTTATGAGGGAAGAAGCCAAAGCTGGCATAGGCTAAGTAACTGGGTTCAGCATCTAAGTTACTGAACCGTATTCAGACCAAGTCCCTGCAGCTGGTGGCTTCCGAGCCAACACACCTGTCTCACCAGGCAGAGGATGTGGAGAGGAGATGAGAACAGGCGCCAGGAGGTGCCACTGCTAGTTGTGGCTAGCCAAGGAATCCCTGTTCCTTTCCACTTTTTAAACATAAAAGAATAAAAACGTAATATCATTTTGGGCTCTCCCTGTTGGCTCAATGGGTTAAAGCACAGCACTATGAAGCGCTCAAAAGCCACTACAGCATGAGTTCGATCCCCAGTAAGGAGGCTGACCCACATGGCGCGGCAGACCTCTCCTGACCCACCCGCTGCTCCCCTCAGCAGTGTACTTCGTCAATCTGCCTGTTCTATACCCCACTCTGTCTCTGGTGAATCCTCTCACCCCCCATACTTCTGGCCTGTACTCCAATTGTGTAAGCATCAATAAAAAAAAAAATTAAAGTCATGTTAATGTCATTCTTGTGTGTCACCTCAGTTTGGTGTTCACTACTTTTCCTAGTCACACTTGTTCCATATGGTAAATCAATAGCAAAACATCGATGAAGCCCACCTCATTGAGGAAAAAAATAAAACAAGAAATCTGACTTCTCATAACACCTTGCCTTATAATACGGAGTCATGCCCAGGCACCGTGCTAAGCACAAACATTACTTCCTTTGGTCCTCACAATAATCCTCTAATTTCCATTTTAAAGATAAATAGTCGAAGCTCAGAAGATTTCAGGAACTTGCCCAAGCTCGTTAGCCAGGAAGTGCGAGCAGGATTTTCACTCTTCTAGGTGTAGCTCTGAACAACCCTCCTCTACGACTCCCTTGAGAATACAAGTGGCGTGCCAATTCTGGGGCCACTTCAGACGCTTCATAGGCCGAACCTCACCAAGACAGGGTTATAGGTTTATAAAAATACATGCACAACAGCAAGCCCACTGTCAGGCAAAGGAGGGGACCAACGATGACTGAGCAACAAGAAATTCAAGTGAGCCATTATATCAGGGAGGGAACTAAAGCATAACAATACTAGTACATAACATTTCTTTGGTTAGCACTTTGTAAACCAAAGTCATGAAACTTCAGAAACAGGAGTAGGTAGTAATCTGGCCTCCCTGGCTTAACAGACCTTGAACAAAGTTGGAAAACACTTTGGCTACTCTGAGGTTGACTGAGCTCATTCAGGAAGGTGAGCAAAGGCCCGAGCAGAGCCGGCACAGTGCAGGTGCTCAACTAACACGGGATCTTTCTCCTTGCAGCTGCCCATGCCTAGCATAGAGAAAGGCTCCCAGGGCCCTTAAAAACACCTACTGAAGGAGAAGAGAGGAACTGGCGTGATCTCAGCCCTCTAATAGGATACGCACCTTTTTTGTACAATTGTCCATTTTCTGAACTCAGCTCTGAAATGAGCTATTCTTCTCTGTTTTACTCTTTATATTATCCCGAATAATTCAATGTCCACCTTTTCCTTTGGGAAAATCAAAGGTTGACATGGCTACCTTTAGAACTCAAGCTATTAAAGATCCCTTTCTTCTCTTCAAAAAGTTTTACTGATTTTGAAAGGTCTTATTGATAAAGCACAGAGAAACTCGAGGGAAAAGGACAAAGAGAAAGCAGAAGAAAGAGAAAGAAGAAAGAGGCCATAAAAGAAAGAGAAGGAAGACAGCCAAGAGGAGCAGAGCATGGACAAAGCTACTGAATGCATAATCGCCAACAGTCTTAGAAACCAGCTTCTGGAACAATCATGGGGCATTATTTTTAAAGCCAAGCCAAAATATTTACACAAAATCCATGGGATATACGCTTTATATAAAATCAAGAGGAAGACACTGTATTAAATTCATATATTCATGAATTAGGCTGTGTGGTGGTTATTTCTGGCATCATTAGTATTTCTGAGCTGAATATTTAAGAGAATAAGGAAGAAACTATAGACAGGAAGTGAAGAATAACTTTTGCTTTGCTTTTGTTACTCTACTTGTAGCTTGGCTTGATTTGTATGCTGTTAGTGAGACAGGAGCTGGGGTTAATTAAATGGGTAACAGGACACCACCGAAGTTCCTCCTGAAGCCCTCTGCTTCCCAGGTACAAGCACAAGTCCCATAAATTTCAAACAATTTTCTAATTGTGCTTATAAATGATACTTTCCAAAACAGAGATGTTACAATAAACACATATTAAGAGTAAATTAAGTCATAATTAAGTTTAGCAAGCTTTATATCCTAATTAAAAGCAGAAGCACAACAATAAACATGACTTACCAGCAGAATTAACTCTGCCACAATTGTCTACTCTTCCCAAACATTCTTTGTGTGCTCTCGCGCCACACTTAAAACATAAATAGCCTTGATAAAATGTTCCTCTGAAAGGTAAAATTAGAGAGTGATATGTTAAAAGGTGCCAGATTCAGCCTATATGAAATCATTAGTGCAAGAAAGGGAAGCCAGGAAGCCCTGTTAATTCAAAACCCTTTTCAGCAGAGGGCCAGACTTTCCTGCAGACTTGCTGCAACTGTCAGCTCCCAGGCATAGCAAGACCCTGTTGGTTCCAAACTGTTCAGCAGTATCCCCACTTCAGTACATGTACACTGGAATGTTACAACTATCTGAAGCACTTAGCAATTATATTAGTTCCTTTAAGCTGAAAAACAGGACAGAGCGAAAACTTACCTGAGGAGCATCTGGCAGACTTTACAGGATGTAACCCGGCTGAAGGTGTGCATCTTGAACTCGTGGTAGTTGGAATCTGCATAGTCTGGCCTTATATTAGATCTATGAAAATACAGAAAGTGGCTTCCTAAAGAAAGTTTCACAACATAGCAACAGCCTTGTCATCTACAGCCTAAACTCATCCATGCTACACTGGATCTGATTCAAGCAAAAAGGCTCTTAAGTCTGCAGAGTTTACTAAGTAAAAAGCATGCGCTGCACTAAAATATGCACCAAAATCTGGTTGTGTGAGAATCAGCACCATGAAAGGATGGGAAGCAACCTAATCCTCCCAGAACTGAGTGTTCCCAGGGAACTTTACAGAACAGCCACATAGGTCAACTGGCCGGGAAAAACACAAAACCAGCGGGATATTCATGCTGTGTGACAGTTTCTTTTCACCACATCACTGAAATATAAACTAGCTGGAGAGGGCGGGAGGGAGGGGGAGAGGGTACTGCATTTGGATTATGCCATGGTCCAATAAAAGTGAATAAAATAAATTTATAAAACATTTTCCAATAACGCATCCATCGAATCATTAAAAACACTTTTAAAAACACCTGCCTTGTAATTAAAAAAAATTAGAACTATTTTATTATGGACATTTTATATTTTATTTGTTACACCAAACAACAAAATATCAAGGATACTGCAAATTGGTCTCCACAGTGTGCCTAACACCTAATGTTTACCACCTCTTATAACCTCATACCAAAGTTGACTGCTAAGCACTGATCCTATCACTGTTCACAGGCAAGGAAATCCAGACAAGTAAAGGTCACCCAAAGTAAAGGAAATGGTACAGCTGGGAGCATTGGTCCAGATTTGTCTCCACAGTCACTGAGGCTACAGCACATGGAAGAACTCAGCCACATTTGCCTTAATACTACTAGGTTTTTGTGTCAGATGGGTACATCGGAAACAATTAACTTTAGTGATGTTTAGAAGATTTTTAAGAATCGTAATTTACTCCTTTCACAAAAGAAACCAAAAAACTAGAAAAGTTAAACCTGGCCACAAATCAGACATCTATCTAGAAAACTAAGAGGATGTTCCCTGAGACATTGCAAGCAATTTGAGAGATTGCAGGAAAAGTTTGAGCTACTGATGAGCTGGGGTTTCCCCTTTTAGAGAATACAGCCACTCCTGAGCACACAGAGCCTTGGCGTAATGAAGCATAACACAGGCAGGCGACCAGGCATCAATCTCTGAGGTACCAGGAGAAGCCTCATGAAAAAACATTCGCAAAGGCAATTGGAGTAGCGGGCAGTGATGCAGAAGTGTCAGAGAGGTTAGCCTTCCAATCCCTCTACTGAATATGAGCATGCCCAAGATGAAATAAAATACTAGTGCCATCTGGGATTTCTCTGCTCTGTGCTTCTGGTGACCTCACTTTTTAGGAAAATGTTCCTCTACCTGCAGAAAAGCACAGCCATTTCCATAGAGGCATTTTTATGTTGCTGATTAAAAATTACAGAGCTCTTCTTCAGAAAGGAAGAATAGAACAAAGATAAAGATATACAAACAAAACGCACTTCACATTGTGCAGAAAACACTGGGTTTTTGAATCCACAAAGTCATGCATTGAAAAGAGCATCGAAATCCATTTCCTGAGTCAGAAAGGCTGTTGTTCATTTCTTTCTGAGCACCACAGTGGACAGAGCTATAGAGATGAATTGTCAAATAACAGCTCCCGTCCTGGGAACTTGAAGAATTCATCAGCCTGGAGTTCAGAATAAAAGTGGATCTCCTTCAAGCGGAAACTCATGTAAATGGGTCCCAAATACCTAAGAACTGCGTTAATTTTAAATCGGCCTGGGACACAACTGGACCCTCCTCTTAGGGCAAGAGTTTCTTTCGGACCATTTGTATTTCATACTTGTGCCAACTAAGTAAGAATAAGCTGACCTTGCACAAGATAAAAAGCTGACAGGAGGATCACATTAAGGGGTCAAAAAGAAAAATTTTGTGATAAAAATTTCTGAAAATATCGCTAAGAGCAGTTGCCATAAGGGAAATGAGACTTGAAGTGGAAGAGTGAATAGTAGAAAGGAGGAACTGTTGGAATTTTTAAAAACTATAACTGCGTATTATTTTAAAATTTAAAAATCAAACACTAAAGAATAAAAGTTAGCTCTATGACCCTGGAATAGCTACAGAGACACTACAGAATATAAAAGCATAGTTGAGAGCAGGAATCTGAAATGAGACCATCTGGGCTTAAATCCTAACTTGCAAATCAGTAGCAGTGCGACCTTGGGCAACTTAGTGAGTATAAAACACGAATACTAATAAAATGGAACTCATAAAGTGAGGTAATGTGTATAAAGTGCTTGGGACTTTGCTTGGCTCCGAGTTGGTGTTCAATGAGCATTGCCTACAATTTATGGATGGCCGATTGCAAATGCACGCAATAATGCGACCAGGATAGGGCTCTCTGTGTAGCAGAGACCTTAAAACTGTCAAGGGCCCAGCTCCCAGAGGAATCCCAGTGTCCTGGAAATTTCACGCACAAAAATTACTCAGTGATCTTGGGAACAGAGATGAACATGCCATTATATTAGCACAGTAAGGAAAGGGTTACTCAGGAGAAGACATAAGTGAAAAGCCAGGAATCTGAAGAAGTCTTATCAATGCCTGGTAAAGAAAAGAGAGTATAAACAAAATAGTCTCTAACTTGTGGGCATGTAAAACCCAAAGAAAGCAAGCTGGCTAGATGGGGAAAGTTGGAAAGGTAGAGGGAGAAAAAGTGGACAGAGAAATCCCAGGTTTATAGCCTGGATATATACACATACATGCATATATACGTATACACACACACACACACACACACACACACACACACACACACATGAGAAAGGAGTACTGGATGCACCTCTGAAGCGCCAGGCATAGCAGACTCTTCATATGGTCTTTATATTTACTTCTCATGAAAAACTGTAAGATAGGGGCATATATTCATTCCATATTTACTATACATGCAAAGGTTCTAAAGCAGGAGCAGAATGAAGAGTCCTTCAAGTAGAGTCTAGGGAGTGAAGAGGGGAGATACAATTGAGGAGCTAAGAAAGTGATGGGGTCCAAAAAGTGAGGCCTTGCACAGGGATTGATGCTACACGTGGCAGGCCAAAGGCAAAAAAAGTGAGTGTGACTTCTCTGTGGATTTTTTTCTTACAGTGAAGAAGAATAGATGAAGCAAGACCAAGCTACAGCCAAGAAATTCAAAACTAGTAATGTTGTTCATACAGAACTGAGAATCAAATATGGGTTGCTCATTTGCACATCCATGCATATGCACAAAGAATTTCATTATAGTAACCTCTTAAGATACATGACAGGGCCTCCCTAGTGTCACAAGGGTTAAAGCCTCAAAGCTATCAAGCTATCACCAGCCACTGTGGCATGAGTGTGATCTCGGACCAGGGAGCTGAGCCACTGACATAGCAGACTTATCCTGTCTCCTCCCCATACACCTCAGCAATGGTTTTCAATAGGTCCACTTGTTCTGCTCCCCACTCTGTCTCTGTTGATTCCTCTCACCCTCCCTCAAGCATCTGGCCTATACCCCAATTCCAACAGACACTAATATTTACTTTAAATAAAAATAAGTATTTTTTTAAAAAGATATATGGCATTTACTTATGAGAACTAAGATGGAATCCTATTAGATTTCACAAATACTACCATCCTTTACCTCATATAGGGCCTGTTATTAATACCATTAGTCAGTCAATCAAATACAGGGAAAGGAATCTGATATTCCTTATATGTTCTCCAACTATCCCTCCTCACCTTGATGGATGGTTAGTGCTAAGCTGAGAATTCCCATTCCTAGGAAGTTTCTCTATACTCCAGGTGTACATTCCACCTGCTTCTCAGGTGTCTTGGCAACACAAACAAAACTCAATGCACACCTTCCCTAATATATCTGATTGTAATCAAGTTCTGACTTGTATCCACCACCATTCACTACATCTTCTAACTTAGAAGTACATGGGATTTTCCCCTTTTCCTCAGATTCTCTACACAACCATTTTCTCCTAACCTCTCACCTGTTCCAATTTCTCCTTTCCTGAAATTGTGACCAATTTCTGTTCTGTCCATTCAACCTTAAAATACACCTTCCTGAAGTCAACTATTTTATTCAACATCGTTTTGGAAGATCTGCTCAATGTAATATGACAAGAAAAATGAATGTGTGGTATAATACGTAAAGGACACAGACTTATCATTTGGAGATGGCATTATCAGGCTTACTGGGGAAAGCCAAGAAAGTCAAAACTAATGAGCCCAGTAAGAGAAAAAAACATGTCAGATGGTGCTTAAACAAATCCATCTGTAAACTTTTAACATTTTTTGTGTTAAGAAACACAGGAGCGTGCAGAATTTCTGCCCAGGAAAACACCTAGGTTTGGAGCTCAGTGATTTCTAGGGACTTCAGACAGGCATTCTCAGCTTGCATACTCAGTAAAAACACAGAAAGAAAGTAGGTACTCAATATAAATCACATTGTTTGCTGAGGGGAAAAAAAATCTAGGAAGACTGGCACAGTGAAATTCAGTACCCCTGGCATACCAAAGAACTGTATCACTTAGGACTATAGGTAACACTTCAAAACCCAAGTTCCAATACACAAACTATGGCCACCTTTAGCAAACAGACCTTCCTAAAGTCAGCAAAGTAGATGTGCCAAGTGAACACCTGTGCAAAAAATGTCTAAGGAAATTCTAATATAAACTGTTCAACTCTATATGAATAAAGTTTAAAAATTAGCTGGCAAAAATAAAAAGTACGCAAGTAAAAAAAAAAAAGGCTACCTACTAAATTCCTGAGTAAAATATTTGACTATTTTATGATAAATATACAATCTCTCCAAATTGATTTATAAATTTAAAGCAGTTACTTCCTTCCCTTCCCTCTACCTGACCCCCCCCACACACACACAACAAAAAATATATGAGATTCTTTGTAACTTGATGAAAGTTTATAAAATTCGATTGACTGAATAATGTGCAAAAGCAGTTGAGGTTATTTTTAAAGTTAAATGAATTGTAAAGAGTAGGTGAAAAGCCATTTTAAGACATACTGTTTTTTAAAGGCATCATTATTTAATTCATATGGGACTGACAACAAGACAGGGAGATAAATATACAGAATATTGCAATATTCTTGAATATTGCAAGAAGTTGATATGTGATTTTTATGACAGTATATTTATTTGTCCCCATTCCAAAAATTATGAAGCTATACAGTATATAATATTATGTGTCAGGCAGTGGAATATAAAAATGAACAAAAACAAGTATTGCCTGTTTGGTACTGATGTGGATAAAAAATGAATTCCACAGGGGGAGAGGGGTGGCAAGGGGGTGGAAGGAGGTTAATGTGAAACCATAAGTATGACAACTGTCACAAAGAAAAATAGTGCTAACAAAACTTACAAAGCAAAAAGGAACCTTGTCATCAGAGGTCTATCACAGAGAGCTTTCCTACTTGAGCTGAGATCTAACAATGAGTTGAATTGAGAAGGTAAAATGAACAGAGAAAATGGAAATACTCAAAGGAAAAATAACAAAATATATATTTAAAATATACATACATTTCCAGCTTTTGTAAGTGTTAAGGGTATTACATTTCTATCACATATTTTATGAAAGTATGTAGCTGAGATAATTAAATGTTGATGTTTTTTGATAAATGCGTTACATGCCTATGATATGCCATGAAGACAATCAGCTTTTATGGGACTTCTATTACATATTTAAATATAAATTTTAGATAGAAATCTGCCATTCGTCTTAAGAGAAATAAAAATAAATAAAAACACTTCAGGAAAATATTGATGACCCCAAATCATCATTGAGTCCGAAACAATAAAGCAAGAAAATATTTGTAATAAGTATGATAAAAGATTAATGTCCTTACAGTATATAAATATTATGGAAAATCCAAGAGATAAAGAAATGAATACCCCAATAGAAAAAGTTGGCAAAGAATAGCAGGTACTTTATTTTAAAAGAAAGTTTAAAAATCATCAAGTACATGAAACGTGACTAAGTTACTAGTAACCAAAAGACATAAAAATGTAAATAACAAACATCATTTAACATATCAAGCTTGCACAAGAAAAAAGAAATATGGAAAAACAAAGATAAAGCTTAGTATGGAAGAACCTGTAGAAATTACCAAAAACCTAAAAAAAATGTAATTGCTGGACGCAAAATTCTGCTTGTTAGATCATGAAGGGCTCAAATACAATATTTTTAACAATTAAAAATGGAGTTGATTTAACCTAAAAAATCTTTGCGGTACAATACTAGACAATAATTAGAAATGACAAAGTAGACTTGTGTATTATGGAGAACAACTTGAATCCATAATAACTTGTCTTCACAACTGTCACCCTCATTAATTTTGCATATAACTGTTTACTCAGCTACACAAGCGACAAATGTGAAAATGACAACAGGTAAAAACATCATGGACAATTTTAATTTTTTTTCTTTTACTTTTAGAGTCATTTTTCTAAAGTTTCTACAGCCAACATGTGTTATTCAATTTATTCCTCACAGATACTATTTATAGAGATGAAAGAACAATAGAATCAACCACAACAATACATGCAAGCTTTAATTAGGTTAAGCAACTTGACTAGAGAACAGGTAATAAGTCCTAAAAAGGATCTGAGAAAAGGTCTCTTAGCGCATGTATTCTTAATCATTATACTAAAAATATCACAAGTCAATTAAAAAATAAAGACAAATTGAAGTAAATGTTCACAACACATGAGAAAGCATTCTTGATATAACAGGAGTCAGTCTTTACAGATCAGTGACAGTGCAGTGATAAATTTCAACATAGTAACACTGCAAAGGATATGAACAAGAACTTTATAAAGAAAAACAACAGTTGACAATTCTGTAATCAACTATTCAGCCTCATTAATAAAGCGAAGATTTGGCTATTTCAGCACCTGGGAAACAAAGACATTATTTGAAAAGTCATTTGTTTGCCATCTGCTGCCTGCCTCCATGAGAGACATGATTTTTTCTCCATAAGAACCCGCAGCTCATCATGCATAAGTATCTCTTTAAATGGAAGCATGGAGACTGCTCGGGCTTCAAGGAGGAGGCTAGTCCCCTGTGGAAAAGTGCACAGATTCAGGGCCTCCCTGGTGGCACAGGAAAGTCTCAGCTCTAACAAGCTATCACCTATCACCAGCCACTGCAGCCTGAGTTCGATCCCCAGCCAGGGAGCTGACCCACATGGCACAGCAGGCCTCTCCTGTCTAGCCCGCTGCTCCCCTCAGCAGTTTATTTCAGTCCCTCTGCCTGTTCTGCCCCTCACTCTATCGCTGGTGAAGCCTCTCACCACCCCTGCACTACTGGCCTGTACCCCAGTTCTGTATGCATAAATAAATAAATCACTTAAAAAAAAAAAGAAAAGAAACTGCACATATTTAACTCCCAGGAACAGGCAAGCTGCAACTACCTGCAGCGAGACCAGCAGCTGTGGGCTCCGGAAAGCCAGTTGAGCCAGACTGCATTTGTCCTTGCTCTACCTGCTACCAATAAGAGCTTCTGCCTTGACTAATTAAGTCAGGATTATAGCCAAACTTTTAGTTTGGGGAGGAGGGAGAGGGTAAGATGTTATTTTATTTTTCCTTGCTAGTATAGTATGCTGCCTGCTAGAAAACCTTGTATTTTTAAAAAAAAGGAAAAATTTTAAAAAATTGTTTACAACAGTGAACAATTCTAAATAAGATAAAGTTCCAATGAAAAGGTATTCAGCAAATAAATTATGCTATTTCCCTAGGATGAAAAAAATAATCAGCTATTTATTCATATTGAAGAGTTATAAGCATTTGTGAGAAAATATATGAATGTATACTACAATACAAACAAGATAAATGTGCATGGGTATATATAGGTATATCTCTGTTATTATAAAGGATGTTATCATTATAGCATCTCAGAGTATCATGTAATATTCCTTCATTATAACGATTTCCTTTATTAATTTTACTGGTCTGATGATTTGATAAGTGTTCCTCTCTCCCTCTAAAGATGAGAAGTCTCATGAGGTTGGGCCTGTGTCAAAGTGTACTTATCACTAATAGCAGGCACAGGGTCCAGTATAAGCAGGCTTTTGCCAAATATTTTGAGGTTTAATGGATTGTCAAAGGAAATTAATACTATGTAATTTTGTTAGTGTACAAACTGCAACCCAAAAGATAAATCACTGATTAGTAAATACATGTCAAACAAAATATAAGGTGTGAAACCAAAGCAAAGAAGAAACCAGTGTCACTGCTATGAGAACTTTATAAATGTCCCTGGCACCCAAGTGCTAGAAAAACTGCTCTCATGGGTTTTCATAAAGGGGACACCATGCAAGAAGAAGAGCCAATGTCTTTAGCAACATTTTTATAAATACAATCGTGTTCCTGCTCCTTCTCATCTCAATCTGATTCAAAGACATAATGGTGAATTTTGCTCAGCAAAAACAACTCTCTGGGGGCTTCCAGGACCTATACTAGTTACAAGTCATTAAACAGCCATCATACCCCCTTAAAATCAGAGACCCAACTTTGGCTAATCAAATCTCTTTCAAATTTAATAACAATTCCTACCATACAAAAATTATGCCCAAGTAAGGCAAAAAGAATGTGTGCCAAATCTTCAATTACTAGATAGCAAAATAGAAGTCCTTATAATTTAGAACAAACTTCTAAAATGACTAAGAGGCTATTATTATCTTAATTGATATTATTCAAGATAATTGAGATAAATACATAAATACTAGAGCTCAAGAGACCCCAAGCTGTCTGGAATAGCAGCATCCTTCCCCCTCAGAGCCTCCATCAGAGATGAGAACAGACCACAGGGCCAGCTGGACAGAGGGGTCTACTTCAGTCAAGTATTTCATAGAGGCTCAGAATTTCCAGCTAAACATTTCAAGAATGTCAGAAAAGTGCATCCAGATAGTTTTTGTCAAGTTGTAACACTTCTGAATTCTACAATCCGGAAACAATATACGTAAGTCAAGTCTGAACCCCAAATCTCAATCTGGTAAATCATCTCATACTTCACATGTAGACAATCCAAGGTAGACCTTTGAGGGTCTCATTAAACAAGGAAGCATTTGTCTTTCCTTTGTTAATATGCAAATGTCCAGGATAAAGCCAAAATATTGATATTTAAAATATCCTATCCTGTCAAGTTAAATCCACCAAATAGATAATAGAAAGTTCAAAAGACTTTTCATACAATCTTTCAGTAAGCTACCCTAGATCCTTATTTATTTTTTCACAATTCATTCCCACAACACCACAGCATACTAATTACACTGCTGGCTATTTGAAAGGGCAAGAAAATGAAAAAGAGATTCTTCAAAAACCAAGTTTAAAAAAAAAAAAAACCAGTTCAGAAGGGACAACCTCACCTATTCCTAAGGATTCATAAAAAGAATGAAAACAAAAAAAGGTTTATAAATCACATCTAAATCTCATTCATTATATTCCAAACCATGCAGAGTCTTTTATCTAGGGAAATAAATAAATACTTTCAAAATACCAATAAAAGTGAGATAATGTTTGGCTCTGAAAAATAGTATTTTCTTATCTATTATATATTGAACCTCTTTATTTCACTCAATACTGACTTTATAGCAATTTTAAAAATACATCCATCACTGAATTTCTATGACATCTCAAAGAAATTATTAAATGAAATGTAAATTCAGCCAAAACCATACTAAATTTAATGTGGAAAAAGTGTCAGCCCACATGTAATTTGAGTTTTTATTTACTACAGATTTAATACGTGGCTTTTGGCACATAACATAGCTTTCTAATTCTTTTGTCCTCACCAATCAAATAATTGCATTTGTTTCCCCTGCTACAGAAGACCATGGTTTTTAGGAGTGGGAGAAGGGAAAGGGATTGCTAGTTCTTGGCACCTGTTTTATCTATCACTCCAGATTTCTTCTAAAGATAAAATGAGAACGCACAGATGTACATCTTATTCGACTGTCTATACGAAACGATGGCAGCAAGCACATTCCAAATATGAGATGCCATTTCTGATACTACTGTTGTCGTAAGTGACTGGCATGTAGTAGAAACCCCAGAGGCTTCATAAAGTATCACCATATCCTGAATCAAAGGGACTAGGCTTTTCTAGTATTAGACATTTAATAAGCACATCAACACTTATTGCCTATTTAGTTATGTTTACTAAATTAATTGCCTTTTACATGCCAGTCAGAATCCACAACCTACAATCATGGATCTCTAGATAATATGGATTATCCTGCTTTATTTCAATTCTTCCATTAATGAGATTGTTTACCCTCTTGGTACTAAGTAAGAGAGAGGGGTGTCTCCACGTTCAAGATTAACTCCAAGGAATCTGCCACCAGGTCAGCTGTTCAATGTAAGGAATAGAGTCTAAAGAAGTTGTAATTTGTTTCTCTGGTTTAATAAATCTGTATCATAATTCATATGCTGAAGATAACAAGAATTACAAATGCTGAGTGACTACATGATTTAAGTTCTTACAGCACATTTTAAGTTATGTCTGGTAATATGAAGCTTGCTGTTGAATTAATATGTTTTAGAAGCATATGGGATTATAGTGCTATACTGCATTATTAGGGAACAATGGATAGAAATCTGAAAGATCATCTGACAAGTTTATAAGGATTTTCCTCTTCAAATTCTATTATGATTATATTATGAAGAGCAAAGTTTTTAAATCAACATTCTATCCTGTATTATAATAAACCCCATGTGCAAAAGTGCAGTATACACGGAACAGAATTTCAGTATACATCTGGCATGAATAGATTCTACAATCATCACCAAAATGAAAAATCACTTTTCCAAGAAAGTAAGGGTTTTAAAATTTTAAATATATTTATTAAAAGGAAAGGCATACTTATTATTAGCATTAATAATAATAATAACAACCCAAAGCAGTAATGGTAACATTCTAGGTCTTGTGGGACTTAAAGTTTACAAAGATCCATGCCTGCCTCTCCAGGTTGGCCATTAAGCTGAAGAGACAAGACATACACATCAACCACCTCTTATAACCTAAAGAAGCTGAGAATATGAGCAGGATTTCAACAACAGGCAGTCATGGAACTGCCTGGTGTGGGGACCAAACATCAGAACAAGAGATGGGGAGAGACAGGTGTGAGGAGGGTCGGTGGCTACTGAGAGCATCTGTGCCAGACTCACACACCTAACACTTTTGTTGGAATGAGGGGAGGAATTGGTGTGCAAAGCAAAAACTTATTCAGGTGAATGGTTCTAGCGTAGACTCGCGAACCATTGTGCATTCAGGGTTCAAACTCAAGTTCAGAGAGAAGAAATTGAGTCAAGAAACATGAAAACAGAGAGATAAGTCCAACAGCTCAGAACAGGAGCATGGGAGTGTCCAGAGAGCAGAATAGCTAGAGTAAGAAAACCAACCCCAAAGTGTGGACCACAACTGGACACCCATCCTAGTAGTAAAGAAGTTCCTGGAGAGAATCGGGAGCTGGTTAACAATTAACACGCGGCCATGACTAATCCCAGGAGGGATGCTGGGAAGCTTTCACCATGCGAGTTGCCAGGAACAGCTCAGGAGCACTGAGAAGTCCAGGGCTCCCAGTGATTAGAATAAGCATGGAGTCAGGCCTGAATGGAACATGGTCAGCTACAAAAGAAAAATAAAGACATCACAGTACAGAGAACACCTCTGACCTTCAAAGAGAGAAGCATGAGGACAGCTGCACTTTCACCCTTCAGAGGGGAGAAACAAACAGAACATTGTTTGCTCACAAAGGAATTTCCTACGCAGTAGAAAGACTACCTTAAAAGAAATAAAAGTCCAACATTTCTAAAATCTGTTCCTGATCCTAAAGAAAATTTGATGATGCCTTGGTGTCAAACTAAATAAACAAACGTGAATTTCAAGCTAACGTTCTACTTCCGGTAGCCATATAATGACCAAGAAAGGCCACTCATTCAACTTGTTGCTTGACATCCACAGATATTTGGGTGGTGATATTTACCAAATATTTCTGGGAGGAAAAAATGAATCCAAGCCTAGGATGACTATCTGATTGTCCAGAGAAACTGACAGGAGTGAGGGTATCAACACAGCCGTTTTCAGTGGAGTCAGGTTGTGACTGTTACAGAATCCGCAGAACAGTCTGAGCACCACCTCACTCTGCACGGGAAAGGATTAGATTGATCCCCCGTCCTGGATTTCTGCTGAATGTTGGTTCCCTGCTCCCCCCTTTCAAAATTAATTACATTAGGGAAACTCAGCGTAAAATATTCTACAAAGCACACTTTTCTTGTTCTTCTTGTCAATGAACTTCAAATTGTCCTGTGATTTGGGATTCACTATCCTACAGTCTCTATCCATTCTGAAATAATTTAAAACTCCAAAGTGAGGTTAAAGGCATACAGAACAGTGAAACTCAAGTGGCTACTCCTAAAACAAAAAGCAGAACAGTCTCACTGGCTTAAGACAAACACATGTGCTGGTTTTCCTCAGGGGGAGGAAAAAAACACACAACCAACTCAAAGACATTCCAACAAATGGACTCATTTCCAAAAAAAAAAAGAAAAGAAAAAGAAAAATTTTGCATGTGCGCCATGCTGTAAGTAAAATGTGGAATAAAAATGCAGTTATGGCCCTTCCCGGTGGCGCAGCAGGTTAAAGCACAGCACTAAGAAGCTTAAGCCACTTCCGCATGAGTTCGATCCCTGCCTGCCCCGAGGAGATCCACATGGAGCGGCAGACCTCTCCTGACCCGCCCACTGCTCCCCTCAGCAGTGTACTTCGCCGATCTGCCTGTTCTGCTCCCCACTCTGTTCCTGGTGAAGCCTCTCACCCTCCTCATCTCTGGCCTGTACCCCAGTTCTATATAAATAAATAAATCTTTAAAGAAAAAATGCAGTTATGTCTCTGTCCTCAAAGGGTTGTTTTCTGAGTGAAAAAAGCACCCACATGCTGTAAGTAAAATGTGGACTAAAAATGCAGTTATGTCTCTGTCCTCGAAGGGTTGTTTTCTGAGTGAAAAAAGCACCTACATGAGCCCACTGCCATTCAAACACCAACACCAGGTGAGGCTGAGGGGCTCCCTCCTTTAAGAGCCTCCCCAGTGGGTCTTGCCTCTCCTCCCAAATCTAAGCACAGGGGCACAGTTACTGCCATGACCTCCAGATGAGCCCTTGACTTGGGCCTAAGTGGTGCCAATGCCCTCAAAACTGTCTCCCCACCTCTAGCGGGGAACACCCTATAAAAATGCTGCAGCCATCAGCTTGGCCCTCATTTAAGTTCTCCAATGTCTACTCCCATCTCCCCACCCCGGGCCCCTCCTGAATGGAAATCCAGTTTACATCTGCATTCTCCATCCTAGCCTCATCCCATTACAGACTGATAACTCAGGGAGATAGTTAACATGGCTCAATTTCTTTTTATTCCCAAAAGATTGCCTTTTTGCCTCATGAATGAACATCTAAAGGAAATGACCACTCTGACCAGAAACTCTGGGTCTGCCTTCATATGGATAGAGAGAGAACCTAAAAGTGTCAGCCTCGGCAATCTCAGAGTGCTTAGGTCTTTGGAGTATAATAACAGTTACTTACACACATTTTCTCAATTAACTTCGCCATGAGTCAATGAAACAAAACGTATTATCTCCATTTGCAGATTATGAAAACTGGAGCTGAGAGATTTCTTGAGGGTCCCCTAACTAGAAAATCTAGGTGATTCACATGTTGTCTACTGATTTCCAAAATTAATGCTTTCAGACCTTAAATGATATCCAGTTGAATAAAAGAATTGAGATGAGAGAAGGTCTTGATTTCTGGGAATTTGCATTGACCCATCCTTGACAGAAGAGTAAGCCCAGCCCCCTGAATGTCCCCACAGCAAGGTCCAGCTCAGCTTAGGTGTGTGGTGACACCATGGAAGTAGGCTCAGGGCTGCAACTATGTGACATCCCCATCCTGTCCCCTGTACCAGGTCAATTCCCAGAAAGAGGCACTCAAGATTACAAGAGTCTCTGTGTAATGCTTCCAAATTTAAACTACAGCTGCATCAGATACAGAGCTCTCAGCAGCTTCACAGACAAGACCACAATTCAGCAAACCTTCTTGTCCCTTGAGCCCAAGGAGGCCTGTGACAATTAACACTGCTGGCATCCACCCTATAAAGAGGGTTCTGGCCCTTCCTAATCCCCCAACAATGCAAGATAAGGTCTTATATTTTCCCACATTTCTGTTAGTGCTTAGCACCATTTTTCCAATTGTTGTAAAGTAATAAAACAACAGACTCAACATGGAGTTAATGCAAAGGCTACAAGAGTTAAACATAAAGAGCCTTGTACTGTGCCTAAAACACAGTAAATACCAAATAAATGGCACATCGTATTATTTTATCTCAATCTCAACAACAAGCACTGTGAGGTAGTCTATCTCCAAATTGTGAATTCCTAATTGAGGTCAGCAACTTTCCCAGCATCACTGGTTGGGCTCTGATTTGACTGACAATTACCCAGTTCTAAGAAATTTGGAAACAGATCAGTGGGTTATGAAGACAATAGGACAATTTAATCTCCAACAGCAGTATCCCATCATAAGGTCAAAAGACACCCATTTAGGACCCTCCCTGGTGGTACAGCGGGTTACAGCACAGCTCTAAGAAGCTAACGCCATTTCCGCATGAGTTTGATTCCTGCCCACCCCAAAGGTGACCACATGGCGCCGCAGACCTCTCCTGACCCGCCTGCTGCTCTCCTCAGCAGTGTACTTCGTCGATCTGCCTGTTCTGCTCCCCACTCTGTCTCTGGTGAATCCTCTCACAGCCCCTGCACCACTGGCCTGTACTCCAGCTCTGTATGCATAATAAATAAATCTTAAAAAAAAAAAACAAGAAAGAAATCTAGTCAAGTCCTTGCCCAAAGGTATAAGCCATAGTGGAGAATAATACTGTGCAGCATTGAGATTTGAGTGTGTGGAAAGAGAGGAACTGTCATCTGAGAGATGAGTAAGTATGCCCTGGCAGACCCCGGGAGAGAATAGCCCATAGGCCAGTGAAGAGCACTGTGATCAGAAGGGAAAGGATCCTGGTGTGTTCTGACAGCTCCCAGGAATTCGGTCTGATGACAGCATTGGATCTGGTTTAAAACAAAAATTGAGGCTGGC
Source organism: Condylura cristata (assembly GCF_000260355.1). Lineage (NCBI taxonomy): Eukaryota > Metazoa > Chordata > Mammalia > Eulipotyphla > Talpidae > Condylura > Condylura cristata. The sequence goes on along the minus strand of NW_004567127.1, from coordinate 10,134,556 downwards.
ATCTGGCATGGGCCAGTCTGTAGATGTCACATGTGTACAGGAATCTGATCTTGTTTGATGGAGAGTGAGTGGCCACTAAGGATAGACCAGACAATATATATAAAGAGAAGCAAGCGACCTGTGCATGTTGTAAAGTGGTGCGGAAACAGTTTCAGAAAATATTGCAACAGGTTCGACAGAAGAGTCTGAAGCTCTAGACTAACACAGTCAAACAGGGAGTGGGAAAGGAGTAAAAAAATGAAAGATGAAGCCAGTAAGAGAAAATGAGTCCACATAACTGGTGTCATCGTGAGTGGACTCTCTTCCTCTTGTGAAAGACCCTCTAAATCAAAGCTGGCTGATTCCTGACCTGATGACCTGACTGTCATCAAAAAGGATGGAAGGTGAATGGGGGTACAGAGTGGGGAGGGGCCCCAGATGGGCTGGCACCCTCGGGGCTTCTAATTGCTTTTCAATTTCTCGTCATAGTGGACAATTTGAATGGCTAATCCAAGTCTGTTCCTCGAGTCTCTTGGGGAACTATTTGGTAGTCATATAGGAATGCTTCATTCAGTGTGAATTTTTATTGACATGCTACTTATTTCCCTTACAGCAACCAGGTAACCTCTTATCCAGGAAAGTGTATACTTTTAAATGGCAAATCTGATAGATGAAGGCAAACACAAAACTTCTTTGAATTTAGGCTATTGCTGGACCCAAAAAAAAATTCTCTAATGAAAGATTTTAATATTATGCTATCAATATCCCTATCTCAGAAATAAATGATGATGTGTGACAGCCTACCTTCAGGGCTGCTGAAAAAAATCAATGATCTTTTTAAAATCTGAGCTCTGATATTTGCAAAGCGCTTTTGGTTCAGATGAGGAAAAGCACTAGAAGAGTATATACAAACAGACAAATAAATCAATCTATTAGAAAAAAAAGAAATTGCTCACCGAAGATAAACAAATCACTCCGAAGCAGAATTTTATTAAACTCTACTTAGGGCTGATCCTCACACAAGCTACAAGGCTTCTTCCAGAAATTCTCCCTGTGTTCTGCTGCAAGGACCCTGGGAAACTGTCCTTGGAGCAGTGCTGACCACTAATGGCCAGTTAGGTCATTTCAGTTTCCCCCAATCTCCAAGAACTGGTTTTGAAGAAGTCATTGATTAAAGTAATCAATCTTGTTCTGTACATAATCATGCTTTGGGCTCCCCTGTTTTAAGTATCAAAAAGTCTTCCTCACTTAAAAACTAGTAGTAATCAAGTTGAATCACATATTATCTGTTGCTTTTTGATCAAGGGTTCACAGTTAATTTCTTTGGCTTTGTACAATTGTGTTCTTCTGAATCAGCATAAAACATCAATCTTACTTTCTTTATTAAGTTCTTGAATATAGCCAATGCATTCATAATTAAACAATTTTTAGTATTTATCCATTTATTTTCATGGATGGAGTGAGATATCCTTACTACAATTTCCTGAGAGTTTACAGAACAGGTGCACACAGAATTGGAAGTATATCATTTAAAGCATATCATGAGTGCCTTCATCTTACCAAAGGGGTCACAATATCATCATTGTTTGGGATGTACATTCCCACTGCACAATGAGATCTGTGCTACTATAGACGTAGTGGAATAAAAATTAAAAGGGGGGCCCTCCCTGGTGTTGCAGCAGGTTAAAGCACAGCACTAAGAAGCTAAAGCCACTTCAGTATGAATTCGATCCCCACCTGCCCCGGAGGTGACCCACATGGCATGGCAGACCTCTCCTGACCCACCCGCTGTTCCCCTCAGCAGTATACTTTGTCAGTCGGCCGGTTCTGCTCCCCACTCTGCCTCTGGTGAATCCTCTCAGCACCCCTGTACCTCTGGCCTATACCCCAGTTCTGTGTGCATAAATAAATAAATCATTTTTAAAAATTAAAAGGGAGAATTGAAACAGGGTGGCCTGCAGAAAAAGAGGAGGTTCCAGATCGCCTGCCACACCTAAGGGAGGGTGGAGCTGAGCTGAGAAGAGAAGAAGCTGGAGAGGAGACTTTGGAAGAAAGGAGACAAGATGGAGACCTGAAGGAGGTATGTGGAGCAGAAAGACATGGTGAAAAAGCTGCATTTGCTTTTTTTGGTCCTGGACTAGTTGAAACAGATGTGAGTGAGAGACCTCTGGGGAGGTTAACAACAGCAACTTTTATCTTTATTTCTATTTTGTTCTTTTCCTCCTAGACATGTCTGGCCATTTCTGACCCTTCTCTATGGGTCTCAGCTAGAAGATGCTTTAGACTGTGGCAGGCTTTCAGACCTTGCTTTGGGCCAACCCTGTTTGGCTGGACTTTTACCCACAAGAGGATGGATTAGCAGGTGCTTGATTTGGAAACTCTATGCCCAGTCTTTTCTGTATTGCACACTAACTGTATTAAAGTTCCTTTCCATTAAGTGTCTTATATATTTTATCTTGATGTGGCAGATGAGAGAACCTACTTAGAGGAGGCAGGTTTGGGGGCTCCAGGTACCCCTCTCCCTGTCCTTAACATATGATCAGTAATAACTGTCCATGTATTTTTGAGAACCAAAAGAGATTTAAACACAAGTGGAAAATGTCATAACTGCTGGATAGCGAAAAAATAGGATGCTGTTACATTATTATGTTTGCATCACAATTAGCTTCTACAAGCCCCCAACCTCTTTTGCTACTCACAAGACTTCAACATATTCAAGTAACAGGCTACACAGAATCAAATCTGAGAGCAAAACGTCTAGGGATACAGGAAAATATATACATAACTCTTTTTCAATCTTCCCTCCCTCTGAGTTAATGAATTAAGTCTCAGAGAAGGAAAGAGAATTCCTGGTGAACGTTGTTCAGTCAGAGGCAGGATTTCAGTCCTTCCTTACTGAATTTCTCTTGTCCACCATTATTTGCACTCCACTAAGATATCTTACCCATTCAGTTTCCTATTCTGTTTTTAGGCAGGTGAATAAAGGCTCCACAATGAAATCACAAATCTAAGCCTTCATTATTATTCATCATCCTCAGCTGCCTTACCCTTCCTTCAAATTATTTAAAATATTACTTAAACATAAATTAATCATCAGTCATTTAACCTCTAAACACCTTTATGAATTCTGGTTTATTGGCAATTTTACACAAATGTAAATTCTCACTGTCTAAATGAATTTAAAGACCAATTGCAAACAGTCTGCTAATAAACATTTAAAATTAATATTTGACTATTTCCCCCAACTAGTCAGATATTCAGACTGTCAGCCTATCCGGTATATTCAAAATGGCCTGCTAGCCATATTTTAAATTAAACATAAGCCCATGGGATTTAGCCTTTGTGCGCTTTGCACATTTATACTTGTGTCAATATCAAGAGTCAATACAAACCTAATACTAAAACACTCAATCTCCTATGCTGAAATTTTATAAAACCAAAGATTCTCTTAAAGCATCAATACCCTTTTAGAGTCATTCTTAAACCCCCCCCAAACAAACTCAATCTAAGGGGAATTTCTTTATAATTGAATATGGAATTGCAAGTTGGATTGTGCAACACATTAAACAATTAAACAAGCAAGAAGTTTAATTAAATTTCTAATTTACTTTGGATTTCATTCTATTCTGCAATTATAAGGTTTCCCATATTCAGGAGTCAGGAGTGCCCTGCTGAAAATAAATCTGCAATGTCAATAGTGTGCAATATTCTAATGTCAAATACATGGAGGCATGGGCCCCCTGGCTCAGAAACCGGAGCAGGGTCGAGCTTCCTCCTCCACCCAAAGGCCACTGGCTCCTGGATAGGAAATCGACAGCTAATAACAAGGATATTGAGGGAAAGGTAGGTCCTCCTTTATGAAAAAGGTACACACTTAAAAAGAGATCAACCTTTAGAGAAGAGGAACCAGCCAGGGAGGTTGGGGCCTCAGTCCCACTACTTGCTCAACCCCTGTGGCTTGGGCACCTTCCTCTACAGACAAGTTTAACCTGGATCCACTGGAAGCAAAGTCTGAGATTCCCTCCACACAGGCATTTAGCAAAAACCAGACTGTGAAACGGCTGAGCCGAGAAGGGTACAGACGGTGGTCTTGACCATGGCAGTTTTGAATCTCGGACTTGTTAATGGATGCCCTAAAGAAAACCTTCATGAGGAGAGCATCACATGTGTGTCATGCATAGGATGCATATGTAGAAATGTTGTGTAGATAATGCAAAGTACCCCCAAATTAGCTGCACTTAGGAACAGGGGTTGCAGAGAGTGTTCATCAAATTGCACAAGCTTAACGCCCTAAGCAAGAAGGCAGCTTAGCTCAAGACCCAGATACAAAAGAGTTTGCAAGAAAGAGGCAAGAAAGCAAGCACAGTGCTCAATGAACAGGTCATAATTGTGACCAAGCATCATTTTAATCTTGACACCTCCTTTCTTGAAGTCTTCAAAGAACTTCTAATTCATTCTGCGTGGTCTCTATGGTATATAGAAAATCCACGAGAGGCTGCTTTTGGTGTCTCCTCTAGTAAATCAAAACTGAGCAGAACAGTTGAGTCATCTCTCAGTCGGCAAGATGTCTAGGTCATAATAATTGGCAAAATCAACCAGAAACCCCCACCACAACTAAACAGGCCAGGAACAGTTTTGCCTCAGTAAACTGCACATGACCTCAGGTCTACTTTGTTATGTATGAAACACCATGCTCAAGCTACCTAGTTTTTAAAATGTACTGACAGCAACGGCTTTAATTTAAAATGCCAGTGTTCAATATGTCAAAGCTCAAATATTCTCTGAGAAGAAGCTTTAATGCATATATATTATTAATGCACCATCAGAAAACAGATTCTTGAGTTGATTCTTTCCAGTGAGTCATTAGTCAAAGATTACATAAAGCAAATTTGGTGTGTCATAATAGAAGAGAGAAATTTTACTTCTGGTTTGGTCTTGCTACTGGGGAAGAAGACACAAAGGAAAATAAAGCCACTGTGTGGTTTAAGGCCAGGAGCTTGAAAAACTGGTTTAAATAAGGTAGTTTTATTCCTTATTAGTCATTTGAGCAAGAAACTCTCCAGGAAAAAACGAGGTGGGGGTTTATTCCTATCATTTGGTATGTTGTGGGGAGCGCCGTGACCTTCCTCTTCACCCTCTGCTGAGTGGCTCGGGCTGGATACATGTGTCTCTGATTTTGTGTCCTTATTCACAGAAACAGAGATAACTACTCTCTATCTCTAAGTTTTGTGAAAAAGGCAAATACTAGAAGCACAGCACTCTGCTTAGACTGCAATGTTAATGTCAGCAAATGCTGATTTTCTCATAGGATTGATGCAAAGAAATACTGGAAAAAATAATAAATACAGGGGATGATTTCTGTTTACTATAACAGTCTTGCTTTTAAAAGATAGTAATACTTTAAATGAAATTTAAAAGCATAACACCCATTAATTTAGGGCAGTTGTGACGTGAAATGATCTTCCACTTTTCAAACAGCTGACTGCTTCCTGCAGGTAATAGAATTGTTTATGTAGCAATATAAGATGTCAGTAGGACTAAGCAGTCAAGGACCAGAGATTACTAGAACAGTCTAAATACTTCAGAGCAGATAATCTGAATTTTTTCATTCTAGTGTTTTCTTAGAGAAAGGTATTTAGAAGTCTCCTACTCTAGTAAGTGGTGGGTCAGAGACATAGTTAAGGTAAACACTTCAAATCTCAGTCTCCCAGGAAAGAGAAGAGAATCAGTGTTATTCCAAGGTCCAACCTGAAGGAAAGAAATGAGAGCTAACACACTGTCAAGACTCCAGTGACTAATGTAATGCATACCCCATGTTACCTCAGTCCTGAGGAAACAAAACATACACATATGTTTATAAGTCATTTTCATCCACCCTGAAAGCTGACCAGAGCTTTGTCTCAAACCATCAGCTTTTTCTCCCTCAGTTTTCTTTTACCTCTGAGACTGAAATCACATTTTATCTAGACAACCTTAAGAGGAAAACACCACTAAACCAAATAAAAACACAACTTCGCCTAAGTCATTTTACATTGAATCTTGTGATACGGTGACCAAAAATTGAGCTATAAATTAGCCTGCAAATTGGAGTTTCATTTACTTTATTCTAAGGAAAATCTCAGAAATCAAAGCCAACCTTACAAACTGCTAATAACATACAATGTTTGTTGTTATTTAATTTTGTAAAGATATAAAATTATTTTCCAATAGTTTCACTAAAAAATAAATGGAAAACTACACAATCTAAATCATTTTCATCTACTGAGTGAAGACAATATAGAAGAGCACCTCTTGCTTATAATACTAAAGAAAACTTTCATCTTTGGAGAATAATATAGGTTTTCTTGCAGTAAATGAGACAGTGTGGTGTGAGGGACTAAGATTCAAGTTCAGTCTCTGATACTTGTTAACTGATAAAAAAAAGCACACTAAAATACTTAATATCTCCTCTATTTTCAATTTTCTTATAGGTAATACTTTCTAGCTGATTCATAGGACTATAAGAATCAAATACTGTTTTATCTAAGAACACTTTGAAAACTAGTAAGCACTAAATAAAAGTAAGGAATTATCTCTGTCTGCTACTAGATCCTAAGTACTCTGCATGAAGAAATCAAAATCTGAAATGTTCCTTGCAATACTGAGAATCAGACTGTTAATATGTTTTGCACAATTCAACCGAAGTGCCAAAATTAATTCTGAAACACCTTGAAAAATAAAATGTCTTACTTTTTTTGGTAGAGATGGCAACTGAATTAAGATTAATCATTCATCTTATCCATACTACTACCTAATCCAGATTAGCATTCAGCTAGTTAAATGAAAGAATCTTTCTAAATTAAGTTTCATTTGTTTAAGGGAAAGAATGTTTAAAACACAGGCTTGGAGAAACAGCTACCTTAAAATACCTGAAGGGTTATCATATAGGAAAAAATATTAGCTCTACCCTGCTTGAACCCAAGAATTAACACTATAAAATCATATTTGGTTTCAACTCATTATATGGGAGAAGCTAAACACAGCTGAAGCAAATAATTCCACAGAGAGTGAGTTTCTCATCACAAGAGGCATTCAATAGGGGCTACACTTGCAAAGGAGTCGTAGGAAAGGATCAGGCATTAAAGTTAGAACAGAGACTTTGAGTTCCTTTTAAGAGTGTTTATGAGTTTTTAAAACAATCGGGGCTCTGCGAACTTGATCATTATAAACAGGTATCATAATGTATGGGAGGAAAAATCACCAAGAACAAATCAATCTTTCTAAATTACATATCAGTGGTAAATAGGTTTTTCCTAATTATTGAATGTACAAAAAGTATATACCTAATCAATCACCTACTTTTTCTAAGATGAAGAGGAAAACCTTCAGTTACAAATGCCTTTTTTAGATTTCGAGCAGGGCTGATTAATCTTTTAAAATTTGCTGGGCAGCATCACATGCATTGAACTTTTCTATGCTGAAATTTCTAATTCCATTCTCCTCACATCAAAATAATGTGTGGTATAAACCAGTTCGTGTACCTTGCAATTTATCACTGCTTTGCAATGACATTGTAATGCTGACTTGAAAACATAAGACTTGTTAGAATGTAAACTCTGTAAGAAAAGAGAACTCATTTATCACTGTTTCCCTAGTGTCTAGACTAATTCTTAGGCATGTATTAGATGCTCATTAAGTACATGAACCAATGAATGAATGCAGACAGGCAAAATTCAGTTTTATTCAATAATCATTTTAAGTATGCCATTTTATTTCCAACTAGACTGCTATTGCTTGTTATCCCATGAAGAAGAAAAACCAAGTTTCTTCCATCATTTCTATTGTAAAGATTACTAATCTTCAATCGCAAATGACTATGTGTAGCCTAATATAGTAATTATTATCAAATACTTTCTTAACCAGAAATGTCCTACAGTTACTATTTGTGACATGAACTATTAGGTTCCGATTTGTAGATTAAAGCATGTTCACTCTTATAGACTGCACTGATCATGTCATTTTCTTAGAGAAGACCATATACATAGTTGACTCACTACAACAAATGATTCCAAAACAAATGCATTCTTTGTGTTAATCTCTACATTACCCAGACAAATGACCAGCACTGCCAGACTAAGCTCTCCTGGCTGGGGTGTCATTGCTCATATAAGGAGGAAAAATATACACACAATAGATTAAAGACTCCATTACAAAAGTTCCAGAAAACCAACACTAATTCAACTTCATAATTTTATTAGCATTTAGTTTTAACTGGAATAATACTATTTGTCAATGGGGATTTTGATATTTATCCTTCATTCTTCCTCCTGGCTCTGACTTCTTCCTTTTAAGCATGCCAGAAGAATGCCAGAAAAATGTCAAATAGGTATTAAATATAACCAAAGAAAAAGGAGAAAGGTTGATCTCTATTAGGCAATAATAGAATGAGAATACCATTTAATATTTACTAGTGCTTTGTCATGCATGAAATGTTTTTGCATGTTTCTGGATCAAGCAGGCTAACGAAAGGCTCCATTTTATGACAGCTGTGGTTTTCCTGAGCACTGTCCCGTGTCCTACTTCCTTTTATAGCTGCCAGGAAACTGCACTTTAGCTCCCTATACTGACTTAACTGCCAATTTTGAGAGGTTATAGACAATGCATTCGATTCAGGGAAGGTTGAGCTGGCTTGAACTTGGGAGATTAATGTGAATCGGTGAAAGTCGAGAGGCCCAGCACAGGCGAGGGGTGGCAGGTCATATCAGCATGAGTTTCATATCCATAAACAAATTCTTCATAAGAAAAACTGGTAATGAAAGCCTTTTAAGGAGCAAGTTATTTTTTCTCCAAAATGCAAAAGGTCATGTGTTTGCAAACAAATGCAGAGATGGTTTGCGGCCTTGATTCGTTGGTTATTGTGCCTATAACACCATCAAGCTTCCAAACAGATGCTGGCAGGTTTTGAAGATGCAGAAAATGCCAAATCACAGGTGCCCTCACAGTCAACACATCACCCCTACATCTGGCTCATTCAGGAAAGCACTCTTAACATCACTGTGGGCTTCCTTTACCCCTTCTAGTATTCCTGAGGATGTTTTCCAGGAAGGAAAGTCAGAATAAAAAACCGGCACAGGTAGCATTACTGCTGGGGAGGAAGCGCTCAAGAGAACAAAGCACCATCACAGGTTCAAGCCACCCTTGTTCACGTGGGTGACAACTGGGTCAAACTTACCCTGTTGCTGCTTCCGCCTGGCTGTTGAGGCCTCCTGGTACTTTCCCATAAACCATGTGATGAAATGTAACAAAATAATGTTTCTGAATAGATGAGGTCTGGGCTCCAGGCAGATATGTTTGATATTTGATGAGACAGTACAAAGTAATGACAAATACAGAGAATTCATTTATGTATTTCTGTTTCATTTTGGCAGAGTAGAGAACATTTTGGATCTAAATCACTCACTATGATGATCGGAACAAGACTCAACGCTCCTAAAAATCCTCACACTCTATGAAAGGCCACTGGATGGTTCCATGATGGCTGATAATCACTTATTGGTTACGCCTGCCCATTACTTCCCTTAGGGTTAACTCAGCGTCTCTGGGCTCTATGACAGGAGTCGATAACTACAGTACGGTGGCCAAATACAGCCCACTGTTTTCCTGGAACATGCCATACCATATTCATGTGGCTCCTGGAGAACCACAGGCCCTCCCTGGTGGCGCAAGAGGATAAGACTCAGCATTACGAAACTATCAGCAACCACTGCAGCAAGAGTTCAATCCCCAGCCAGGGAGGTGACCCACATGGCTCAGCAAACCTCTCCTATCTCGCCCGCTGCTCCCATCAGCAGCATATTTCAGTCCATCTCCCTGTCCTGCTCCCCACTCTGTCTCTGATCCCCACTCTGTCTCACACCCGCCCCCACACCTCTAGACTGTACCCCAGTTCTATGTAAAAATAAAATCTTAAATAAATATAAATAGAGTTTCTCCCTCACTGCCACATGCCCAAGGCTTGTAACCGTGCCTGGCAACAAGCAAGGGCTCAATCAATATTTGTAAAATGAGTGTAAACTCCACTAGTACTTCTCTCTCTGCAACTGGACTAGCTAAGCAATATCTTTAGGTGAAAACATAGTATGTCTGGTAGAACATAATTGTGCGTTTGAAATGTGAAAAACATACCCATTGCTTTTCTAATGCAAACTATAGAAGGTAAATTTCAAGAACGTGGTCTCATCCTGAGACCATGGCACCTGAGTTTGAGGAAAATACTTTCAAAGACTGTCTGTTTGACCCTTTTTTTTTTAATTTTCCGTGGATGACATGCGTGCCTTTTACTGTCATAACATCAAATCCCTTCTAGAGGTAAATGGGAGATAAATTACGAAAAAACACCATAGCTCAGATTAAAAATGATTTGTGGAATTCAGGGGCTAGGCCCCCCTGGGCAAGCAGGTTGAACCCCTCCTTTTCAGGGGTTCAACCTGGGAACCAAAGCTCAGGGACTGCCCTCCAGATACAGTCTGGCCCCCAAGTTCCTCCCCAGTTCCAGAATTTCCATACCCCTTTTCATTCTCTTCTCCCCACTACCATTAGTATTAGCAATTAAAATTAATGTTTTAGAAGGCATTAATGACCTCAAAATCATATTTCCTTAGGTAACTCATGTAGCACTGTGTCTGGCACACAGCAGAAAGTGAGAAAGTTCCAGAGAGTGGTGGGAATAATGTCATGTGCCCCTTCCAAGAGACTTCCTTTGTTTAAGGAGTTAAATACAAATTGTTAGTGTTTCAAGAATTGGGTCAAGTCAGTTTGAAGAAACTCTAGGCAAAATGTTTGGCTTCTTTCAATAAATACCACAGAGGCTGATCAAAAATCTACTATTCACAAAAATCATGCTTTTCACTCATTTAATTTTGCTTTCTAAGTTATCCTTTCAAAAGTCTTATTCTGTTATTCAACTTCTTTCATATTTTGCCCAATTTTGACTTACTTCTGGAACACTGAAGAAAACCATCTGATCCTCCTCTAAGTCCTCATCACAGAAGGGAAAAAAAGAAAGAAGAAACCTGACTCCAGTTTTGGATAAGAGGATGTGAGTCCAGTTGCTTATTTTAGCACTTTCAAGGATACAAGCAATGCTGCAAACTGAGGTCCTAAGCTCTACTATAAATTGCATAGTATTTGAACTTGAACTTGAAATTTGCTGAATTGCTGATGTGACTGCTAATTTCCTAAGCCATAAAATGGGTATGACAATGCTTGTTAATTTAAGTCCAACAAGAAAATCCAAAACACCACACTGGATGTCATGGATTTGTGAGAAACCTACCAATCTCTTCCGAATTTAAACATTGCTATAGGCACGCACATCCACATTTTCTGACCTCATTACAACTAGCTTAGATAAATGAACAGCGTTGTGGTAAGCAGTGACCAAGTCTCCTTGGAAAAAAGCAAAAATAAGCAACACACACCGCTTAGTACCTTGAGATTTAAATAAACTCTTCCTTGTGGGGTCCCCAGAACAACAGATCCCAAGGACTATATTCAGCTCAATAACCATTTCAGCCTCAAGAATAATCAGTCCTGCTACCACTTCTCACAGGAAAGAAGAAAAAAACACCCCTCTTCTGTTGCCCTATCCAAGTGGGTCATGGCTGCTTTTCTCTCTGCTCAGCCTTTCTTAGGGAAGACCGCCAAGTTCTGATGTGGCTCACTGCATATTTTAAATGCTGAAAATGGTTATGGCCAAAGAAGGTCATAGAGCAGGGCTACCGAGCATACACAGAGAGGTGCTTGGGAAAAGCTGAGATCTAGGTCATTTCTGGGGAAATAACTTGCCTTTACCAGACACGTATTGTTTATTAGTACTCACGCTTTGTATGGGCTTTTTTAATGTTCTAAATTCAAAGAAGTATTTTAAGTATCTTAAAGGTGATTTGTAATTTTTTAAATAAAAATGATCCAATCATCCTATAAACAGCAGAACTGCCATCTTCTGTAAATAGAACTGGCAAATATTTCATGAGTCTTAAAATATCATCTCCCCTAATTTCTTGCCCCCTCCCACCAACGCCTCTTAAAGCAACAACCCACAGAGCTGGGAGGACTTGCTGGCCCTTGTCAATGGCTGGAAGAGCCTGGAAGAAGCTGGCCTTGTTGCTTATTGCTTTTCATGTATTGTCATGAATATTGTAGGATTTCTTTACTTTCTTTTCTACACCTTGGCTTACAGAATAAAAGGACTAGATCTTTACATGAAGGATAAAGTAGTCAAGTTTCAACCACAGGCAAAGTCTTGAAAGCTGCAGGACCCACCTAGATTATTCTATTTTCCTGAGCAGAAGACAGGTAACAGCTGTTTTACAAACCTGCACCAGAGTTTTCCTACATATTGAAATTTAAAAAAAAAAAAAGGAGGTGGGGGAGGGGTGAATAAAATAATAGATTCTTTTAAAGCTTGAATAAAATTTGAACTAAGGTTTATTTTCCTATATATGGTCTAATCCTGACTTACAGAAGCTCTGAACTTCAACTTTAAGCAATTCACAATAAAGGTATTTCCACCTTCTCCCCATTTACATGAATTCTGAAATACAAATAATGATTTTTAGCGACAGTGAAGGATACTGTTGAGATGCTTAGAAACTTCTCAAAGGTTAGGGATCCCAGTTTCCCCAACTGTGCCTCATTCACCCGTCTCATGCAGGGTCAGTGAAAGTTCACCCCCACGCCTATTGTATCCACCTGTAAGACTGGGACTAGGAGTTGCCTGCAACTACTCATTTCTCCCTCCCCGCATAAGAGAACCTCAATTCCCAGCCAGACACAATCCTGCCTGGGAAGGTCAGAATTGCAGGTTCTTTTGTCAGACATGGCCCCACGACTAAGTTCCGCTCAGTATCATGTAGCAGGAGTGTACGGCATTTTGCAAACGAAAGGGCTCACCTCCCACTTCTAAAATCTAAAATGTAGATTTTACCAGGGCTCCAGCAGCTATGTTGAACAACAGGATAACCAGTATTGAGGAGAGAAATCAAATGTTAATGATGGCAGAGCAAAGATCTGTGTCTGCTTCCCTGATACCCAGTGGCTGATTTATCAACCCTCTTGCACACCACTCCTCTACCAGCCCTAGAGGCTTTAAATGAAAGACACACAGCCATCTGTTCAGTCAAGTTTCTTATCTCCAGAGTTGATCTGTTTGGGATATGGCAACAGAACAACTGTGTGAGTAGGTAACTTTAAAGTAGGTCTATCGTACAGTCCCAAGGACCTCCCAGCACCAGGACAAGAGATTTACCTTCCCGCCATACAGAATTCCTTAATTGCTCTAGAGGTTATACAGTCAAACAGAACCTGCAAGGCCCCCATTCTTCCCACAGTAGCAAAGGCTGCAGTTAACTCTGCCTTCATATACTACCACCAACCCCAGCATCCAGTCAGTCCAATTCCACTTGCTCATCTCCATGTGCTGCCAATCAGCTGAAACCCCACTCAACATCACCCTAAGGTCACGATGTGGCCATTGTCCACCAGAGGTTGGACACAAATGACCACCTTTGTCACTGTGCTCAAACCCAAAGCTGTCCTTGCAGTACAGCCACTGCTACCGACGCCACCGACCTCTTTTGTTTAAGTATTGCAAATAATAGCAATAAATCATTGGAAGTCTTAAGCAGGACTCTGGAAGATGCTTTCTGACTTCTGATTGCTGATTCTCATCAGTACTCACGTGTGTAGTAGAAGTCTAAGTACAAAAGTGTGTTACTAATAATAATAGGTATCACTTAATGCTCAATACAATGTGATGACTATTAAACTATTTGGCTAGGGCTTTGCTTGACCTGCATTATCTGTAATATGAAATAAGTACTATTACCACACTTACAGAAAATATTTGGCAAGGTAAATAACGAAAATATTTTGCAAGGTTACATAACATCGCTGAGACCATGCAGCCAGTTTAGACAATGATTATAACTGAGCCCTGAATTTATATAAGGTTAAATATAATCTGGCTTTAGGATAACTTTCTCTCACAATGTTGGCTAAAATAATCTAAAGAAATTATTTTTTCTCTCTTCAGAACTGAAAGTCCTAATGCTACCTTCATTTCATATAAGCATGAGCATTGCAAAACAAAGCAAAAAAAAAAAATAAACAAAAAACCTAATAAGCTTTCTCCACAAATGGTAAATACCAGCAGACAAAAGAAATCACAGTGCTTTTTCTTAATTTCACATTTTGCTAACGCTTTCAACTAAAAGGTAACTTATATGTGTCTGTAACAAGGGTCATTATGCACACTTAAGCCATAAATATGAAAACTGAAGAGAAACCCCTATAATGAAATGTTCTTGTGTCATTATCTTTTTATCCCATTCCTTCACAAACAGGTGTGATTTATTTCCACCTTTTTGTTGAGCGTCCACTTTAATAAAAGGAAAAAAAATGAAAGAAATAAAGTCCTAAAGCATTCAATGAATAAGTCTAGCAACTTATCCCAAAATTGAAACAATAACTGAGTTAAAAACAGAAACAGGTAAGTCATGTTTTCTATTAAAAACATTTACATGTGTGTGTATATATGTGTATGTATATGTAGTTCAAGTTAATTTAAACATATAGATAAAGCACAGTAATTGCATTAAAAGTTTATTATTAGAAAAATTAATATTTTCCTGGGCTGTTGAAAAAGATTATGCTCACAAAACAAAAATCAAAGAGAAGGTTAGAGCGCCCTCTCTCTGTTTCCTGAAGACATTCACCATAACGTCTCAGGAGCAGAAGTTATCAAGCAGACAGCCGGGTGACACGCTCACAGCCAATGCCTCCCCAGGCTGTGGGCCCTCTCCACGAGCATTATGCTTATTGGGTATTCATTATTCACAGGAGATATCAGTAGTAGGTAAAATAAAAAAAAAAAAACTTTGAAAAGTAGAAATACTCACAAAGCCATTTCAAATTGTTCCAGCCATTTTTTCTTTAAATCTTTTGTTTTGCAGTAAAATTCTAACCCATTTTGTCCTTGGGTGTGGATAAGGTAGAAGCCATAAGACCACTGTTAAAATTAATATTCTTTGGGTTAATATATAACATTTTTAATAACATCACATTTCAAAATTCATTAAAACACCACCAGTTATCACCCTCCAAGCTTCTCCTAACATTCCAGTGTACAAACTATGACCAAGATTATTACAGTCGACTTCACAACAGCTATGACAATTTCTATGCCAAATGCATTTTTCTCTATTCATCATTAAGGCATTAGAGATGATCATACCACCTGTGGCATTGTTCAATTATTTCTTACAAAATAATTGAATTCAAAACACTTGAATTCCTAAACCACCTGACAGTATGCATTCAGGTTCCTTAAATATTCCAAAAGTCCTGAGTAAATTAGTTGTTAATTTCCAAGAACTTACCTTTTTATTTTCTTTGTCCGTTGTAGGATTGTTGGCTATTTTGTACTGCTGGAGATCTATTATTTCTTTCATTTCATAGTTATCACCTTTCCTTTTACATACAATCACTGCCAAGTCAAATAAGAAGATATGCCTAAGAAAAAGAGGGTGATTGATTTTAAATGATTTGGAAGCATGTGTGCTAATTCTTCTCTGGTAAAATTTAATTAAGCCCATCATTTTTCCTTTGAATTGAAGACCAGGGCAGGGTTGTACATGGAAAAGAATGAACCATGTATTCTGGCATTACCCTTCCCTAAATGAATGCCTCATGCTACCTCAGTTTCCTCATTTAAAAAACAGGCAAGAATATAACAAGAATAAGACACATAATATCTAGACATTTTGTAAGGATCATGCTACCTTACAAAGAAAAGGTTTTTGTGTTTTTTTTTTATCTTGCTTCATTGAACATAGAGGCAAAATTATAATATGAACAACAGACAAAATGCAGACCTCTGATAAGGAGATAAGCCATAAAGTATTGTGAGGAATTACATATTTTAATTTAAAAGTTAACATTTACAGAAAATTAGAAGTGATGATAATAATAGCACCTAGCTTCTATTGGAGTAACTAAGGGTTAGAATACCCTTAGTATTCAACCCTTTCGCAACGATGACCATTTAAATCCCCCAGCATGGTCTGCTGAGGTAGGTTTTATTACCATCTTCACTTTATTGGGGAGAAAACTGAGTTCGAGAGAAGTTAGAAAAGTTGTTCAAGTGCACACTAACTGCAGAACCTGAGCTTAAGAGATAATGGGCTACCTGAGACACAGATTGGGTGCTGATGAGCAAATGTAAGCTAAAACATGGTGGTTACATTTATATATTGACAGGCCTCTTCCTTCTGGTTAAAAACAACATAATAGAGGGAGAAAACAAACCTTATCCCCCTAAGTCCCAACATCAGTACTGGTATCGTTTTGTAAAGATAAACACCCACACATTTTTTTAAAACAATGATGGTACAGTCACATAATTTGAATAGCTGCATCACATTCAAAACCTAATTTCCTGGGAAAGCTAAAAGGTTATGTGGCTCCTAGAAGCTACGGGTGGATCCTGGATACACGATAGACGCAAGAGCTGATGCTGCCCCCTGCTGGCTGATGCCCTCATAGCCAAAGGTTGCAGAAAATGGTTATTTCAACTACAAAAGTAGCAGTTTCTCTCTCTCAATTTCTATCTCAAACTCTCTCTCTCTCTCTCTCTCTCTCTCTCTCTCTCTCTCTCTCTCTTTCTCTCTCTCACGTGTGCGCGCGCACATACACACACACACACACACAAATTAGAATCATTGGCCAAGCTCACTAATCTTCAAGGATGCCACTTATAAATTTTCCTTAAGAAAAATCTTACGAAATGCTTCTCATTTAAACTTCTCAGTGCATTTGGTGTTATTTTTAGTAATTTTAAACTATATGCCAAAAGTCTCAAACATTATATTTTATGGTAGTTATCAACTGTGACTGTCTATTCTCATTTTTTCACCCTAGCTGATATATATATTTGTCATTTCCTTCTTAAGAATGTAAAGTTAGACAAATCAAGATAACAGAGAGAACACTTAATGTATCTTTATTAGAAAATTTTAGAAAATGATGGGTTCTCCCCTTTTTTTCTTCCACTTTTTGAGGGAATTATTTTTAAGGCTTTTCGAGGTCTTCTAATGACTGGTTTTGCAAATAAGCATAGGTCCTCTTTTCTTACCTTTCTTGCTTTGTATGCTTGTCCAGAGTCGTTATTCGAATTTCACCATCTCCCTGGGGTCTTCCAAAGAGCAAAACTGGTTGGTTCTAAAATATAAAATTTATATGTCTCAGTTTTTCATAATCATGTAAAAACAGAAGTGTCTCTTAGTGAAGATATTTGCTAGGGATGACCACCTCATTACAAATATTACCATTCTACATTTTTAGCACACTTACTCCACAAAGCTCAGGTCTGTATGACACACATTCAAAAACAGTCTGTCTTTGGTCATCTCAGGGGGTATATGGATGAAATTAATTTTACTTGTAACTGTCGTGAGGAAGTTAGCTGGCAAAAGAAAGCACTGGAATCATTTAAACTGAAGAAAATGACAATAATTAATGTTCACCAGTATGCACTATCATAAATGCAGGCAAAAAGAAATAGACTTTGCCTTCCTGGGACACATTTTGCCATACTGGGAAAACACATCTTCACAGAAGTATATCACTGCAAATATGCAATTGACATAACAAATACTACAGGAAGTTTGCACGACACGAAGGCCTCATTTGCTCTAGGGAGTTAGATGGTTTCCCTGAACTAAGCGCTCAGAATTAAAAATTCTGACTTGATTAAAATAATGAGCAGTTTCCCCAGAGGCAGGCAATCAAAAATATTTAAGTATTTATGAGCACCTACTCTATAACATGCTAAGATGAAAAGAATTTTCTGACAATTATCACTAAATCTAAGCAATTACATTCTAATAAAGGAGATAGATGTGTAATTAATTAATTCTACTACAAGAAATTACAAAAATAATTGTTCTCTACCAAAATCCTATATTTTTAAATTTGCACAAGAGAAATCTGGGGGACTCAAACTTTCAAAAGTTATTAAAAAGCTATGATAATCAAAACACTGTGGCACTGAATAAAGACAGACTTCTCGAAAAATGAAATGGAATGCCCAGAAATAAGCCCTCACTTATAGGCTCAAATGATTTTTGACAAGGGTACCAAGGCCATTCAATGGGGACTGGCAGAAATGGTGCTAGAAAAACTGAGTATACAGATATAAAAAAAATGAAACTGGGGCTCTCCCTTTAGCCCTGGCACAATGGGTTAAAGCACCACATTATGAAGTTCTCCAAAGCCACTGCAACACGAGTTCAACCCCCCACCAGGGAGCTGACCCACAGGCACAGCAGACCTCTCCTGGCTCCCCGCTGCTCCCCTCAGCAGTGTATTTCAGTGGATCTGCCTGTTCTGCTCCTGACTCTGTCTCTGGTGAATCTTCTCATTCCCTACTCCTCTGGCCTGTACCACAGCTCTGTATGCATAAATAAATAAATCTTTAAAAAAAAAAAAGAAATTGGGGCCCTCCCTGGTGGCGCAGCGGGTTAAAGCACAGCACTAAGAAACTAAAGCTACTACAGCATGAGTTCGATCCCCGCCTGCCCAGGAGGTGACCACATGGTGTGGCAAACCTCTCCTGACGCGCCCGCTGTTCTTCTCAGCAGTGTACTTCAATGATCTGCCTGTTCTGCTCCCCACTCTACCTCTAACGAATCCTCTTACCACCCCTGCACCTCTGGCCTGCACCCCAGTTCTGTATGCATAAATAAATCAATCTTAAAAAAAAAAAAAGCAATTCTACCTCTGGTTCTAGAACCAAAAGAAGTGGAATCAGGGACTCAGACACAGGCACACAGAAGCCCAAAGGGCAAAGCAACTCAAGAGTCCACTGTCAGTGAACGGACAGCAAATTTTGGGGGTGTTGAATATACAGTCATATTTAGAGTTTTCATGCTAAAAACAGGAATGAGACAGAAAGACAAAGACAGAGAGGAATGAAATCCTATCACATGAGAGCAAATCTTGACAGCACTGTGCTACGTGGAATCATCCAGTACCATGAGGACAAATATTGTATTTACGTATTTATGCATCCAGAACTGGGGTATAAGCCAGAGGTGCAGGGGCAGTGAGAGGATTCACCAGAGACAGAGTGGGGAGCAGAACAGGCAGATCTACTGAGATACACTGCTGAGGGGAGCAGCGGGGAGAGAGGAGAGGTCTGGCACCATGTGCATCACCTCCCTGGCTGGGGATCAAACTCATGCCCCAGTGGCTGACAATAGCTTGATAGTGCTGAGACCTTAGCCCCGTGCCACCAGAGAGGCCAGAGAACCCACATTTGGAAGGCAACTTGTCAGATGATGAGAATTTACTGGGGCTGGGAATGTGGCAGTGAGGTGCTTAGAGGGGGGCGGGATACCACTGTCCATGCAAAAAGAGACAGAGAGGCTTTGGATGTTTCAGGGGAAAGTCCACAACACCAAAAGAAATCTTCGATTGATTCTTTTTCTCTATTTTCACTGCCCACAGCTCTACCCTAAACCTTAGTCATCTCTTAAAGCCATCTCAATAGCTGACTAATCCACTGCTTAAAGGGTTTTCCTGACATGTAAATAAGACTGTGAAACCGCCTGATATAAACCTCTCACTAGCTGTCCCCTGGAACCATCCAGTGTAAAGCCCCAGCCTGAGCCCAATGCACAGAGCTGGCGAGAAGCTCTCCTGCTCAACATTCCCAACCTCCATTTCCAGCCTCCCTGCCTGCAGCTTTGTGAACAGCCCTGGCTCTTCGCCATATCCAGGCCTTTCACCTGCCCTGGCTTCTTTCTCCATCTCCCTCTTCCCCAGCTCTTTATGCACCTGGTTTCTTATCCATTGTCTTCCAGTTTAAGGAGCTCAACAGTTTTTGTCTAACCATCTTGTCCAGGCACTAGGAACCCTCACCAGCTCCTGTTGCAGCACACTGTTCACACACTGATCACAACATAGCATTTGCCAACTCCTTTCTGTCTTATCAAACATGGGGTCCTGTTGTTCATAGTTACAGCCCCAGCCCCAAGCAAATGCCTGGCATCGATATGCATCCAGCAAAGAAATACGTAAGTGAATAGGAGTCAGCCATGAGTATGTACAGGGATAAAAAATAAAAGGGAGAAGAAAGAAAAAGGACTCATGCAGCCCTCCCTGGTGGCGCAACAGGTTAAAGCGCAGCACTACAAAGCTAGCTGCAGCCACTACAGCCTGAGTTCTATTCCCAGCCAGGGAAGTGACCCACACGGTGATCTCTCCTGTCTTGCTTGCTGCTCCCCTCAGCAGTGTACTTCGCCAATCTGCCTGTTCTGCTCCCCACTCTGTCTCTGGTGAAGCCTCTCACTGCCCCTGCACCTCTGGCCTGTACCTCAGTTCTGGATGCACAAATAAATAAATCTCGAAAAGAAAACCAACTCATGTTTAGAATTCACACTGCTGGTGGAAAAAGCTCAGCAAGGCAAGGTAAGAAAGACCTAATGACCCCAGAATGTCCCTGGACATTATGTCACAGGTTCCCTGGAACCCACGTGGATGCTACCGAACAGAATAATCGGAGCAGGCTGGGGGGGGCCCTGGAACAATAATCGGAGCAGGGTGGGGGGACCCTGGAACAATATAAACTTGAAGGTAATCTGCCTTTTCTCCTAAAAACAACTCCCAGAATGTCCCCCAATTTGTGAATAAGGAGAAACTGGATGGAATAATAATAATTACATACCAAATTTTCTATAGATAGCTGAAACTGTTTAATTTCACGAAGGGTCTCATTATCTCTTTTCACTTCATTCACATATTGTGCCAAGTCCTGCGGAATAAAGGGAAGGGTACAAAAAGAAGGAAACAATAAGACTAGAGGGAGAGATGAGAACTGTGCGAGAGAAAACACATCATTAATTCTATCAGCGGTAAAAAGAACCACCAAACTTCTCAGTAACAATAAAACGAACACCCAATCAATCACAGCTGCATCTCAAAAGCAATTTTAAAATGTCTGGCGTTCAGCTGGGGAAAAAAAGTGCTATCCTTGTACCACACCCCTTAAAAAAAGTAGGAAAAAAAAAAAGTAAGCAAAGTATGTCATATGCAGAACAACAAAAAAGAAAGTAGGTCAGAAAATGTAAATTCCAAACACACTAAATAAGTGACCTATAGAAAATTACATTTTTGCTGGGGTTAGAAAAGGGCAATAATGAAGGGTGCGCAGGGAGAGCAGGTACCTAAAAGTTAGATAATGAAACTAAAAGGGGTGTTGTCTGCAAACAGTTATTGTCTGGGTTCCTGAGAGTGTCCAGTCAAGAAGTAAAGTTGAGGTGAGAAATTCCAGAGTTTAATGAGAGCCAACAAGGCCAGCCATGTTTTTCATGTACCATCACTGGCTTTAAAAAGACTTTTCTGATATTTGAGGGAATATTAGCTAATCTCTCCATAGTGTAACTATTTTTATTTTATGTGCGCTAGACTTTTCTGCTTTGGGCTTTTTTTTTTTCCCCTCTATCTTCTTCAATCCATTTGCAACAGTAGGAGCAGAACTATGACAAAGAGCATCTCCCACTTTAATAAGTCTGACTTTCCATGGGTACACCTACAGGCATTTTCTTCTAAAACGGGAAACTCGGTATGACTTTTTACATAACAATTAAGTATTTATGTGGTGTTTTCTGGTGGAGAAATAAAATCAGCTGA
Organism: Condylura cristata; assembly: GCF_000260355.1. Taxonomy (NCBI): domain Eukaryota; kingdom Metazoa; phylum Chordata; class Mammalia; order Eulipotyphla; family Talpidae; genus Condylura; species Condylura cristata. Next base: position 10,112,845 of record NW_004567127.1, on the reverse strand, counting down.
AACGCAGAACAAACTCTGAACAGATACAGGACACAGGTAGGTGATTGTGATCACCCTGAGCACAGTCACACTCTGGCATTTGGCTTGGGGAACAAATATTTACTAATGCATTAAGTTAGAGCAAATATCATTTCTTTCAAAATCACTTTATTTAGCATAAAATGGAACTTGAGAATCTACTTATTCTCCCAATATGTTCCAAACGTCTGTCATTAACTTCTTGAGCCTCCTGATTTTCAGATTTACCTGCAAGTAGAAACCCAAACTAAAGTCTACTTGCATCCACAAGCCAGCAGCCACACATTATCCTACATGAGCAGAGGGAGTCACACCAGTAACTGAAGTCACCAACTGATCTGCTGCTTATTCGGTCAACAGTTTTCCACAGTGAACATGCAGAGAATGCTAAAGAAAATCATTCTCTTACATTCTTCCTGGTTGTTATGAAAGCTGTCATACTTTCATTAAGAACTGACATTATTCCAATAGACTTCTTGGTTTATGCACATTTCTCTAACAAATCCATGCCAGGTATCTGTTTCAATACATATATCTAGCTCCGCCCAACAAAAAAGAAATCATAAAAATACTTTCACATACAGTTTAATGTACTGGCCTATCATACCTGTGTGATAGCAGTTTGCACGCTTCTTTTTTTTTTTTTAGGCCAGAATGACAAATACAAACAAGTTCCAGGCACACTGCCTTACCTTCATTGCATCGAGGGCCAGTTTCAGATTTGCCTTTTCCAGGGGGTCAGTGGTATGTTTGACCAGTTCCTACATAGAAGAGGATTTAGTTTGATAATACTCAAATCAAAACCAAGACACAAGGGAAAACAACATTCAATGATCATTAACTGCATGTTGCTGTGACAAATCTGATGCCATGAGACTCAGTTTTCAACAAAAATTTCAAACTCGATGACAACCAACTAGACCCCAACAGAACAGGAAGCAATGCTTAAAAAAAAATCCTCCTTCCAATGATGAATTTTAATTCTATCCCCAGCACAACATATATAATGAAGTAGCCCCTCATTGCCAAGGGAATTGATACTCTTTTAGTCATTTTCAAACTTGGTTTTCCTATCGCTCTTTATTCTGATGACAACTCAGCTCTGATGTTGCTGCTTGGTTGTAGTCCATGCTACATACTGCCACGTTCGCTGTTGTCTTCCTCCTCTAACTGCATTTTGTAGGGTTACTGCTTCCTAGATTTTCTCCTTAGTCCACTTTTATTCCTACTTCACAAACTTCACGTGCTACAAATTCAGTCACAACCTTTACCACAGAGTCAACGGTCACATAATGAGGTGATCGCTCCCTGAAGTACAGTCTCTTAAACCAAGACTCCTGCATCAATACATTTGCATGGGTCTCTCAGACCCCTCAAATCCAACATGTATCAACCTAATGCATCTTCACCACAGTGCTACTCTTATTCCTGTTTGCATTTTATTGACTAATGGTATCTCTACCAGTGTGATTCCTTAAACCCAACCCCCCAAAATATCTAGTCTTTTACCCCTGGAGACCTCACTATGTTTTCCTGACAGTAACTTTGGTCCTTTCCCTTGAAACCATTCTCACTGACACTACCTTGGTTCAAATCTTTGTTTTGAAGTGGGTCTTATAATAGGGTTCTAATTGCTTTTCCACTTACAGCATCTTCACTACAGTCTATTCCCAATAATGACATTAGAGTTAGGTTTCCAAACTATAAAAGAAGCCCAGCATCTGTCTACCCTATTTATACCTCTCTAACACCCATGAACACCTTAGAGTTGTTTCCATGCCTCTAACACACCCCGTGATTTGAATTCTGCAATCTTCTTCTAACTGTTCTCCGTTTCCACCCAACAACCTATATTCTATCTACACTAAATTAACTGCAATTTGAAAACCACTTTGGTATCTGATTTCTTTAAGCCTACTGTTTGCTCTCCTTATAGTCATTCTCCTCTAATCCACCTGTCAAACGCTTACTCTTCCTTCAAAGGTCAACTCAAGAATCTCTTCTTTTTGAAACTGTGAAACCCAAGTCCCCAGTCCCTTATGCATAATCAACTCAAACTTTATTTGTACCACCTCTGTGCCTTCTGCATACGTATCACATCATTTGTACTTGGCTTTACATTTCATTTCCCCCATCTAAATGGTGAGAATTATCAGTGCCAAGAGGCTGTTTTATATTGTGAGTGCTTACTACTATGATAAAGAAACTGAGACAGTCTAGGTAAAAGAAATCGCCAACCAGTAGGATGAGTTGCCTCAAACAAGTTAGTGCAACACACTGACCATGAGATGTCATGCTAGACAAAATGCATCTGATCTTGACTAGCAATCATCTCACCGTTTCCAGGAGGAAGAAGGCTAACATCCATCCGCACAGACCAGCTGCATCCCAATCCAGAATAAGCTACAGCCTTTTCCTCCAGCCTCATCAACTTAGCCTTTCAGTATCATCTGCTAATTCCCTCGAGGAGCCAGACTAATTCCCCCTTCTAGCACTGGTGCCCTCTTGCAGGAATCTCTAAGAATCCTTGCCGGGCTCAACTACTCCTAGATGAATTCACTCCCTGGTGAATTTTTCCCCTACAGGGCAAGAGGCACACTCTTTTGGGTCAGAGGCCCATTACAAAAATAGCTCAAACCCTTGCTGCATTCAATACAGCAGTGTTTCTAGTTTTCAACAAGACTTGCAGACAGGGAATACATTAAGCATAATCATTTGTTTTATTTCTAGTCTTACTTTTCCTTTATTAAATAATATTAAATTTTTCTCAAAATTTCAAGCACTCTACCATCTTCCATCTCTACTTTTATAATGTGGTGTCCCCATTATAGCAGTAAGTACTATCAAATCCATATTTATTCAACAACTTTCTAATACTTGACAAATTCTATAGTATTTCAAGCTGGAAAACACCTGTCAAATATTTATCTCTATGTGGTACTCCAAATAAAATCTTTAAAAATAAATCATGACAGAACTAATATACTTTAAAATTCAAAATATAAAAAAAATCCTAAATTAAATTGATAGAAAAAGTCCACTGAATTTAAAAAAGTATAGTTATATTTTGTAATCTTAAAATTCCAACTAAAACCTTACAAGTGACCAAAATAGATATATCTTGAAAATTGTACCTTCTAAATTCTTCAGTCATATTTGACTATACAAAAGTTACCTTATATCCAAAAAGTATCTTATTTTGGTCATGTTTATAGCTTCATGACATCTCAGAAACTGATTGCCTAAGTCTTCCTTATTATTTTTTCATAAAATCCAATTTGATTAAGTTGCTTTGAGTTTAGGTCTCATAAATGTTTTAATGCATTTTTAAGGAATAATAAGGGTTTGAATTTTTCTGATTTCTCCGTAGAACAAAAATAGAATGACTAATAATTTTGCAGTTAGAGTTCAAGAAATTTAATATACAAGATGTACAAAGCAGAGCAGACTCAAAATTATATTTCACATACAGGTAGTAGATCTTTTCAAAATGACATTTCACAAGAATCAGCAGAGTTGACAGACTAATACAGTAAGACATTTCTTTGGAGCAGAACTAATGAGTCTCCTGGTACAGCTATCAAATTAAATTTATAAGACTCTCCACCCTCATTAGAGGACTAACCATGGAAACCATAAGCTTTGGGGTTAAAACAAGAATCATATCAAAATAAATGTAGTCGTATTAGAATATACCATAGCAGAAAGCAACACACAATTTAACACAATTCTCTCTAGTTTATGGTTATAAGGCCAAAGGTCTAATACAATTAATCTGCCAAATTTCAGATATATCACAACACTGAGATTCTAATAAATGATTACTATTAACTATGGAAGACTTAAAGGGGTAGTTATTTGTTTTGCTTTGTATTAAATATTAGAGGGAAGATTGTGTCAGTTCTCCTCAGTGAACACTAGTGTGACTTCTTGGAAGACACAAAATCATCTTTGCTAAAAGGAAGAAAAAATTCTAGCTGTTCTCTTATTTTCCACTTGGCTATGGCAACAATTGAGAACTGTAAGGGGACGGGGACCAAAGTGTTCAGTGTCTGTCATGTAGCTGATGCTTCATTAATATTTAGTTGACGGAATAAGTAAGCCAACAGCTTTAAGTTACATACCTGGAGGAGAAGGTGATACTTTAAAACACGCTGCATCGGAACCACTAGCAAGTCTCGAAGAGTGAATTTCCCGTTGTTTGCTCTTTTAGAACACTCCTAAGGAAATGGTTTTAATTTTTTAAAAGAATGTTATTTTTATCAAAGGGAGTCATGAAAACAAACATTACAATTTGCCAAAGTCATAAGCAAATGTGCTTTTATACATTAAATACTGTGTCACTTTCCTTACCAATCAATCCTTCTTGATAAAGAGAATTATAAGGATCTTGAAACTCATAGAATTTCAATATGATTGAATGCATTCATGTCATGTGAATCAATAAATAGAACATGTTAGGCACATTTTTTTTTTTTTTAGTGGCCTGCTAAGGTCATCTTCCACTTAGCCTGATTACTGTACCTTCCACCAATCGCCCCCGGCCAGCCTACATGCCAGGCATCAAGAAAAAGTCCTTTCTCATCAAACCTGCCATGTGTCTTCCCACCATCAAGCCTTGGTTCACTTCATTGTCTCAGTCTGTTATGTGTTTGTTCACTTTCCAATAAAATTCATCACTCTCTGTAAAGGCTACTTCCATGTCTTTAGTAATTATCCCTATCAAAAGTTGTGCTTTTTGTCTGTAGATCTTTATACTATTATCACACATAACGTCTCCCCAAATATATCTTTCACACCTCTAAAAATCTAGTATTTGCTTAATAAATATTTGTTGAAATGAATGATGGAGTGATTTGTTCCAAAAATTTGAAGTACAGATTGACTACTGCATTTGAAGTTTTAAAAGCTTTAGATTCTAGTTTTTTAATCTTACGTGCTTTTTTCTTAAAAGTTTATGTTAAAAGTAGTAACTGAATTTATTCTTTCGACATTAAGGTGGAAAGGATTTTGACTCCAAGGAAATTATTTTGAATGTGAAGCGTCAAAGACTGAATTAAAATCAAGTCTGGTAACTCTTGACTGCCCTGACCTTAAATAAATCACTTTTACAGTTGTACTGTTGTTCATATATCTGTGGTGGAATTAAAAAAAAATTCCACATAAGTACAATTGTGATAATTCTAAAATCTTCTGACAACTGCATAACCCAGACCAAGGAATTTCCTGGTTTGTGGAAGGAGCTGTGTTCAAGAAAATATTCCGTTGCTCATAAGTATGCTTCCCCTTTGCCTACACATTTTGCTTTTCTAGCATATGGAAGAATATATTATCAGGACTTAAAAAGCAACATAATTAGCTCTATGACCACAGTGACTTAACAAGTGACTGACTGACTTCAGATCTAAAGCAAGAACCAGGGACACATCCTGACAGGTCAGCTCAGGTCTTGTCAATTTCTTTGGTTCATGGGAAGGATAACTAGTCCAACTGATTTCTTGCTTCTACAGATTGTAGGGAGTTCTGGATCATGGTTCTCAAATAGGAGGTTAACTGCTAATATTATTGTAATGAATGGGTCTCATCTTCCCAGCTGCATGTTAAGCTCCTTGTACTTGAGGCTGTAGCTTCTATTTTTCATGTTATGCCATCTTAACACAGAGTTAGGAACAGAAAAGCTATACCTTTAAAATTCACTTTGTTCTATTACAAAAGTCAGTTTTAAAACTGTTCAATCTAGAGTTAGTTCCTTTAATTTCTAAGTCATAGTTTCAAGAGTCAAAGAAACTAATACTGCTTACTTCAGTTACAACAAGACTAAGATGTAAAATATTATTAGGGCTCTCCCTGGTGATGTAACAGGTTAAAGTATCACATTATGAAACTCTATGAAGCCACTACAGCACGAGTTCAATTCCCGGCCAGGGAGCTGATCCACATGGCACGGCAGACCTCTTCTGACCCGCCTGCTGCTACCCTCAGCAGTGAACTTTGTCAACCTACCTATTCTGCTGTCCACTGTCTCTGGTGAATTCTCTCACCCACCACACCTCTGGCCTGTATATATAAATATATATACAATTCTGTATATATATAAATATATATACAGTTCTGTATATATAAATAAATACATCTTTAAAAATATATATATATATTAGTATTGAAAGTAAATAATGGATACAAATTATTCCTCTAAAACATCCAGTCATATGCTTAGCCTAAATTCCTAATTGAGAGGAAAACAAAGTAGACTAGGAATGAGACAGCATACAAAGCAAAATAAAGAGATTTTACTACCTTTCACCCTAGGTTACCTTGGTTCCAAATAGACAAGGAAGATAAAAATCAACAAAAGCAAAAATAACACAAAACAGAAGCTATGAAGAAGGCAGAGAGACATCAAGATCACAGCAATTTTCCTGCCGTCATGCTGGGAATTGCAGAAGACAATTCCAGCAAATCAAGTTTGCTGAGATATTATACTAAGTATTTCATTAAATTCTTCCAAATTGGGCCCAACGGCAGAAGCAGGGGCTTTTCAACTAAGTGGACAGCCCAGCATGCACCAGCCTGAACCTTAGAAACCAGCCTGAAGTCCTCATTTTCCTAAGACTAAGAGTGGCTGCAGAAACCATGTACCTAGAGTTCCAGAGTAGCTCACTAGGCAGGGCTTCAACGGTGACCCTAAAGGTAGAGCAACATTCAAGCAATGATAGGAATGTAATGGAAGTTTGACTGACAATTCGCTGATGACTTTCTGGAACAACAGAGACCTGTGACCTAGGAACCAGTTGTGTAAGTTGTAAAATTTTATCTTATCATCATATTTTGAGTGGGGGGGGGTTATAGTTTTATCTTATAAGGTTCTATTCTCCAAAAAGGAGCAGGAATGCTTTCTAATAATAACAGGTCTGTAAGTGTGTTATTTAGTGGCGACTCAAATCATCTCCAGGCATAAGTCTCACATCAGTAAGGAGTTGTAAGAGGTAAGCAGTTGTAAGAGGTAAGACTAATTCCATACTATAGAATTAGTCATACCAAGTATGACTTTGTAGCCTATTGATGTGCAAACTTTCTAGCCAAAAGTTCCCCTTTATGGGAGTTACAAATTATGAAACCACACCAGATGTGCTGAAACAACAAAGCTCTTTTCTGCCTATTCATCATCTGATCTCACTGCTAAACTGGACAAAGAACAACAAAGAAATATCAGAAAGCCAACTAAACCACACATGATCATGTAAGCGTTGATGATATATCTCTGCCTGAAATTTAAGAAAATCCAAACATATGGGTAATACATTTGAGATGAAAATTCATGACATAGAATCATTTTTTAAAAGGTCACTGAAATTACAAACGCTTCTTATGAAATTACTTAATAGTTTCCAAACTTACTTCCATTGTTACCTTTGTGTGGTTTACCTAATTCAACTGGCCATATCTCGAAAGCTTGACTATTCTGACAAAGACATACCAGTTCTTCCCAAATGTACCCGTGTCATCTCATCTATCAAGACCCACCTGTCCTTTAGTGAACTGACTCAAGTGGTGCACCTTCCACTCTTCATGGAGGTGATGGTCCATTTGACTCAAGAAGCCCTAACAGTGCACATCATACTACTTAATCTTACATTTTATTCTTGGGTCAGTTTGCTATTCCTTTCTTACAGGCAATATCCATACTCTTGTATACATCTGTCTGTCTGACTTTTTTGATAAACATTTGAAATCTACATACATTACTTCACATATTCCTTATTTACCCTGTATCTCTTACCATACAGGTGACCTAGAGCAAATTATTAATAATCTCTCTGAGAGCTAGCTTCCTTACCCATAAGATAAGAAAGTTAACTGAGTTTATCTCACTGGGTCCTAAAGATATGAGAGGTAATGCATGTGAAACAAAAAGCCAGTGTCTTAGATTTTACTCCTTTCATTATTAACACTCAATTTGTTGTTTTACAAAGCCACCTACTAAAATATTTTATAAAATAAGCATAAAATCATAGAACACCTGCAGAAATTTACTACCACATTTATCATGAAAAGGAATACATGATGAGTAGGTTTACTTTATGTAGCAAATAAAACAAAAAATAAACAGGCACCTCTAATTTCAGTTTGACATCTTCTTTTGTTTTAGAAATGTAGTCTAAATTAGAGATGGCCAGTTCCACGCCACTGCAGTACTGCCCATAAATAACCAACCTGAAAGGAAACAAGAGGAAGAAATCTATAGGACAAAACAGCCAGAATGAAGTGGAAGGGGAAAGAGGAAGATTTTCATCTACTTAAAACCAAAGTTATGGGTGATCACAGCAAACCTCACTCATCCCGCACCTTTTAACTAGATGACCCTGTGCAAACCAATCACAGTCTCTCCAAACCTCAGCTTCCTCATTTTTTAACACATGTCACACTTCCAGTCACAGAATGAGGGTCACTTATATTTATTGTATTAAAAAGGAAGATCACAGAACTCAATGGTGACAGGGTCTGTAAAAGAACCCACATATTCGATTTGGAATGTAAATGCCTAAGCACAGCACGGCATCACTGGATCTTTTCTTTGGCTACACATACATACAGAACTCACACTATCACCCTGATATTCACTTCTGATGTTCTAATTTAGCCCGGGTTGTATTTTAATGAGCAGCAATAACAGGTAGTAATTAGCAATTTAACACTATCCTTGCTCTAATTACAAACTAATAGTCATAAAATTTAAAATTCTTAAGTTACCTTTCCTTGTAATTAATGAAAACTTGATACAAGTTCTGGTCGTTTTTATTTACAATTGAATCATGGATCTCTTGCATTAGGTTTCGGTGAACTTTTACAAGATCCTTAGAAAAGAAAACAATGTGAAAGGAAATTAGCAATCACAAAATCATCCCAACTCAGAATTCTATTGCTCCTAGACTTGGCATTTAAAATGATGCTGAATACTCCTGGCATATAAATTTGCTACCACCAATAAAGAGAGAAACGGCAGAAGAGGAGAGTAGAGGGAAAAGAGAGAGAAAGGAAATGGGCCAGAGGAAGGAGCATAGAAAGGGGGAGGGAAAGGAGAAAGCCACATGCATGGAAAATAGCAATTTCAGATCTAACTTGAAATGTCCGTGTCCTGTGAAAAAAAGAAATTGTCTCACTAATTACTAAAGGGTAATTTATTCTTTGTGCAAAAAATACAGCTCATTTTCATTTTATAATCATTTTAAATTTTTAAATAAAACTATCCAGTAGTTAATGTTTTATTGACAGTAATGATTCATGTCCTTGGGACATAAAAATGTAGATTTGTACTGTGGTCAATTAGTGATGCCCTAGTGCTAAGCTAACAATAATCAGACTAAATTACTTGAAATCAGACAACTAATGGCATAAATAAGGAGCAAATAAACTGTAATAGGCAGTTTACTGGAGCAACTCAAAAATCGGAATTTCACTTTTTTTCTGATAAGCAAGTCATTTTCAGTCAGGCAGCAAATACATGTCACAGCCGGGAAATGAGAAAATTGGAATCAAGATGGCAATTCTCCCATTACTTCTCCCTGTGTACCTTAGAGCACGGGTAGACTCCAGCGCCTGCCCTCCTCAGGAGGGCAGAAATGAAATGTGACTATGTTGGCCATGTCATTTGCTGAAAAGCATGGAAAAGCAGTGAGAATAAAAACTGTCAACGGGCCCTAAGTTACAGTGACTGGATTCAGGTGTTTCACAGTCGTCATCTCCTTCCAGCATGCGAGTGGCTTTATGCTAAATGTTCAGATTTATTGTAATCTTTTTCTTCCTGCTATGTTACAAATCATTGAGAATGTCTTCATGTGGCCAAAATCAAGGTCAAGGCTGGCATACTGCAGCTAATGAACTGGGTGCCTCTCTCCTGAACATAACAATCAAAATATATGGGACGTTTTAGGTGACACAGACAAGACTATAGGTTAAAACTTGAATTTTGTACATATACATTAGATATTAAAACCGAAGCCAGTTTTAGAGGCCTAGGAATTTGCGTCTTGCCTTGCATGGTCTCAATGATTCTATGCTGGCTGTATATCCATTGGGGATCTTAAGGTCGTACAAGGTTATTGTAAGGTACCTCGTAATCAAAATGCTTATGTAAATGTGGGGGGAAAAAGGCACCTCATCTCTTACCATGAAGATGGATAGTTAAACCACAGGAAGCATGCTTCAGAAAAGGAGGATATCAGGTGTGTGTGCTAAGGTAGCGGAACACACCCAAGAGCAGAGACCGGGGAAGTGGTGAAGCCAGAGGCCCTCAGTACTACACCTTCTGTAAGATGGGCCTGCGGGGCCAGAGAAGCCACAGAGCAGGTAAGTCTGGAGCAGAAGTGGGTTCCACAGCACAAAGAAATAGTTGCAACAGGGGCATCATTTAACTGAGACCACCACTTCCTGGCAAGCAGGAAAGAATAACAAATGAATCCGACTGATCCATTTGTATTCGTCATGCACTGACAGACTTTGAAAGAAGATATGACATGTTAGATATTTCTAAAAAAAAAAAAATAAGGCTCTAAGAATTCAGAAGGCAAAAACTAGGGTCAGAAGAATGTTAAAAGAGGAATTTGGACCCAATAAGGAACGTGAGTATTTTACCAAAGTAAACCAAATTTTAGCTATATTTGCACTTACAGGAATGTTGATGAATACTGAATCAAGCTCTGCAGTGGTCAGAAATCGTTTTAGTGGCACCATGAAATACTACCAGGAGAGAAGAGAGGAGTGATAATTAAGCACAGCATACCCTTAATCCATGTAACAGTTTTTCATCAACAAACATCTGTTTTAAAGTCCACTATTATGAATACTAAAATAAGCAGAAACTATTTTCTCTAGTTTGAAGATTTCACATTTGAACAGAGACACAGAGACATAAGTACACACTCATATGTTTCAAGTATAGAAGGTTGACAAACAAGGAGTCAGAAAAAAAGAGACAAGACTAGCAGGCCAATAATAAGTCAGAGACATCTGGGGGTGGGCAGAGGGAGGGGTCAAAGCGGGAGGGAAGAGCACAGGGACTGTGCTTATGGCTTACGGGTGACACAGTGGGAGCTTTATGGGGATTCCACCTGAGAGGAGAAATCAATTATCGTACAAAAATGAACAATGATACAAAACAAATAAATAAGGTCACAAAAAATTAATACAGAAGGTTTAGACAAATGCTTCTGGAAGCAGGAAAAAAAAAAAAAAGACCACTGCCTCTGCCATTTATGTGTCCAACCCCTTTGTCCCTTGAAGAGTTAGTTTGTGACCTCCCGTATGGAAAATGGTGATGGCTTGTGGATTGTGAACTGGGTAAGGAGGAGGTGAGGACAGGAAGGATGTGGGATCAGCAAAGCCACTGAGGATGAAGAAACCTTGAAGGAAGAGCTGTAAAGTAGGAGGTTGCAGCCAGACAGCCAGAAGCTGAAATGAGTGTCTTAGAGCACATGTGTTTGCTTTTCCTTTTCAGCCATATTGGATAGAAGGTTCAGGTGATCCTTCCCAGAGACTAGCCTCTCGGTTCCTTGAATTCCAAAAACATGCACCGAGCTCGGCTCCCTCCAAGACTGTGTCATTATCAGCAAACACGTGTGGGATGTGATCCCACACCCCTCCTGTCCTCACCTTCCTCCTTACCCAGTTCACAATCCACAAGCCATCACCAGAATCACTGCCCTGAGTACACCCTCCCCCTCTCTCCCTTCATTAAGCCCGCCTGGAGGAATGAAAATCCCAGTTAAATCTGTCCTGCTTATACCTAAGAAGCTAAACATGAACTATACTTTGATGGTTTAATTTTAAGTATTATTCAAACATTCAATAGCACCTACAATGCTACTTAATCTGACTACATATCCCTACTCATTTGATTCTCCCAGGCCCCTAAGTAACTCTTCACACCTTTGTCTAAACTTCCCAAACATAGCATGGTTGTCATTTTCCTAATCTATAAATGCAGAAATCAGCAGAGGTGACCTTAAACCTCCCTTCTATCAACTTTCATCTCCTAGGTAATCCCATCTTGTCCCAGGACCTTAAACACAACTGCACAATTATAAAGGCCCAATCTACATGTCAATTCAACCTTCCCTCTAATGCAAGATTCATACAGATAACTCCCCTCGTGATTTTTTGCAAATTTACTATATCCAGCAGACTCATAATTCTTAAATCTTCCCTTCCCATCTCAGTAAGTACCTCTACCATTCACACAGCTGCTCGCGATAAAAATCCCAGCATGCTTCATTTCCCTCCTATCTTTCACCTAATTCATCATCCAGTTGGCGATTCTTTCGAAATTCATTCAGAATCTGACCATCCCTTACCATGGCTACTAATACTAGTATTTTCTATCAACTTGATTACAATAGCCTCCTAATGTTTCTCCCAGTTTCCACCCAAGCCTGAATCAGAATGAGCTGCTAAAAATCTATGATAGATCATGTCACTTCTGCTCAAAACTCCAGCCTGGAGTTCAAAGTCCCTACAGGCTTCTACCTGAGCTGGTTGCCTGACCAGTTGTGACCTCACTACTCCCCTTCTCTGACTCTGCTTCACCCACCTGAGCTGCCATTGTGCTCTGAAGCACAATGAACACTCCCCCTGAGGTCCTTTCTCCCAGGAACTGTCATCTCTGCACTAGCAGCACGGGCCACTCCTTCAAGGCACGCAGATGTCTGCCCAAACATGATCTGACCTCAGAGGTCTTCTATTACGACCTGACACAAAGCAGTTACAACACTCCCCCACCTCTGTCTATTTGTTTCCCTGCCTTCCTTTCCTTTGTATAATTTATTTCCACCCGACATAATGATTTTCTTACTCTATCAGTGCACTGATGGAAGTAAAAACCACTAAAACCAGAGTATTCTGGTGTTTACTGTGATATATACCTCCTTAACAGTACCATTCAGAATCTGAAAAATAATCTATAAAAAGTTGATTTTTTTAAGATTTTTAAAAATCTCTGCTTTGAGATCTTTAAACCCAAACTTACTGAAAATTGGAACGCAGACACAAAGAAACACTGAGCCTAATATATTAACTATCTAAGGCGGTATTTGGGCATCAAGAAAATACCAGCTGACTTACTTTTTCTATTGACTCCAAGGTTTCTGTATATTTTTCTTCTGTCTGTTTAATTTCTGCTAAGCAGCAAGTTCGTATATCATTTTCTGGACATTTCTGCAATTAGAATGATAAAGTTAAAATTATTTAGTCAAATTCATTTATTAATCTACTGGGTAGCAGACAGAAAGAGGTAAAATTTATTGACTTTTTTAAGTGTTCCGTTCAAACAAAACACATAAAAAATAGATTTAACTATATATGTAAAGTATATTTGCTGCTTTAAAAAGACAGTTTTGAACAATGGAAATGATTAAATAAACAATGGAAATGAAAAATAAGCTTCTGGCCCTCCCTGGTGGCACAACGGGTTAAAGCACAGCACTGCAAGTGAGTCACAGCTTCTTCAGTTCGATCCCCAGCCCCAGAGCTGACTCACCTGGTGCAGCAGACCTCTCCTGACCCGCCCACTGCTCCCCTCAGCAGTGTACTTCATCAATCTGCCTGTTCTGCTCCCCACTCTGTCTCTGGTGAAGCCTCTCACTGACCCTACATCTCTGGCCTGTACCCCAGTTCTGCATGCATGCATAAATAAATCTTTTTAAAAAATAAAAATAAGCCTTTGAGTATAAACACTCTTTAAGACCATTTTTATTATGTGAATTAATAGAAAGCACCATCAATAGTACAATCGAACTTTTTTAACATAGAGCACACTTTATGTGTGCTGTAGAAATAAATGCAAAAATGATAAAAAGATAGATGGTAAGCAAACATATGGTGTTTGGCTGTTTCACTAAGCTCTCAAGTTGGAGGTAGGAGAGCACAGCAGGAAGAATGGAGGTCTGGGATCACACAGAATACTGTTCAATTTTGCTTTTATTAGCTTGTTATTGTGAACATGTTACCTAATTTCTCTGTGACTCAATTTTCTCATCTGCAAAGTAAAAAGAAATGCAGCAAGGAGCTGTCAACGAAATCACACATGTACAACTCCTGGCATTTTGCAGGGTCATCAAGAAGAGCCCTGTGCATTTAGCTCATTACCATAGCTGACCCCATCCCACATAAACAGCCGGAGCCGTCAGCTGAATAAAGACCGCCCTTGGAAAGTCACAGAATAATAATTATCAATGCAGGTGATAATTATAGGAGGTGCAGATGATACTCTGCCACTAAAAACACTCTTAACATGCGGCCACAGGCCGCCTGTCAGCTGTCAGGGGACAAAGCACTCATTGGTTATATTTACTAAACACTGTCCCACACACGGGGCACTGGACAGTCCACCAGCTTGTATGAAAGGCAAGAGTACAAAGAGCTAGCGAATTCAATGAAGCCCTGAAAAAAAGGCTAAGTCACCACCTGGCTGATGAAAGTCTTTAGTATAAAAGAAGACTACATGAATAAAAGCCGATGCAACTGGCTTGATTTTGGCCACAACCTATACATAACAAAATCAGGTAATTCTTTCCAAATGCTCTAGATATTTTTTGGTAAGAAAGTTTTGTAGACTCATATGGACTATGACAATATCTGACACTAAGTCCATAAAATAGTAGAAACAGTAGTGATATCACAGAGCAAAAGAAAAAGTAACTTATTAACCTCTCATAAATATGAAAAAATATGCTTTAACATATATTTTACACTACATCATATCCAGAGAGTATTTACCTGTTTGTAAGAGGTTTCCTTTCACAACAATGTAATTTCATGCTTCCCTGAAGTTATGTTCTATTGCCACCCAGGCATTTAATTAGCTGGGTGACATGTCATTTTGCTTTGAGACGAGGTTTTCTTGCCAGTAATATAAAAGGATTAGATCCACGATTCCCTTTGGTTGCTTTGAACTATAAAATGCCATGTTTGTATGGCCCCAAATAGCAAGCACAGGTAACACAAACAAAACACCATTCCGACAGAAGTTACATAAATAATTACAGCTCTCTCATGCAGTTATTTTCCTACTAAAATGCCCAGACTGAAGCACAAGACAAGCAGAAGCCCCACCGGCTGATGGGCTTCCTCGGCTTTCATCAGATCCTCATAGACTTCCCCGCCGTCATCTTCGCCGTAAACACAGTCATAGAGGCCTTCCTCGTCTTCCACGTGGGTTTCACTAGAATGAAGGGGACAATGGACAGGTTATTTTTGATTCTGCAATAAATAGAGTCAGAAACAACTAATTGGATCTTAGTAGAAAATCCAGAAAAGAAAGAAAATGAGATTCTGGAAGGCATCAGTTTCCATTATAGCTCTGACCCTCCCAATAAGAAAAGCAACAAACAACAGTAAGAGAATTTAATAAGGATGCCTGAGGCAGGAACACTCACTGGATATTTACCCTGCACAAGCACATAATCACTCTACATATGTTTTCTCACCTAATTTACCCAACCCCAGCATTCAGCAACTTATCAGGTGAGCATTATGGTTTGATCCCTGTTAGAGGAAAAGAGTTTATCTCATTAGCCCAAGATAGCAGACCTAAGCAATGCCAGGGCCTGGATTTAAAATCTGTGACGTTGTTACACTTTACATCACTCTCCTATATTGCCTCCTATTTTACATATTATATTTCAAGACTTCGGCTTTACTACTATCTGTATAATAAGGGGGGGTGACAGGAAGTTAGGGAGAACCCAATTATGTGATAGTCTTTTAAAAGCATCATTTTCCAGACAGTTATTATTTATATCTGAAGCCAAGTTGCTGCAAGTCAACTCAGAGTTGCCCATCAGTCAGATTCTGCTTTTATCTGCTTTGGTTTTGCTTAAAGAAATGGTCCCAAGGTCATAAGATATTTCTTTGGAATCTTCGACTGGTCACCAGCCAATGGAAAATAATCCCTATTTTTAAAGCTTCTGTGTGCATTAATGCCTGGTTGCTGAATCTTTCTGAAACCCTTCATGAGAAATTGCACACCCGCCCAGTGAAAGGGGAAACAGCTGGTTCCACCCAGTGTGGGTGCTTACCACTGGGGTTTGTAAGTTTAAGCCTTCTGTAAGTAACTTCTATAAACTAATCACCTCAAAGAATTGAGCTACATAGAGAGGTTAGAAAGAGGCATTAATAGCTCTCTGAAAGAGAAATGCCGCTCCTTCATGACTGCCAGCCATTAGCATCTCTCCTGGGTCTGGGCAATTAGAACATCATAAATTAATATGTTTGAAAGAAAATAAAAAACACTTTAACTATAAATGCCATTCTGCAACTTGGAACATTTTTCAAAACACTTGCATTCACGAGGTTGTCTCTGTTTACTATGGAGGATTACTTGTTGGCAGTTGACAGAAATAAGGTGTCAAATGCTCAGAAGAAAAGTAGGTGCCTTACAAGGGAGAGATCTGGAAGTAACAGAATTTGCAGAGAACTCTGCTCAGAAAAATTCATTCTCAGGTGACATGCTCCCCCATGCACCCACTCCACAGACATGTGCCAAGAATTGACTGAGCACCAGGCTCCAGTGCTAAGAATGCAGAGATCACCAAGAGCCAAGAGCACTCCTGGAGGCTGGTATGGAGACAGCACAAAACAGATGATTCTGAAAGTGCGAGAAAACAGACAAGTGAAGAATCAAGGAGCAGAGGAAACAGTAAGACTAGCAGTAAGGCAACAGTAAGGAAGTCGGGAAAGGCATCAGCAAAGATAATACCAGTGAACTCGTTCCCAGCAATGAGCTCAGCAGATGTCTGCTGAACGAGTCCACTCTCCAGGAGCCAGAGCTTTGCACAAGGCAGTCTCCACCCTAGGGTGACACCCCAAGAGGGGACAAGCACATCAGACAAAGGACACCAGCACGCACAGAGGCAGAGGTGTGAAGAACCAGCCGTGAGAGGCGAAAGCCCCTCCCAGTGTGAAGTGCTGAACCAAACTGTGGAGGACCTTGCGATCTGTGAGCTTGGAATCAACAGGGACAGTGGGAGGGGACAGGACAGGCAGGGAGCTCAGGAAGCCAAGAAACTGTGAATGAGAGCTACTCAGCCATAATTAGGGTGAAGGGGATGAGGTAAAACAGAAACTCAGGAGGCTGTATCAAGCAGAGACAACCGGACTTGGTCACCATTCAGGACTAGGAGAGAGGCGAGAGGCATGAGGATGACTCTCAACATTCTATTGTGGAAAAGCAGAGAGGGGGAGGGTCACACTGGCCGCCCCAGAACTTCCACCCCATGGGTCTAGACAGATGAGTAGTGGTGCCCCCATCTCCTCTCCTCTGAAGTGCAACCTTAAAGAAGTAGGGGCCTTCCAAGAGTTCACTGTGTTTAAGTGTCCATTCTGGAATAAGCACCATCCAAAGACCACACTTCGTTTGCATCATGACATTCAGGAAGATCCTTAGCTTTTGAGGATTAGGTTTTCTGATTTGCAAACTGTGACAATAATAGTAACGACCTCTAATGTTGTGTCGTCGCCTTATTTTGTGCATGTAACATGGTTTGCACAGAATCAAACACTCGATGAGCTCTTGAGAACTGATTGGATAGTTCAGGCCTAAAGCATAAAGCCTAGCAAATATGAGCTGCTTCATGCAGGTTTTTAAAAAGTTATTCATTCATTAAAAACAGGACCTACTACATACTATCTGAAGTTCTGAGAAAACAGTCAAGCCCTCATTTCATGAAGTTTACTTTCTAATGAGAAAACAACCAATAAATGAAGCAAAGAACATACTGAGCAGTGATAGGGCTGTAAAAACCCAAAGCTGGGTAAGGGGTGGCAGCAACTTCCAACAGTGTATTCTGGAGGGTCTCTCTGCAGAGGGACAGCTGAGCAGACACTTGAAGGCTGAGGGGTCAGTGGGGAGGGCAGAAGACAGCAAGTGGAATGGCTCTAAAGAGGCAGTGACTGTGTTGGGTTGAATAAATCAAGAATGGATGAATTTCCACAGGATCTGAGTCTTTCTTGGCGCCTAACCTATTTCTTATAGAGTCTTTGCAAACAGGTCTGATCTCTGTTGTCAGTTCCTCGAGGGGGGAGGATGACAGTTAATACTTATTTGTAACTGGCACAAGTCACTCAATCAGCAGAAGATAATCAGCAGCAAGAGCCTTCTTTTCCTGACTACTAAGTGGTAAAGCCCCGCAGGCTAAGCACCACCGAGTGAAAAGCCCCTGAGCCACTCCTGCCCAAGCGTACCTTGTCCTGCCTGTACTGGCAAAGCACTCTCTCTCCTACACTATCTCCAGCCACAGCTCCCACGTCACTTTTTAACTGTTCCTTAATTATCTAATTCCAGTTTCATCTCCCATCTCTATTATGCCCTTGGGAACTGCAAGTGTTGATTCATGGAGGTAGGTGCCCTTACTCTTCATTGCATGGCTTCCTTGCAGGGCACCAGGAGGAACTAGAAGCCTGTGGAAGGAAGTTTGTTTATGAAGCTTTCCATCACCTCTATGACATGAATTATCAATCATGAAGCCAGTTTTCCCTTCTGAGAACTATTTGAACATTCACAGTTAAATCCATAAAGACTACAAAAATTAGCTGTGGCTTAATTTGGCTGAAATGCTCAACATACTCTATTAAATCAGGAAGGCCTTTGTAGATATCTTCATCGTTCACACTTTCTTCTGTCGGGAAGGGCCTAGGAAAGAGGAAAAGGGAGAAAGGGTGAACTGGCAATACTGGAGCTGGGTGCTTCCCTCTTGCTAAAGGTGTGGGCACTTCTGCTTACCCAGTGGTCAGTTGAGTCATGTCTGACATGATATTGGGACTTCTTCCCAGTGGCCACCTATGGCAGGGACTGGGGGGTGATTCCCCAAGGAGGTGTGGCACCTGCTACCCAAAATCACCTGCTACAATTATGCATGATGTCACCACAGTCACATGAACAGTCTTGGACATGCCAATATGATGTCCTGCTTCCGGGTGGCCACCTACCTGCAAGCTCACCTTACAGCACCCACCCAGCCCCCCACCCCCAACATCAGAGAATAAGCAGCTGCATAGAGGCCCTGCTTTCAGCACCATGTCTTTGCACTCACGGACTCTGCTCTGACTGACAACTTGATGACAGCCATCCTTGCCTGACTCAGCTCACAAGAAGCACGATGGAAATGATCAGCAGACAAAACTCTCAGGTCCTTTATATGTGACAACTGACTCTGCTCTAACTTTCTACTCAAACTTGGAGGTGTTGAAGTTGTACTTTTTATTGGCCAAATGCATCATCAGAGCTCAAGGAGAATAAGGTGTTTTCTTTCTCCTCTATTCAAAAAATCACTTTATGGTATCCCCTATACCTATCCCCTGGCTCCTTTTTCTCACATTATCACAGATTTTTTTTCATTAACACCAACATCATGCCCTGAACTTACGTCTAGCAAAATCACAGTAATTCCTTATAATGCCAAGGTCTGACCCTTCCTTCACAGGATGTCAAATGTTTCATAAAAGAAGATCCATTAAAATAACAATAAAGTACTAAGTAGTTATATTTAGTATATTGAAAAGCAGACTTTCACATTTGTTTATGGATTAATTTAATACTTAAGATATTTGAGGAATGTGTGTTTTAAAAATTAAGATCTCTTTTTCAAATAAAAACAGGCTTGTTTTATTATGCTGATACCATTATAGAAGGAAAATATATAGATAGATAAGAATAATTTAAAAGGGGGTAAAACCTCCAGAGTCAAGAATACCTTAAATCATGCTATTTCAAAGTAGAATGATGCTATTTCAAGATTTTCTGTTTACAAATAACAAAATAAAATTTATATTGACATGAGAATCAGATAATCATGTACTGAACAGCAAATTACAAGAGATTAAGACTTTCTGAGGTGTACAGACTGGTTATTTTGAAAGCTGCCAAACTCCCAGCCCATTTCTGAGAAAGAGTCTACAGGACATTCTCCTAAAGGTCACTGTGCTTTGTATCTGGGTAAGAGTTGCTCCAGCTCTACTGCTGAGTTTTGTAAGATACGAAAATTTTTAATTAAAAAAGAATTAAAAAATACGTATTTATTTACCTACCCATGTCTGCTTATCTTGCTGAATTGTATATGAAGATACGCTAGAGGAACTTTTAAAAAAGAACCTAGTCAATGACAATCACTACTAAGCTGAGAATAATATTTACCCAATGTGTGATATTCAACTCAATGAAAAGTTCTTACTTGGTCAATAAATTTCAACTGTGTATTGAGCACTGACATTTACATGAATGAGCTCCAGTCTCAGTATATAAAGTACCTTACAACAATAACCTATTCAACAAGCCATCATTATTTTGAACTGAACTGGTCACTTAAACCATAGAGAAACAAGCTTACCTGATTCCTGTGGCCAAAGCAAAAGGCGTGCGAGAAAGCCGTGATAATGTTTCTATAACCTGAGAAAATAGAGGAAGTGTTAGCTGGAAATGTACTTTCAAAAAGGCGTGTCTTCCAAAATAGTAACATTACAATCTAATATTAATGGTAGCAGTAGAAATGTATCTTTTGCAAGTGCAAAAAAATGTGGGAATGAGAGGAGTGTGGCCAGTTTCTTATGGCTAAAAAACTGGTTTTGAATTCCCCCCTCCTTTTAATAATTCTTTTTGACTAAGCAGATAACTAAGACATTTCGTTTGCAGTTTTCTCAACAGTAAAACAACAAGTAGATTGAGTGGTCTTACAGGTAGTTTGTCTATGTCAACTGCTACAGAATATGAAAGATGTTGTAAAGCTGTACTATCCTCAGACAGTAGACACTGCCCACATGAAGTAATTTAAATTAAAATGTTAAGACAAAAACAAAATTAAGTTCTTTATTTATCCTAGCCACATTTCAAGCATTCAGTAACCACACATGGCTAGATACAAGCCATTGCTATCAGTCCAGAAGGTTCTACAGCACTGTTAGCAGCAACGTGGTTTAGTGAATGGGCCCATAAGCTGGACCACATGAGTTCAAATCCTACTTTTACCACCTATCAGCCATGCAAATTACTTAATTTCTCAAGTCTTCAAGCAGCTCATCTGAATGCTGCCTGTAATTAGTAAGCACAAGATTATTGTGATATTTAAAAAAGACAGTGCATAACACTTAAATGATAGCTACTTATTATAATGACCACCTCTAAGAACATTGCTTTATTCTAATTCTGACTCATTTTAGAAAGTTTCCATTATTAACCTTGATTATCTCTGGTTCCAAGATTCCAATGAATCTTGGAACTCCAGTCTCTAAACCTACATGTACCCTGTCACAGTTTTCACATGAGGCCCTAGAATATTACCATTCCCTCCCATTTTTATACCATAGATCAGATCACCACTTTCAAAGACTCAGTAAGAAAGTCAATTGAGTTAAAATATATTTTTCTTGGGCCCTCCCTGGTGGCACAGCTGGTTAAAGCACAGCACTAAGAAGCTAAAGCCACTTCTGCATGAGTTCCATCCCCGCTTGCCCCAGAAGTGACCCACATGATACGCAGATCTCTCCTGACCTGCCTGCTGCTCCCCTCAGCAGTGTACTTCATCGATTTGCCTGTTCTGCTCCCCACTCTGTCTCTGGTAAAGCCTCTCACTGCCCCTGCACCTCAATTCTGTACCCCAATTCTGTATGCATAAATAAATAAATCTTTAAATAAGTATATATTTTTTCTTATTATATATGTTGCTATGATAATAAATATAATTTGTCCTAGTTATAAAATCTAGACAGATTTATTATATGGCCTAGTCAAATGAGAAAAAGGGGCAAGAAGACAAAAATTTAACTTGGGATTTTCCGTTCAAAGGTGGAAACATAAAAGCAAAGTTTCCATCTAGTGCTGGAGAAGCATCGTGAGGTAATCGGCCACACTTACATTTATTTCTGTCAAACTTCAAGCTGCATTAAATTGTCAGCAAAAAATACCTGAGTATAAAACGCTCCTGAATAAAAATACCTGGCTGAGGACTGGCTCAGCAGCTTTTAGCTAAGTTCACCTTTACCAGGTTCCACAAAATACAGAGTATAATAGCTACTTCTCTGATAGGTGAAAAGTTAAATGAGATAATGCCCAAATGCTTAACTCAGTAAATGTGAACTTATATTATTAAAAATAAAATACGTTGGAATTAAAGTTCTACTAAAAGCCTTATACAATTTCTCCCTGATTTAATCTTATTGAACATTTCCCATGAAAGCCATCTAGATAAAACTCAATCTATTAATTTCCCATAATAAAGATAAATCGCCTCCAGTGAGTCTATACATTCAATCACCCTTGGGTATATTTTCTATAAAAATTATGTGTCTACAAAACAAGAATTAATTTCCTGTTTCTTTATCTACCAATAATCAGAAGTACACACGCACACGCACACGCACGCACGCACACACGCACGTCCCTCCCTCCTTCCCTCCATCTATCCGAGCCCTAGCAGAAAAGATCCCTGGTCGCTTGGAGTTTATTTCACAGATTTGTCCACCAGAGGGAGCCAGATGATAGTCTATTGCTTTGGGTCTCCTTTTGACCGCGTTTATTAAGTCCAACCATTTTTAAATACCACCAAGATGAAAACAACCTTCAATATTTATTTTAAAGGTTTGCTTATTACTAATCAGTAAAATTTTAAAATAACACAAAGATACAATTTCAGCAGATGAGAGGATGGATGGAGAATGTACAGCAACATCTTGAAATCAATCCTTCTCAGGACCCTACCTCAGTGTGACTACCTTATTGTATGCAGAATCCACCCATCACCCCCAAGTTTAGCCAAAGCAAATAGACTGTTTAGTCAGTGCAGTGTTTTTAGAACAGTGTGTATTCTAGAAAGGTGGAGTATATCCGGATGTAAAATAGACAACTATGCAAATTAATGCCAGATTCTCCTGCCGTTAGAATCCTTCAAGAATATGTACAAAAGAAAGTAACACTTAAGGCAGTAAGCGGACTATCTGCCCTAACATGTATTAATGTCTAAATTGTTTCCTGAGGAATATGAAGTTAAAGACATTAACTCCCAGAAAGGGAATAACAAGTTAAAGTATTTGCAAGTTATTAGGCTAACAATCAATTACTAACCCAAACTGATATCATGAATTTTCTCTCTTTACCTACAAAGAGCCCTTGTTTGAAGAGTGGCACTGGTAAAGAAATAGAGATAGTCCTGCATGATCTAAATAAGGGCTACTGTGGGTGTGAGAGGAGAGGTGGGGTCTAGTGTGCAGACTTAAAAGGGTAGACTACACCCGAACTTGTGAAGGATCATTGAAAAAGTTGAAGAAGGGAGTTAACGATGTCAAAACACACTTTCAGATCAGCTGGCGATGCACAGAAGTGATTGCCTCAGGCTGCCCACCTCGGAGGCTTCTGGGAGCTCCCAGCGGAAGTCCCCATTCTCTGTGTCCCCTCGCCCCCCCCCCAGGCTGACTGTGGGCACACCCTCCTCCAGGGAGCCCACTCCACACCTCACCTCCAGTCCAGTGCTTTGTGTCCCCACAGGCATCTGGACATGACTCTGCCCCAAACCCTCCTCCCTCAATAAAAAATTATTTTTCTGTTTAAAGTATTTCAAAGGGCCACAGTTATTTTGTCACACTGAAATAACAGATTAGTGCATGAAAGCTCCCCTATCCACCTCTCCATTTTCTGCTTAAAGTGGTCCAGAGCTAAGATATCTGGTGTGATGCCTACAGAATATTCTCATTTCCTTTTCTTTGTCATTATTAAAGTAATGTGCTCCTATGCTGCATACTTTGATTATATAGATTTTTTAAAGCATGTGTGTGTTATTGAACGATACATTACAGACTTGTGTCAACCCAGGAATCTACTTTATTCATTTGTTCTTGGTTTTGTTTTGTTTTTTTAAGATTTATTTATTTATATATACAGAACTGGGGTATAGATCAGAGGTATGGGGGTAGGGGGAAGCGAGAGGACTCACCAGAGACAGAATGGGGAGCAGAACAGGCAGATCAACTGAAATACACTACTGAGGGGAGCAGCAGGCAGGTCAGGAGAGGTCTGCAGTGCCATGTGGGTGCCACTGCACCCCTCTGGCTGCAGTGGCCACGATAGTTTCATAATGCGGTGCTTTAACCCACTGCCCCACCAGGGAGGGCCCTACTTTATTCGTTTAACATTGTCTGGTATTCCAGTATGTGTGTGTATAAGGTAATGATATAACCATTCTCTTGACAATGAGCTTTTTCAGCATTTTACCACAAGAGAAATGTTGCTACCAGCATAATCACCACCCTTGCCAAAACCCTTTTCAATTGCATGGAGGCTATTTCCATAGGAAATATTTTTAGATGGGAATGAGTGGGTCAAAAGATACATACATCGCTCATTTTAAAATCTGCAAAAATACATATGCCCCTTAAGGCTTATAAGGACACAACAAGGTATTCTAATGACCAGTTTGTCCAAAAGGAGAAATGCCTAAAAGGACATGAAAATCAAATTACTGCTTCACTATTCTATTCCCATCACCTTCTTACAGCTAGGCTGCTAACAACCACTTAACACAAAAATGTGTGTCGCTCAAACAAATGAATGACTCATACACCTACCAGAATTGTTAAGAAGATAAGGGGTAATATGTGTAAAGATACATGAAGAACTTAACCTGGCACAGGGGGGTAATGAGTGAATGAGTAATTGAAGCAGGAGGTTATTCTGAAGATTAAAAAGTATGAGGAAGAGTTGCCTATCCTTCAAATCTAAAGAACACATACATGGAAGCAGGCTTCCCCAATGGTATTTTGCACCTCATAAGGATTTTTTTTAAATTTTTTTTTTAAGATTTATTTATTTGTGCATACAGAACTGGGGTACAGGCCAGAGGCTCAGGGGCGGCGAGAGGCTTCACCAGAGACAGAGTGGGTAACAGAACAGGCAGATCGACGAAGTACACTGCTGAGGGGAGCAGCGGGCGGGTCAGGAGTGGTCTGCCACGCCATGTGGTCACCTCCGGGGCAGGCGGGAATCGAACTCATGCGGAAGTGGCTTTAGATTCTCAGTGCTGTGCTTTAACCCGCTGCGCCACCAGGGAGGGCCACCATAAGGATTTTTATTTTGCTCAAAGTCTCCTTTTTTGCCATCTGATTGGTCAGTAAAAAACCTTGAATTAAAAGTTTTCAAAAACAAAATGGCATCAGTGTCCACTTTAATAAGGCTGCCCATTTAAACTGTTCTTCTCAGGAAGCCTTCCAGCCAAGTCTCACTCTTTGTTTATCTAGCATACTAGCTCAGAAGATATTGCAATTTCAATTAAAACAAGTCAGCCATGCAGAAGCCTTATGTTAAAGCTACTTCCGAGGTGCAGAGTTTAGGAAGCCCCAGCCATAGAATAGCCTCCCCAAAGGTTGCTAATTAATCGCAGACTTATCTCCTTGAGTTCTCTATTCTGAAGCTTTACCTTAAACTCTCTCAGACACAACGGAAAGGCTATACTTCTGATTCTTAAACAAGGAGCTGCAACCCAACCTTTTGTAAGGTTTCTGGGCAAGTGAACCTTACAAAAGGGGGCTCTTTGTGGGCAAACATGTGGCTGAGGTTTGAGTCCCAAGTGCAAGAGAAGCAAAGAAGTTCCAAAAGCCTTGGGGTACCACAGCACGGAGCTACCATGCGGCAGCTAAAGTTGTGGCAGAGAAGCTGCATCAGACCCCTGCAGGCTCACGGAGTCCCTGTGGGGTCACAGAGGAAACACCCAGGCCCCAGAGCACATAGTGGGGAGCCTAAGCCTGAGGGCATCAGACTGAGTAATTCAGAATTTAAGCTGTAGGCTAAGCCAGGGTCACCTCAGCCTCAGCCTGGAGACCTGGCATCACCCAGGCACTTACTCCCTGGCAGCAATGCCCAATTCTAAACCCAAGCAGATGGTGAGATTCAGATTATCAACATATTTCACCTGAACTCTCCTGGGAAATCTATCGAACTCATTATTTTAATTTTGTTAGCAATTCTAATTTCACACAGTAAATTAACTCACTCGGTACACCAAAAGCTTAGTACCATTTCTAACAACACCAAGTTGCTAAAATATTCGGCTGTTGCTTTCAGTACTGTAGGATGGAGCTGAGGAACATCTCTCATGCCTGTATTTGGGCAAGTGAGGCAGAGCAGCCAGAGAAGATGAACAAAACATTTTTCTGTATTAGGATTATGAACTGTGGGACCTCCCTGGTGGCACCGCAGGTCAAAGCACCACACAAGAATCTCTCAGAAGCCACTGCAGCACGAGTTCGATCCCCAGCCATGGGGCTGACCCACATGACACAGCAGACCTCTCCTGACCAGCCTGCTGCTCCCCTCAGCAGTGTCTTCATCAATCTGCCTGTTCTGTTCCCCACTCTGTCTCTGATGAATCCTCTCACCCACCACACGTCTGGCCTGTAGTCCAATTCTATAATCATAAATAAATAAATCTTTAAAATTTTGATTATTAACTGTGGGAAATGAATTTGCTTTCATCAAAAGAGTACATCATCTTTATAGGTCAGATGGGTGCAAATGACAATTTGTATAGGCTTTGAAAATATCATAAAGATAAAAGTATTCTATGATATATTTTTATCATCAAAAGTAAGCCTCTACTGAGAACAAGCAGTTCCCTCTAGGGGAACTGAGCTGGCAGGAGGAGAGCAGGCTTCGACTCCCATTTTACGTTCTAATTCCAGCTCTCTAACCATGGGAGTTCTAGACATGCCCTGGGCCTTACTGTCCTTACCTGCAGAATTAAAATGCAAACACCACCTATCACATAAGTTTATTATGAAGATTAAATGAGAAGACATTTGAAGAGATGTAGCTAGATATAGACAGAGGTAGGCAGATGGATGGATGGATGGATGGATGGATGGATGGATGGATGGATGGATGGATGGATGGATGGATGGATGGATGGATGGACGGATGGACGGATGGATGGATGGACGGATGGATGGATGGAGATGGATGGACGGACGGACGCATGGACGGACGGACGGACAGAGTGAGAGAGACAGAGAGAGAAACAGAGAGAGAGTACATATAATAGCACGTACTTCTACAAATTTCTTTTTTACTCCTAACTTTTTTAAATATGGTAAAATAACATACAACATAAAACTTACCATTTAAACATTTTTCAGTACACAATTCAGTGGCATCAAATACATTCTTGTTGTTGTACAACCATCAGCACCTCAATCTCCAGAGTTTTTCATTTGCAAAACTAAAACTCTATCCCCTTCCCCCCCCCCCTCAGATTAGCCACAGATCTATGGTCAGCTGTCAAGTGTTAGTTTTAAAATGTGTCTTTGTCTCACCTTTTGGTTTTTTTTTTTTAATCTACCAATAAGTGATACATCTGGTATTTCTTTCTCTTTCAAGCTTCTATCTGGCTTATGCTCATTTAACATAATCCCTTCCATGCTCATTTAACATAATCCCTTCCAACTCATGTTGCTGCAAATGGTGTTAAATTTAAGGTTTTTGATTGCTGAGTAGTATTCCATTGTGTGCCTGTGTATACATGCACACACACACATACAAACACACCACATCATCTTGATCCGGTTACCAGACACTTAGGTTGTTTCCATATCTTGACTAATGTAAACAGCACTGCTATAAACATAGGGCTTCCAGCTTCCTTTAGAATTAATCCTTTTGTTGGCCAGGACGTGGAGAAAAAGGAACCTTCTCACACTGTTGGTAAAAATATAGACTGGTCCAGCCTCTATGGAAAGCAGTTTGGAGGTTTCTCAAAAGACTAAACTTGGATTTGCCATTTGACACAAAAATTACATTTCTGGGTAGCTACTCTAAAAATTCCTTCTGCAAATTTCAAATGCCATTGCCATCATCATTGTCATCATCATCAATAAAGTAAGGTTTGGTGTCTGGAAAGCATTTCAGAAATTAAAATGTGATGTCTATCTCAAATTATCAAAGTACACAAAAACATACTGCTAATAGCTGTGCACACATTAACCAAGTCAGGGTTATCTCTGTATGAGTACATCGTGGCCAGCATTTAATAATTAGTTAGTAAACTTGTCCAGTTTATAGCATTATATTCTGAAAAATGAAGACTGTGTGCTTCCATGCAATTAATGCTTTGCCTGAATACTCAAAAAAAGCCATCATCCATATTACCTCTAAGTGTCAAAAAACAGTTGCGTCTGATCTCACAAAAGTATATGTTAATAAAATACAAATGTTCCATGACCAGTCAACACAAGCAAAAGAGAGTGTAAGCTTTATACAGTTTTAACCATCCCCTGGGTTCATCAAATACCTCAAAAGATAAAACCTGGAATTCATTAGTCCAGAGTGGTCTGTCTGGAAGCACAAATCTCTTGTCAAAAGTGTGTGCAAAGACACACTCACGCATGCTCCAATAATTACACTCGTGGAACTTCATCAACAATACAGAATCCACTTGTTTATATGCAGTGTACAGAAAATACTTTGGTTTTGAAATCAGAATCACATTGCAAATCATCTCTCCTTTCACCTAGAGTAGACACACGAGCTGCAACAGTTATGTGGCAATATCAGAAAGCTCACTAGCAGAATAGGTATTTAACTGTAGACCTGTAGGTAACAGTGATCACCCCAAGTGCCCTTACAGCACGACGCCCGCAAAGCAGACATCGCCAGCATGCAGGGAACCCGGTGCCATTCTCGCCACTCTCTGTAAATGGCCTGCCCTCTGTGCCAGCCTCAGGTCACGGAAGTTATTTTTGTGATCCGAGACAGACTAAAAGAATTCTCTGAGACTTCAGGGACGTGGAAAATAGAATGAATTTTCAAAGCTGCCCACAAATCATACAGCTGAGTCAAAGTCAAAACATTATCCAAACTCAGCTCACTTTCAAAGCCATGCAACTTGCTGGCAGAGATCTCTGCTTCCTGAACACTGCCTACATGCTATTCATGCACTCAGAGGATGAGATCACACAGTCCAGAACAAAAGGCAAGTGTCAGGGCGGCGGGGATGGGCAGTGGAGGGAGGGGAGCATGTCCCTTCGGCCAGTCTGCAGGTGCCCCAAGTTTATTCCTGGCCTCAAGGCCACTTGCAGAGAATGACGAAGCACCTGCAAGTTATTTTCAGATGTCAAAATCAGCTTACATAAATGATACCTTTGCCTGCAGGTCTAGAAGAAATAAATGACAGCAGTGGGCCCTGGCTGGTGGGGTAACACTGGTCACTGGGGTGACACTGCCAGTGCTTGTTTCCTGCTATGCTTAAACAAGTAAGGGGTTCCACTCATGATTGTGCAAGGAACGGTTTCAGACCCCAGCTCACAGAGAAAAATAAGGGGGACACCAGCGTACTTCTAAAAATTGAAGAAGCTGCATTAGAAAAAAATAAAAAGTTGAAATTAATTTCACGCATCTATCCTATTTAATTCACTGTTATCTATGACATTATAAGACCCATGTTTCTCAGCATTTGCTGAATGTCAGAAACGGGAAGCTTCTGAAAAACACCTATGCCAGATTCACCTTCAGAAACTGTAAGTCAAGTCTGTGATGGGAACCCAGGATTGGGATTTTGTTTTAATGTATCCCACATAATTCTAGCTAGGACACAGCCAGGGTGAGAGACCAAGGCTTAGATACCAGAACAGCTTTTTGAAACTGAAGCAAAACAGAAGTTTTCATTCTTAAACTTAGCAAATAGCATAAAGGCAAAAAGTATTCTATGTTATATCTCAGTCATCAAGAGTAAATCTCTATCCAGAACAAGCACTTCCCTCTAGGGGACCTGAGCCGGCAGGAGGCGTGCGAGCTTCAGACTCATGTTCTGTAGATTCAAACCTCAGCTCCACCTCTCACTAAGTAGGTAAGCATGGCAGTTACAGAGATGCACCCCGAAACCAGACAGCACACGGATGCCCCATGACTGCACATGAAAAGGGAAGACAAGAGCGGCATGCACAAGAGGAGTAAATATCTGGAGCTCAGGGCCTGGGGTGGTCCTGGGGGACTGTGAAGTGTGGCTGAGGAGGAAAAGGGGGAGGCAGGGAGCTTTAATGCCTGGGTAGAGAGCCTGGTCTTTATTGCTTATATTCTAGGGAGCAAAGGTTTCTGAGATGGAGAATGAACTGTCGACAGGCAGTATGTTAAGATAGTTCAGAGAAAAGAGCCAGAACCAAGAAGCTGTCTTACAATAACCTACGCTGAACTCATCTGGCGTGAGTCTGGGAGAGAGGAAAGGAAATGAATACACACATCAGGAAAAGGGGGTCAAGCCGACGTGTGTGCTTCTGGGATACCACATCTCAGAAAACAGGTCTAACTGGAGCAAACCTCAACAAGCCTGCTTTGAGAACAGTTTATTACAGCACAGAAGGTGCATGAAAGTGAGAATAATAATCCAGAAAATTCAATTCTGCTCCAATATGGAGCAAAGGTTGACAGCCCAGGTTGATAATGGTTGAAGTAGTTGGACACAGAACAGTGAAGGATCTCAGAGAGCCCTGAACCTAGAAATCTCACACAGCGGACCTGACCTTACCAGGCTCTATCCACAAACTAGTCCCAGCTCCTGCTGAGGGATTTGTAACTATTTGTGAGGTGTGTGGTGCCAGACCAGTGCAATAAAATCAGGCTTTCATGGATAACTTATTTGAGTCATAGTTTTTCTGCCATCTTGTTTTCCCTCTATTCAGCCTTTCTGAAAGATCAAGCACAATACTGACACACTCAGGTTTTTCTCCCTAAATAATATTGGAACTGATGAGTTTTTATTTTTTAATTCACTCACATTATGACTTAAGGAAAAAAGCTAAGATTAACTTTTATTTAATTTCACTTTGAGATTCTATCATTCCAAATATTTGCTGCTTTTCTCTTCAGAAAGTAATTGTAGCTGAAAAACTTAAATAACTGTTTTTAAAGCCATATAACAGTATCTGCTCCTTTAACTCTGTTACCTGCATGACCTTTAAATCCTGAGAGGAATTTCTGTCTTCAGAGGCCTGGAAGGCTTCTTCCTCTGGAACTCAGAATTTTTGTAATGAACAAAGAGAACTTTTTAGTCATTAGCTCCTCTGAGTGTATATGGTTAATCCAGGATTATCTGAATTTCCTGTAGCGTCTAAGTGTTTACCAAGAACTAGCACAGAGAAAATAATCCTCTCAAAGGTGCAGACACAGAGGTCAGTGGCAACAGGTACGATGACACCAGTAGGTGTGAAGAGCCACACGCTGACAGTCCTGCTCCTATTTTTCCCTCTGACAGTTTCTGTTTCTTTTCTTTTCTTTTTTTCAGCTTAACTTCAGCTGAAGTGTTTGACCAGGAAAAATTGGGCACAGTTCATTTACATGACCAAAGAGAGGCAAGAAGAAAATCACTAAAGTTCAAAATGCTTTCATCAGGGTTTTGAGGAGACACAAGCACCCCCAGACAAGCCATTACTCAGATCTCTCTCCAGCCACCCTTTAGAGAACAGACCTGGACATGCATTACACAGACCACAGCCAGCAGCTGCATAGCGCTTGGCTTCATCTGCCAAGCTGACAGGCCTTTTGGGGTCTCCTGGAATGAAACCGACCTCCTGAGTGAGAAGATGTTTGTATGTAAGTGAAATCGCCAAGATAACACGTTGGTAAATTATAGCCTTGAAGCCTCTGCCACTAATTGAAACATGATTATTATTACTTTCATTTTCTGAGCTGTGTGTCAGTGTCAAATAAACCCCATATACAGTTGAATGGCAAGTGGACTTCCAAGCCTAGTTGTAATAGCGTTCTTCTAATCCCAGATGCCTCTGCAAACCTCTCCATCTTGATGTTCCACTGGCCTGTACAGAAGAAGAGGCCTGTGCAGAAGTAGGAAGGGGTACGCTCAGATGGGGTTATTGCACCTAGGCCCCCCAGTTTCATGGCTCCTTCCCAACCCTGGTCCCCTGGCTGCCTGGACTTTAATAAACAGAAGTTACTATCTTGGAGAAGTTACTAATTCGTTACTCTTCCTTTCATCCTTCAGACCATCAAACATTATTAAATATTGATGGATGGATTATGCATGTGCCCTAAATTCCTCTGGATGTGAGAAATCAAAAGTAACGTCAGATGTTTCCCTTCTCCTCAAACAGTTCCCAAAAATTTGGAAAGGAGAGAAACGTGTAAACACACAATCAAATGTCAAGTGCTACGAGCAAGGTGTTCAGGTCTCCATAATGCACAGGAGCCAAGACCCAGTGGCACCTGTGGGCCAGAGGAGATTTTCCAGGAAGCCATATGGGGGTAAAGCTCCACAGGGTGATGAGGGGTCAGTTATGTGAACATTGCTAAAGACTTTTGAGACAGAAAAACTGCAGCTGTAAAACTGCCGGGCACACAGAGATAATGATACTGAGGCTCAGTAACACCAGTGCTTCTAGCTTGGGGTGGAAGTGAGTAGAGAGGAGAAATACCAGGTTGGAAAAAAAAAAAGTCTTTACTTGTTTTATACTTTTACTATAGCTCAGAGTTCTCAAACCTTATCCTGCATCAGTAACTTGTAAAGACACAGGTTGCTGGGCATCCCCTGCAGAGTTTGCAATCCATGGGCCTAGGGTGGTGCCTAGGAATGTGAATTTGTAAGCTCCTATTGCTCTGGGGACCAAACTTTGAGAACCACTGAAACAGAAATATAAGCCATGGTGAGAATGCAAGAACATAGTTTTTGGGGGGTTTTTTGGTTTTTTTTTTAAAGATTTATTTATTTATGCACACAGAACTGGGGTGCAGGCCAGAGGTGCAGGGGCAGTGAGAGGAATCACCAGAGACAGAGTGTGGAGTAGAACAGGCAGATCGACGAAGTACACTGCTGAGGGGAGCAGCAGGCTAGACAGGAGAGGTCTGCCGCATCATGTGGGTCACCTCCGGGGCGGGGGATCGAACCCGTACTGAAGCTGCAGCTAGCTTGGTAGTGCTGTTGTGCTTTAGCCAGTTATGCCACCTGACCTATAAGGACCTATAAGAGCATAGTTTTAAAATGTCTTTTCTTTTCACTTATTCTCATAAGTATTAATCTAGATAAATTCATGATTAAAAAACTGAAAATGTACTGGTCTAATTAAGATAGTCTTGCAGAAGGAACACAAACCAATAAAGAAATGTTCTAATGAAGTTGAGCTTATGAGTCAGCACATACATTTCTGAGCGTTTACTCTAACTCCACCTTCAAAGCTAGGTTTCTTGAAAAGGTTTCTTGGCACCCCACTGGTCTGTACAGAGGGAGAGGCCTGTGCAGAAGAAGAAAGGGGTACGCTCAGACACAGCTACTGAGCCAAGGCCCCCCACTCTGATGGCTCCCTCCCAACCTGGGCCCTTGGCTGCCTGGCCTTCAATAAACAGGATATCCAACGGCAGATGCTGGACTGTCAACAGCAGGAGCGCTTTCGGAAGTCTGCTTTGTTTTTGTTTATTTCTGCATTGTTTAAAGTTTTACTAATAGATGTATAGGAACTTTTATTCACAGAAGGATTTTTT
This sequence comes from Condylura cristata, assembly GCF_000260355.1. NCBI lineage: Eukaryota > Metazoa > Chordata > Mammalia > Eulipotyphla > Talpidae > Condylura > Condylura cristata. The sequence continues at coordinate 10,079,325 of NW_004567127.1, read as the reverse complement.
ATGCAAAGACTTTCAGAATTGTACAGCAAATGGAAATGACTTTCAATTTTTTTCTGTTGCGCTGTGCATGTAACCCTTTGTTCAAGCCAAGCATTACCAAGGCCCCAAAACTCAGAACTGGCGAAAGCAGAGCTGATCAGAAAAAAGGTGGTAAAAAAGAGGTGACAAACCTCAAAACTCTCTAAAGAATAGCAATCATATTGCTTTGTATGATAACTGCAGTGCTCCGAAAGCACCCTGCTCATTTAGCTGAGCGCTGGGTTTTGCTTTAATTTGTATAATGGCACTTGTATACTTGACACACCTACTGGCATATCAATTAATTGTGGGAAACTTCCAGATTCAAAGTCAGTTCCCTGATTTGTAATTTTTTACTTTGGTGCTTATCCACCAAACAAAGAAACAAAGATGTCTGTTCTGTCAAGTTGGGGTATGTGGGGTGAGGGGAGGAATCTAAAACTGAAGTACCATTAAGATAATTTCCAATGTTCTTTATTAAGTTTTTTCCTGACCAAGTTTGGTAACTGAGCTAAGTGCTTATAGTCACACATACACAATCACATGAAAGGAGGGTAAAGTGTGTGTGCCCAAAGATGGAGCCTTACTTTCTACTAATAATGACTTACTATGGCAACCCTTGCGGCAGAAATTTAGTTTGGATTATTTTATATTATTTTCATTGCTGTGAAAATAGTTGTAGTTTTTATTTTAATTTATAAAGTGTGGCAAGCAAGTAAGCCACCATTTTTTTTCCCTGCAAATGAGGTTTCACTCCAATTAACATCACAGAGCAAACAATGTTACCACAATTTTTTTTTATGTTATTTTACAAAAGCTTATTTTTACATCATTTTGTACATTTTTTTTTCCATCTCAGTTGCAATCCCCGCGGATTTCCCATCACCAAGTCACCCGTGTGCCATCACCATAATCCCGTGCATTTCCCTCCCCACCCCCACAATTTTAACGGTGGATTTTATTTTCCAGTTCTCATCATCACCGCCCAAATCAGAATTGTTAAAGGCACTGAAACTCTTGGCTTCTAGGTGTGAAAATAATCACTTTAATCATGACACTTATCCAAGAAGAGTATTCCAGTGAATTGTTAATGCTTTCTTCTTGATCCTTTTTCAAATATTGTATTTCAAATAAGTATTTAAAGAGGGAGAGGGCACTAAAAACGAGGGCAACTTTCTTTCTATGGTAGTTATAGACTCAATGGTTAGAAATTAATTCGCTGCTTCTTCCATACATAGCAGAGACTGTTACTAATATATACCCTAAAAGATGACCTCATTTATCTACTAATCATACATATTAAAACAGGGCTTTTAGAGAGACTCATGTGAGATTTTATCTTGATGTGTCAATTTGATTCTATACAATGCACTAGCCCCTCCAATGGTTGAGTCAGAAGAGGGGGAAGGGTCATCATAACTGAGGCTATAGAAATGGTCTGCTACATTGTTCACCCACAAATCCCTGTGAAGGTGCCCCCTAGTGTTCCAGGATGCAGCTCCTAATACCAAAGACTGATTTAAGATCACAGAGATGCTCACAATCCATGTAAATACTCAGCCTTTGGAAACTGCCTTGAAGAAGCTCTAAATGCAACTTGTGAAATTACTTAAGAGGACAATGGCTCATGGTGGAGGACTATGGGTATTTTGGTAGTGGGTATGGGAACAGCAGCTGTGGTGACCCTATACCCCTAAATCACAAACAACATGGGGAACCAATGATACCTCAGTAAAATAAATAAATAAATAATAATAAGCCCTAGAAGATGTGTGTTAAATTTCTTTGCACTTCTGTAGTAAATGTGGGAAACTATTTCAGAGACCAAGTTCAATATCAACAGGAACAAAAACTGAACAAATGTTATTGCTCCTCTAAAGAAACCTGTACTTCTATAAAGAAGTGTGGAGATTGAAAAACGTACATAAATATAGTGTTCAGAATATCAGGCACTTGAATGATGGTGATTGATTCCAGAATCCAAAAGTTTATTTAGAAAAAATGCTTTCAACAAACATATTTAATTAGGTCTCAAAATAAAGAGATCTTATAAAATATCCTGGCAGGCTTAGCTGACATAAGATTTCTTAAAATTGTGATGGTAAAATGTCTATCTTTAGTAGGAATCTGAAACACACATGAACTAATAAGTACATTAATGCTTAAAAAAAATCTTGCAAATGGGCCCTCCCTGGTGGTGCAACAGGTTAAAGCACCGCACTATGAAGCAATCATAGCCACTGAAGCATGAGTTCAATCCCCTACCACAGGAGGTGACCCACATGGCACAGCAGACCTCTCCTGACCCACCCGCTGTCCCCTCAGCAGTGTGTTTCAGTAGACCTGCCTGTTCTGCTCCCCACTCTCTCTGGTGAAGCCTCTCACTGCCCCTGCACCTCTGGCCTGTGCCCCACTTTTATATGCATAAATACATAAATCTTTTTTAAAAGTCTCACAGCCAAGAGCCAATACTGAACACAGAATTCACAAATAGGAATAAAAAGCCCTCATAAAGCCTAAGAAGAAAGTACTTTTAATAAAAAATGATAAGAAAAGACATGACAAAAGAAGGTGCATAAAAGAACAAAATTCCAGTCACATTCTTTTCAAATTGTTTCTAAAACTCTATGCATTTTCTTAAAATATATTTTGATGGTATATAATTTTTCCTGACTACTGGAAAGAGGAAATTACATGAGGTATGAAAACTAAAATAGTTTGTACTTTTATTCAATGGAGGTCACTCTGGCCCTTGCTCTCACACGTCACAGTGAGCTCCCTGCACAATCCAAAACCCCATTAATAGTCAGCTGCCCTCACAAGTCACCCTCAATTACAAACATCTGTATCTTCCAATTCCAGGTACTACCGCACCGACTCAGAGTACATACTGGGATTTTTTTCCACATAAACTTGTCTTAGGGCTACACATATTCTAAGATTATGATGCAGTTAATCATTACCCTATGGCTGAATACATGAGGTTTTCCCCAACACATCACAATTATAAAAGTGATAAGGTTATCTTTCTATCTATTTGTCCACATGTCTAACTATTTCCAGGTAAGTCCTAGACGTGAAGTTTCTAGAACAAAAGTGTGAACATTTTTAAAGTTCCTGGTGTACACACAACTAAACTGTAAAGGATTTTTCTTCACTTCCCTGCAAATAAGCTGTTTCAGACTGTTCCCAGCTGAGTAGGACCTGCGGAGGAAAGAGGCTGCCCTATTTCCAGTCTGGCCCTTTGATCCTTAAGAAGTATGCTGAGAAACGCTTGTGACTTTTCTCCCCCTTGAAGCAATTCTAGTGTTATTCTTGGCAACTGAAAAATAAACAAACCCTTACAGTTCCTTTCTTAGAACTATTGCTTGAAGATGTCCTTTGTCTTCTGTCAATTAAGCAACATTGTGGGGTGGACCCATTACTATAATTAGACACAGCTTAACAGTCTGAGAAATCAACACTACCTGATGTCAATAGCACAAACGGAATAAAATATTGAACACATTCAAGAAAGGAGCTCACATTACTAGAGGGAAAGGGTCATCACTGTATCAGCACCTTATCAGTCCCTTCACAGTCTCCTCAGCCTGAGGTGACCCTCAATATATCTCCAGTAATGTATTCAAGTCAAATCATTGATGTTTTATGAGCATTTATACTGGAAAAGATCATATTCCAAATAACTACAAACAAAAATGTGGAAATCAAGGAGCTTTCAGGTTAAGGATAAGGACCAAAAAAAGACATTCAAAAAAAATGAATCTTAAAAAGAGGGGAGAGGCCCTCCCTGGTACCAGAGAAGTTAGGACTCAGCATAGGAGTTAGGACGCAGCCCTGCAAGCTAGTACCAACCACTTCAGTGCAAGTTCAATCCCTGCCCCTGGAGGTGATTCACATGGCACAGCAGACTTCTGTCTCGCCCACTACTCCCCTCAGCAGTGTGTTTTGTCAGTCTGTCTGTTCTGCTCCCCACTCTGTTACTAGTGAATCCTCTCATCGCCCCTGCACCTCTGGCCTATACGGCAGTTCTGAACGCATAAATAAACAAATTTAATAATAAAAAAGAATGTGCATTTAAATTAAAAAAAAAAGAGGGAGAGGGCCCTCCCTGGTGGCGCAGCGGGTTAAAGCACTGCACTGAGAAGCTAAAGCCACTTCCACATGAGTTCGATTCCCGCCTGCCCCGGAGGTGACCACATGGCGCGGCAGACCTCTCCTGACCCGCCCGCTGCTCCCCTCAGCAGTGAACTTCATCCATCTGCCTGTTCTGCTCCCCACTCTGTCTCTGGTGAAGCCTCTCACCGACCCTGAGCCTCTGGCCTGTACCCCAGTTCTGTAAGTACAAATAAAATCTTAAAAAAAAAAAAAAGAGGGGAGAAAATATCTAGGCAACAGCCTAAATAATAATATAAGTGCCACTAGCCACAGGCTCAACTTTGTTCAAAGACTGCAAATTACAGTTCATTTCTGTGGACAAATCCCATTTTATAACTATAACTTGGAATTTGGACTCAGGTCCCAGTTCTTTGACAAATAACCCAAACATTATGAACTTGGGAATGCTAGAAATAATTTACAAAGCATCTTTTTTTACTTTATATATCGTAAGCCAAGGAAATCATTTGTAAAGCTCTTAACGATTGAAATTTCCTTGAGCATCATTGCTAGAAAGATTTTAAGACTAGTCAGACTGCAGCATAATTCACTGTTACTAGAAAACGACATGTGGTAGTAAAAACATACTTTTTTAAAATGTTGTACAGAATGCTTCTAGAAGAACTTTCTATTTTTTGAAGACCATGTTTTTCTGAAATAATCTCTCCACATTTAACAAACATTCATCACACATAAGGTTAATTCTTGGTAAATGGGCCAACCAGTGAGGCTCTGGGTGTCAAATGAGTTCCTTGTTGAGTCATTCTCAACCTCAGGCGTGAAGTCCATCTTTTGCGTGGGTAAGAGTCACCACAGAGGTGTGGGTGTCACTCAGGCATTGCTGCTCTACAGGGGCACTCACCTCCATCAGCCACTTCCTAGGCCCTGAGAACCACACATGAGCACTGGGTGAGGAGAACAGAAATACACAGAAAAGAGCGGCAAGACCTCTTGTCTCCTCCTAGTGTACAAGAGAGGAAAGTCTTCCTGGGGAAGTAGGAAGCCAGGTGTTTCAGTCAAACTTAGAATTTCACGTACTCCATTTTCATCTAAAAGTAAAGAAATTTCGATTGCTTTTTATATTTTTATCACCCAAAGAAAGTTTACCACTTCATGAAAATTCATAAAACAGTCTCATCTGAGTGTTACTTTAATCCCGCTATTTACATGATGAGACTATATGTGTTTCTTATGTTATAGACCTTTTCCACTAGTGAATACATGGGATATTTTCCCCTGATGCTTCCGCTGAACATACTTATCTTTCTACCAAACATAATCTCCAAATAGGTAACTGTGTAACAGTGATGTTTTCAAACACATTTTTTTCCATTCATCCGGATGTCCTGAGATCATCCCACAATGAAGAGTAAGAAGACAGCAGGAAAATGGGTGAATAAACAGGAACATTAGGCAAGAGGACCAGACGTCAGGGAAGGAACAGATCATTACGGGAACAGCAACGTGGAGAACCATGGAGATGAAAGATTAAGAGTAAAAAGGAAAATCATGTAAAAAATCAGAGACTCATTTTAAGAAACAAGAAATAAAGTAGAAGACAGAATTCTTTAAGTACAACTTTTCATTTCAGACATATGGTACAGCTCAACGTTCAAAAATCCTTTCCTTTTTCATTAATATTTTCAGAAGACATATTGGGAAAGTCTCCCAAAGAAAAGCAAACTAGAGAAAATCCAGCCAGGCATAAAGACCAAGTAAGAAAGAACTTACTGGAAGGATTAGATTTGCTGACAAATTAACTACTTCCTCAACTTACAGCAGAAGAATCCAAGGTTATTAAATGTCTTGCAAAAAATGTTAACAAAATTAAAAACCTCATGATGGGGAGAAATAAAAATATCCCATCCTTCCTCATTGATCTTTCTTTGATATTTAAATATTCTGCTCTTCATTGATATTAATGACATTTTCTGATTCCATCAACTCCCATATTCTTATATTCCTCCTCCCCTGACCCTGCCCCAAGGTCTCAAGGGGAAGAAACAAGGCACATACTTATATTTATCTTATTTTTGGTATTAGACCCATGGCAGGATCTTGGTTGATAATTCATTCAAAGGGCCTTAAACCTAAGGAATAGATTTTTCTAGCTATTGTTGTATTTTTAAAATGATGTTGGAAGAAAGGAACCTCACTTTACAGTTAAATGCTTGAGCTCCTGCTCTGTACACATACTTTCCACATGGAGCTGAATGCTTGTGAGGACATTAAAATACTCCTGTATGCATGACCTGAGCTACAGTTGTTCACCTTTGATGTTGACAAGGTATGTACAATTAACTTCCATTACTCTTGCCCTCTGGAAATCAGGGTAACAAGAGGTAAGAAAAAAAGCACAGCAGTTACCAGGGGGTTGTTTGTTTTTGTTTTAGATAATTAAAAGATATACATGTGATAAGTATGGAAGATAAGGGATGTTTTTCCTAGGTTGGAATGGCATAGAGACTTCCTGAAAAAAAAGATAGATAAGCTATATAAAATTCTACAAAAAGGTAGATTTTTGAAAGTACAGGACATTTGAAAATATACAAGATAAGCAAGAACAAACGCCTACCAGTTACCCTTTCATCAGTCACTAAAGAGATCCAAATCAGAAATTACCCAAACTGACGTGTCATTTATTAAAAGTTACTGGTTCCAGGCCCTCCCTGGTGGCGCAGCGGGTTAAAGCACAGCACTGAGAATCTAAAGCCGCTTCCGCATGAATTCTATTCCCCCCAGTCCCGGAGGCGCCGCAGACCTCTCCTAGCCTGCCCACTGCTCCCCTCAGCAGTGTACTTCATAGATCTGCCTGTTCTGTTCCCCACTCTGTCTCTGGTGAAGCCTCTCACCACCCCTGAGCCTCTGGCCTCTACCCCAGTTCTGTATACACAAATAAATAAATCTTAAAAAAAAAAAAAAGTTACTGGTTCCTGAATCAGTCAATGCTAATGCTAATAATCTTGAGCAATGAAGAATCATGATGAAAATAGTACTTATGAAGAATATTCGGGCAGCAATTACAGGATGAATCCAAGAGAAGAAACTAGAGTAGAAGAAACAAGGAAAAAATTATTGAGAAAATCCGGCCTCAAGGTCTTGGAGACCCAGACTGCGGAAGTGGCCCTGAAAATAAAAAAGAAAGGGTAAACCTCAGCTTAATTTATAAGCATCAGTAGAATTTACTAATAATTGATTCCAGAAGATGAATGAGACAGCATGCCAAAGTTTCTAAGCCCAGGAGAAGGAGTCCATCTTAGGTTCTTATTATAAAAATGAGGAGAAAACTCACCCTATAAACTGTAATCTATAAATTACAATGATCAGATGCTGCAGTGTCTGCCATTCTCTTTAGCTACTGTGCGTCTGAAGTGCCTCCCTATGACAGAGAATGCCTATCTGAGGAGGAAGATCCCACCTGCCACTCTAAAGTAAAAGTGTCCAATACTCACATCCCAGCCTCCAATGTCACTGTGGAGTCAGATGCCCGTGACAACTTCCTGTCAATCATACGAGTAACCCAGACATGAATGTGCACCTTAGCAAAATGAAAAGGCAAGTTAGGCAAACAAGATGCCCACACGGCAGCTGGTGTGAGCATCTAAATCTGGGCTCCAGAAGCAGTGGTTGGAGTCTAGGCTAACTGTCCAGTGGCAAGGACAGGGCCTCTGGCCCATTCTCACCATCCTTAAAGAAAGATCATGAAACACTTAAAGATAGAAGAAATCTAAAAGGACATCTCCTTAACCCTCTTATTTTCAAACAGAGACGTACTGAGAGGGGCAGGGATGACTGCCAGGCACACAGCACCACTCACGTCCACTGACTGGTATTGAGCGTCTGCAGATGGCAGCAAGACCCTTAGGAGCTGTTCCTGGCTGCAGGGTTCAAGACCTGCCCAGAGGCTCCCTGAAAAGCTCAGTGCTTTTATAAGACCTTCCCTTTTCTATTTAAATCAGCCAGAGCTGGTTTCTATGGCTTACAGCTCAGACTCCTGATTGACAGAGATGCTAATGATAATAACTTGTGAAACAGGAGTAAATGCTCTTTTAAGAAGATGGGATATTTGGAAAGAAATTCAAGTACTGCCGGTCAGTAATCAGGACACTATTTGCTTAGGATATGAGCTGCCCAGGAGCACTATCTCCAGTCTCCCAGCCTCTCCACAGCTGCACATTTGTGCCATGTCATTGCCTAACAGAGAGGTCATAAAGATGTTATCAAAAGAATATGGGTATCAGAATCTGAACAGTTGGGCAAGTAACCACACTTCCCTGAGCCTGTTTTCACTTATACATGTTGACTTAGATAAAGTCAGCTCCACAGAAAGGTTGCTGGGATGAAATGATGTGGCTGACACAGAGGCTTTATCAATGCCAAACATGCAGTGATACTCAATTAAAATGACTGAATTCTACATTGATCTAGACTGACCACATGCCATCTTTCACAGCCTACTGTCTTGTCTATTCCTGAGTTACACAATTTCCTCTGTGCCTCTGATTCTGCAAACTCTCGGCAGTACAGGAATTTACAAGTTGCAGTCAGTCCAGTGCCAAATGGAGCTGGCTGGGGTGTCATTGATGTTTAGACATAAGGATTTTCTTTTGGCTCAGTGACTTTTGCCAGCCTTTGATTCATAAGGTTCTGCAACCTGGCAGCTCAATGTTTCAATACCTTCTTATTGTAGCTAATTTGGAAAGTATAGAAAAGCATCCAAAAAGAAGGATCATGAAACATTTAAAGACAGAAGAACTCTAAAAGGATGTCTCTTTGACCCTCTTCTTTTCCAAATGAAGATGTACAGAGTGGGGCAGGGATGGCTGCCAGGCACACAGCACCATTCACAGCCACTGGCTGGTATTGAGCGTCTGCAGGTGGCAGCAAGACCTTCTTGCCAGTGCAACACACACTCAGCTGCACATCCAGAGACTAAATTTACCTGCAGCAGCACAGTGATGTTCCCTCCATACCAGCTGTTCAGTCCCGAATGGCATGGAGGGTTTGCACAGAGTGGTGCATCTGGTCTAGATACCCCCACAGCAGGCAAGTGTGGGGAGCAATAAAGATTGGCCACCTCAAGGTCCTTGTGAAGGAAGTTGGTCAAGCTGGTCAAGGCCAGGTTCAGAAGAGCCCATGAAGCCGTGGTTGGAGGGTAAGCCTTTCCCTCTGCAGCAGTGGAGAACAATGAAAAAGCAGGGCTGGAGCTAAGTTTCAAAATGACTCCTCACTGGAGGGGAAACAAAGGCACCAGCAAGGCCCTTCTGCGACCACTGCGGTGGTCTGGACAGCCCCCGCCCCAGGCAGAGGTGGTGGAGATGGGGCCAAAGAGAGCATCTCTCAAGTGGCTGATGAAACGCAATTGGGCCTTGAAGACAGGACAGGACACTACCCTCAGAGCTGCCCTGAATCTATAGCGGGGCCATGGCCAAAAACTAAAGGGAGAGGAAAAATGAAAAAACAAAATAAACCCTCCTCTATCAGCAACTGGCTTTCAGGAAAAAACAATATCATTTACTGCTCTGAGTTCATGTTCCCGGCTCAACTCCCGATCTCAATGGCAGTCAAACACTCAGGAACCCAGACCCCCAAGGAGATCCCTCGCAAGCTTCGGACATTTACACAGAGGCAATTAATTCATGAAGGATAGCTCGGAGCACACGAAGTGGCACACAGGGCTCTTGAGCAGGCCCATGTACTGGTCAGGTGTTTACCTGGCCCAGGTGTTTACCTGGCCCAGGTGTTAGGGGTAATGGGAGCAAGCAGGTATGGTAGAAGCAACCCTCCCTGAGCTGCTGCCATGCCACACTGGCCAGGACACCCCCAAAGGCTGGCGCCAGTGCCAGGAGCACACACTCCCTGTGCCATCTCAGTCTCCACATTTCTAATCCGTCAGTTAGGACCCATCTAGAATGTGGCTCATACATTTTCCTCAATTAAGTTTCATGGACACGCACAGAGTATTTTTTTATTCATAAAATGCTAATCATGCTTTCAGAAAGAGCCGCCCAGGAATCACAGAGATTCAAGTTTATTTGCTTCTTTGGAAGGTGGGGAGGAAGGTGGTTTCCTAGATAAATAAACTATATTATTTTATATTCTAGATCAGTCTTTTTAAAACAGTTAAAATAATGAGCTTAAGCTACATAATGCCACTGGAGGTTAATCTCAAAAATATTTTTTTAAAAAGCAGGCACATGTCAATTACATAAATAACACAGATATCACAAAATAGAAATAATACTTACAAAGACAACCATAGTAATAAAAGTACAAAAATAATACCACATAGGTGAAGGCTGAGAACATCCCCCAAAAGGCCAATTCTCAAGGCGCTGGTTATTCAGCCTCCTCTTCATCTCTAACTCTTTCCATTCTGCTGTCGTCAGAGAAAAATGTTACTAAGGAGTTTACTCTCCAGGCCTCTGCTCAAGTACCTGACTCTGGAGAAACTTGATTAAAACAGTCAAAATATATATGGAATTCTGTTCAATGAAAATTTATCACAAAATGGCTAAAAAGAAATTACTCTGTAGGGTTTTTTTCCAATTTGTTAACTTAAATATAAGTGATGTTTTTAACTCAGGCTTGAATGCTAAATAGGCTATGAACTTTTTCAAACCTTTGAGAGAGCTAAATAGTGTAAATAGCAAAACATATTTTGTCGGCCCTCCCTGGTGGCGCAGCGGGCTAAAACACAGCACTGAGAAGCTAAAGCCACTTCCCCATGAGTTCATTCCCGCCTGCCCCGGAGGTGACCACATGGCGCGGCAGACCTCTCCTGACCCGCCTGCTGCTCCCCTCAACAGTGTACTTCGTCAATCTGCCTGTTCTGCTCCCCACTCTGTCTCTGGTGAAGACTCTTGCCATCCCTGAGCCTCTGGCCTGTATCTCAGTTCTGTATACACCGCCGCCCTGCACCTCTGGCCTGTACCCCAGTCTGTATGCATAAATAAATAAATCTTTAAAAAATAATAAATAAAATAAAATAAAATAAAATTCATAGCCTACTTAAGTACTTCCTACAAGCTATCATCAGCTCAGAAGTGCCATGATTATAAAACTAAAATCTATGGCAACAGTTAAAATAATTTCCTATCCCTTTTTTCATTTGGGATTTCCAGAAAAATAAATCTAATCAGGTTCTCTGTACCCGTTTTTAACCTTCTGTACTTAGAAAAGGAAACAGTAGATCATCACTCCTAAATATACAATAAGCAATAAGTTTTCCTTAAACAGGAATAAAACAATGTAAACTTCATAATGACCTAGGTGGCTAAAAGTATATAAAGACATACTGTTCAGCCCACTATTTTCTGTAAGTAATTTATTGGGAGGTAAATCTCCTTGACTTGTGAAGATCTCTCTGGAAAAATATAATCTATAAAGAAGTACTCTTCTCACTTTACATTTACTATGGATCAAGATCTAAAACAAGCATTGCTCATCTTGGCATTTAAGTCTCCTAAAACAACCATTTCTGTTATTCTATCCATTGAAGACAAAAGTCTAAAGATAAAGTGCTTTCAGATGCTGGAAGAGGTATTAACATAGTATAGCCACCACCTCACACAAGTTTCACTGGTTTGACAAATAAATATTCATTCCCAGGAAGATACAGTAAAGTTGTCCCTTCTACATGAAGTCAACGTGTGATTGAAAGATAATAAAAACGTAGAAGAAATCTAGTTAGTGCTTTGTGCTGGACCAATAAAGAATGGAAAATCTCAGATAAAGAAGGACTCTCTAAGAAGGTGGAGTCTGAATTACAATATGAAGCTTCAATGAGAAGGGGGTAGCCCTGTAAAGACATTTTACCATCAGATGAAAAGACCCAGAATTGGGAGAGAGTTCTTGGTATGTTCTGAAAATGGCTGGCTAACTGTCCACAACAAAACAGATGAGAGTAAGTGAGTTGAAATGGAGGAACAGCCAGGCTCCTGAGCCCGTATGATGAAGTCATGAAGAGCTTCAATGCAGAGATGCATGGCCTGGGGTAAATTTTAGAAGAGCATGCCAGCTGCTCTAGGAAACGTGTAGGAAGAAGGCAAGAGTAGAAGTGGAAAAACTAGAAAGTTAAAAGGCTACTGTGTATGATATCCAGGCAAAGAGGATGTTCACTTGAACTAAGGTAGTAGCAAAAGAAACTCTTTATCTACAATAAATATTTTTTGAACACTTACTATGTACCAGGCACTATTCTATTTGGTAGAAAAACAGAACAAGGCTAACAAGGTATATGTTCTTGGTAAGACGGCATTTTCAAAGGATAAGGCAAAAAAACAAACATATAAATAAGGTTTAACATTTTAGATAAGGTATTACGAGAACCAAAAAAAAAAAAGTTGATGTAAAAGAAGCGAGATCTGTGGGAATCAGAATTCACAGAGACTGTTTAGGTCAGAAAGTCAAAAAAGGTAATCTGCTTGATGAGGAAGTACTCAAAAATCAAAGGAGATGAAAACAGGGTGATAAATTTAAGATGAATCCTGGAGAATCACTGAGACTTGCCTACATAAGTGAGTGTGGAACAAAAGGAATAAAGAATAACATCCTGGTTTATGCTTTTAAAAACTGCAGGTATGGATATACCTTTTTCTAACATAAAAGACTGGGATGAATTAGCCATAGAATTTTGCAATTCAAGGTAACATGTTAAACATACTAACTTTGAGATTATGTGAGACATACACTGGATGTGAGTCTGGAGCTTAGAGATGAGACCTAGACTAGGGGTTATAATCTGGAAGGATCTTTATCAAGATGGTAAGTGTAGCCAAGGGACTCACAGGTTGTATGAGTGGACCACAAAGCATTAAAAAAGAAAGAAAGAGCTCAGAAAAAAATGCCTGAAGAATGCCAAGTTTTAGAGATGAAGTAGTGGAAGAAATGTCAAGAAAACAAACAGAGGAGTGGTTTGTGGGGTAGAAGGAAGGCCAAAACAGTGTTAGGGACTGATAATTTGTGTTCCCCTCAAAAAAAAAAAAAAAATGAGAAACCAATCCACTAGAGAAGCTCTATCTGGCAATTAGGCCCCTAAGAAAGCAATTAAAGGCCAATGGTGTGACTCTAACCACAGATGATTAGTGCCCTTATAAGAGGGACTCCCACTTCCAGGGGGCTACCACTCCTGCTCTCCCTCCTCTTTTTTTGTAGTGTAGTTTTAGAAAAATAAATCCATTCATTTAATTATGTACTGTTTATCTCTGTTTCCCTGTTACAAAGGACGATTTGAATAGTTGCAAAAAAAAAAATAGATCCAAAAAATGTCTAATATATTTACAATCACATCTTTTATAGAAAAAAAGTTTGCTTATTCTTGATGTGAATAACTTGCAAAAACGAAGGCCCAACACAGAGATACGTTCACCCAAAATGGTCATGCAGTGAGTAACAAATGCCTCACCAATAATGGGTATGTATTGCATATTAATCTAACTTTCCCATAAGTGTTAGGTTTCTAAAATAGAATGATGGAAGTGGGGGTTGGGAACAACCAATTAAAAAAAAAATTAAAAGAAAAATGGGAATCCATGTAATTACCCTTTATCTATTAAATTAATTTCAAAGAGAATATTCTGAGTGAACATATGCTAGAGCTTATTCCTCCTAAATAGACTGAGGAATAAAGGGCAGCAAGAAGATTCATGATAGAGTAAAATCTAATGCATTTTTATTCCCATATGAAGGAATAATATAACTACTCACTTAAAGAAATCTTCCTATTTCTAAGTCAAATTAGGCCGCTATCCTACCCACACACTTTAACGTTTCATGCTACAACATGTTTGACCACACAGAATTCTCACATTCCATCAAGTGTCTGCCAGTCAAAATCTCAGGCACCTTTCAAAGCTCATTTAAATGTCATCTGCTTCTTGATCACTCTCCCTGCTCTCCTAGGCCAAGGCCGACCTTCCTTTTTGGAACTAGGGCATCTCTGCCTTTCTCAGGACAAGTCCAAATGTTGCCTTAGAATGTTGTAATTATATCCGCACCTACACAACAGATTATAACAGATAAGCTAGAAAAAAGAGGAATCACTTCAAATCTTTCTATTCCTTCCAACAATAACACCACACTGATGGATACACAATAAAATAAACATATCGCCTTCTAATGTTAAGTGAGATTAATTATAACAAGATCTCTAGTTGTAAATTTTACCTTGATGTGAATTGTTAAGTTCAAATGCAGCTGCAAAGCATATTTTAAGGCTGGGTGTTTTGCTTTACCCCACTAATTTCTAGCAATAGAGGCATTAACCCTTCTCAGCTTTAATTTTAAAAAGAAGTCAAAAGAATATATAAGCCCTTCTGCTTTAGAGTTCACAATAGTGTAAGTGTTTGTATACAAAAAGCCTGAAAATGCCAAGAAAACTATAGGGGGCTTTTTTCATTATTTCTCTAATGTTCTGCAGCTTTGCAAACAACCCACTGATGGATGTTATGTGAATGCTTCTTGGGAAAAATCTCATTCCAATCTCAGTGAGAAATCAAGGGCTTTTCCGGGCACTTAAGCTTTATGACACTCGACAGACGGGTCAACTGATCGTTAGGCCAAAGTGGTCTTCTTATGAAAGGCCTGTTATAGAGGCTGTGAATGTGACGTCTTTGAGATCATGTGTGATTTATCCAAATGATTTTCCAGGTAGAATCTGAAACCAATATTATATAAAAAAGGACAAAAATGGAAATTAAGGATATAACCTGAGTCTATATTCTTTAAAGCAGATAATAATGCCTATGCACTCAACATTAGTCTTTATAGTTTTTATATTAAAGATGTCAAATAGTAGGGGCCCTCCCTGTGGCGCAGCGGGTTAAAGCACAGTACTAAGAAGCTAAAGCCACTTCAGCATGAGTTCGATCCCCGCCTGCCCCGTAGGTGACCCACATGGCACAGCAGACCTCTCCTGACCCACCTGCTGCTCCCCTCAGCCGTGTACTTTGTCAGTTGGCCTGTTCTGCTCTCCACTCTGTCTCTGGTGAATCCTCTCACTGCACCTGCACCTCTGGCCTGTACCCCAGCTCTGTATGCATAACTAAATAAATCTAAAAAAAAATATGTCAAATAGTAAATAAATTTGTTCCTTATCAAACTCTTCACTAAAATAAATTATTTTCATGACCTAAAATTCAATGTTATAATAATTTTTTCATAGTCCTTATTATATTTCTTCTTTCCAATATTTAAATTAAATACTTTTAGTTCTATCTAATTTTTTCCATTCTGACTCATTCATGATGACATCCAGTTAAGACTTCTCTAAGCAAAATGAAATTTGCTATGACTAAGCCAGATCAAGGTAAAAAAAAAAAAAAATGAAAGGACTGCTTGCCACAGGTAAGAATGGAAAGAAAAACACTATTTGACAATTACTCATTTTACCATCTCTCATACCCCTCTTTCCATTCCTGGGTGCAACCTTATGTAACTAACTTCCCAGGCAAGGTAGCACTCCCTGCACTTTGCATTTGCACACACTGTCACCGCAGGGCTCAGGGTCAATTCTCCCATCTTGCCCCAACAGCAAAATGCCCGTGGGACACAGCTCATTAGCAGGATGTATAACTGGTGCAAAAATCACACCCAAGAAATAATGATGGAAGAATTGATTGCTATCTGCAGAGAAATCTCTAGGAAGTAGATTAGCATCGCCCCAGCTGTCTCAATCAGTAATGATTGAAGAACTCTTCTTATTCAATGAAGAACAAGGCTCCAGGATCCTGTTCTACTGTATTCCAGAGAGCTATTACCAAGAGATCAGAATTGGCAGGTGTGATGAAACGTATTTGAAGCTCCTGGATTGGGTTTTGTTTTTTTATTTTTTTTAAGAATAAGTCCTCACCTTTATCCAGCCTTAGAAAATTTTACTATTGATTTTATTTGAGATACGCATGATTTCTATCGATGACTAAAATAATATTTCTTAAAGGAGCTTGGAAATAAGAAGAAAAATTCACAAGGAAACGAAAAGAAAGATTTGTATTAGTATCTTGAATTTGCTTCACATTTATTCATGGCCAACCTCTGTTCTAGAATAACTGGGAGCTTCAGACTAATTCACAAGGGTTCCCTCCACTGTGGATCCATTCATGGATTACTGAGATGTGGGAAGCAAGGCAAGACTTGGCCCCAGCCCATGACAAGCAGTCACAGTGTGCTGGGAACTCCGGGCAGAGCCTGGATGGTCCGAATCCAGATGGCTGCGGTGAGTTTGAAGGAATAAGCCACACAGTAGGGCTCATTCTGCCACTTAGTCTCCCTCGGGAGTATCCAGGGCTCAGACATCAGTCAGTCCACACACAGACCCTAAGAGGTCCATTCACCCACTCCTGGGGTATATCTTGGTGTAAAAGAGAAAGTGATTTCTGCCTTTTAGGGGTACATGATCCAGTGACACAAGGCTCTCACCACCCAAGAAAAGACCTTGACTATAAGGCCAGGCACCTGGGCTCTAGACCTGATTTTACCTGACCGAATTTAGTGAATATATTAGTTTTTTCTGACTGTTATAACCAATTTCCACAAATTTAGTGGCTAAAAAACAACAAAATTTATTATCTGGAACTTCTGTGGGTCAGAGATTCAATATGGGGGAGTAACTTCAGGGCAGGGTCATCTCAAGAGTCACTAGCAGAGAATCCATCTCTTGTCCTTCCAGTTTCTAAAGGCTGCCCACATTCTTCAGCTCACAGCCCTCTTCCATTTTCAAAGCCTCCTTCTTCATTCCCTTTACATACTTGCCAGTAATCCTGAATCTCTCTCTAACCCAGAGAAAAAGTTTCTTTTCTTTAAATGACTCACATAATCATCCTGGGCCCACTCAAATAACTCAAAATAATCTCCCTATCTCGAGGTCCTTAATCACATCTGCAAAATCCCTTCTGCCAAGTAAGGTGACAGACTCAGTTTCCAGGAAATAAGGCATGGTCACCATGAGCAGCCCTGTGAACGGAAGCTTAGTGCTCCACAACACACCTGCAAAATGAGAGGTCTGGGCTACATCAGTTCCAACCCTTCTTGCAGCCCTCTTTGTGTATGCAGGTATGTTCACACTGTGAATCTGAATAAGCAGTTTCTCTTATCACAGATTCTAGATGCTGGAGAGCAGCAAGCGCACTCTGCCCTCTCTTCCAGCACTGATCCATCTGCCATGAAGAGCCAATTACACAGGGAAAGTTAGGGAAATAAATGATCTGTGAACAGAATGACAATAAGGCAATTATAAATCTACCACTAGTCTGCAGAGCCAGCGAAAGGGGTGAAGGCTGCTTAAACAGCACTCCTGCTCTGGAATCTGCCTGACTCATTGTGTGACACTGACAAAGTCAAACAACTGCCCCTCAACCATCTGGTGCCCTTGTTGCTAAAACCTTCATGTCTCCTAGCTGTGCAGCGTTAGCCAGCCATATAAAAAATACAAGGTCAATGCCATGCTCTACATTAAAATATACTAGAATTAACTCTAGACATCAAATCTAGGACTAAAGTTATTTATAGTGACTCATTTTTTACCTCAAGCATAAACATACCACTAGGTACTAGCAGTCTTTTAGTGTTTTGGTGGGCATTTCCTTTACATAAACCACAGTCCTATACAGTATTTCCTGTAAAATAACCACATCGTTTTTTTTTCCCTCAAGCTAGGAACATTTGGCAGCTAAAGTCACAAGTAGCCTACCAAAATTATTTACTTACTTTAGCTGAATACATTCACCCAAAATGGCAACAGCACAAGAGAACAAAATGGAAAATTTAAAGCCTCAATTTTTAAATATTGAAAGAAGATCTGTATAATGCCTACGTGTGGCTGCCAATAGTTTTCTAATATAATTTCAGATTTTTTTTCTTTTTTTGTGTAAAACAACTAGGGTGTAGGCCAGAGGTGTGGGGGAAGTGAGAGGAGTCACCAGAGACAGAGTGGAGAGCACAACAGATCGGTGTACTGAAATACACTGCTGAGGGGCGCAGTGGGCAAGACAGGAGAGGTCTGCTGCACCATGAGGTCAGCTCCCTGGGTGGGAATCGATCTCAGGCCATATAGGAGACAGTGCTGAGATTTTATCCCTAACCCACCAGGGAGGCCCAAATTATAGAAAGTGATCAATGCCAAATGGATCTCTTCATCAGAACAAATAAAGGGTCTCATGGGGTCCTTTTAGGCATCTCAGAGGGAAGCCTTCTACTATTTCACATACAGCGCACGTGTTTTGTTTCATTTAAAGAACTCAAGGTTAAATGGAAGTATATCTGGAAACACCCTATGTTAATATATGAAACTACCTGCAACTCCTCAGGAAAGACAACGCACCTTTCGAGGGAAGTTACTCCCATCATGTCCAGCTTCAGAAGGAACTTCAACAGGAACAGGAATAACGGCCCAGGAAAAAACAAATACCCTTTATATTCAAAACAAACAGTAGGCATGTTAAAAGCAGGCATCTTATCACTTCTGATATTTTTGAATTACATAGGCTCATTTTGAAAGTAGCTGAAGAAACTGTTGAAACAGATGAAAAGCATCTACAGATATACTTAAACTTCTAAGTAACAAGAAACTAGCAAGCCAGGTTCTTCGTAACAGATTTCTTTGAAAGACAAAGAAAAGAAAAGAAAAACTGTACCCAAATATCAAGAAAAGGAAGGAGCACTAAAATGATAAAGGCAAGAAAATGTCTAGGAAGAGCTCAGAGTAGCTGCCTTCCATAAATAAGGCAGAGAAGACTTCTAGAATTTAAGAGAACAATTGATCAGAAGCTGGGGTTGGAAGGGTGAGGAGGAAGACTCCTAGACCTCATCTTAGATTCAAACCTCACATTTCATTATTTTCAAGTAGGTTAAATTTAACATTAAAAATGTTTTCTTCTAATAAGCTAGACTCATGTGGCTTCTGTTCCTCTTGCCTTTTAAAATGAGTGGACTTCACAGGTCATGTCACAAATCTAGCCAGAAGCCCCAGAACCTGGATGTTTCTCAAACACAGAAGACTATTCACAATTTTGTAAATAAGATCAAGTTAAATAAGCATTCTTAAAAAAAAAAAAGAAGAAGAAAAGAAAAGGATTTATTTATGCATCCACAACTGGGGTACAGGCCAGAGGATCCTCTCACATGTGGTGAGAGGACTCACCAGAGACAGAGTGGGGAGCAGAACAGGCTGATGGACAAAGTACACTGCTAAGGGGAGCAGCGGGCAAGACAGGAGAGGTCTGCCACGCCATGTGGGTCACCTCCCTGGCTGGGGATCGAGCTTGTTCTGAGGTGACCGAGGCTACCCTCATAGTTCTGCACTTTAACCTGCTGGGCCACCAGAGAGAGCCCCATTCTTTTAATGGAACACAAGAAATATTTATTTTGTATAAAAAAGGTCATATGTCTGTTAATTCAAAATTAGTTTATTATTTCACAACTAGTATCTGCACTTAAAATCCTCAATATAATTAAAGTTCAAGAGTAGATGATCACCAACAATACTTCTAGTAAGTGCTTGCTATACATATTACCAATTTGAGATCAATAGAACTGAGTGAACAGAGACTATTTTAATAACATTTGCAATAAAACTGAAATGCAACATGCAAAGATAAGCAAAGTTTACAAGCTATTAAATATGAGTCCAAAATATCTCTCCATATATACTAAAACGTGTATCACCAATATTTTTCTTCCTTCCAAGGATAGTTCTATCTAACCAGGTCACTCTCAGCTCAAGTTTTGCATTATCTACATGCTGTTAAAAAATTTCTTTTTTTAGCTTTTAGTCAGACTATTATTTGGGCCCTTGTATATAGTCTTCCTTGCACTTCTTGCACATTTTTGAGCTTGCTTCATCCACAAGGAAAAGATAAGCTTGCTCAGCCTAGAGCTTACACTTAAATTCTCTATTTTAGGGCCCGCTGGTCCCCAACATCATGCTAGTATATTGCAGGTTCCAACACACTCTAGACAGATTTAAATTGGTTTTATAAATATTTGCATGTAGCCATAGCAACAACTGAAATCTTTGTCCATAAGTCACAGAACTCATCAGTTCTGCTGAGTTAAGCAGTAAACTCTCCCTCTAGTTGGAAAAGCTCCTTGAGGAACCTTGACTAGTCACATATGTGGACTGGCCTATAACATCTCTTCAGCCCCTGAGAGCTTATTGAATTGATCTCAGGACTCGCTTAAAACAACCACATGAGGCAGGAGGCAAATGCAGTCATCCAGGTATGAAGAAGTAAATAAATAAGGTAGTCTGGTCTGGCAGTAGCCTTCAAAGTTTAGGTGAAGACTTGACAAGGATTTGGCAACCATGAAGCCTGACTCTGGCTATAAAGGTGTAAGACTGTGATATAATAATAAATGCATACTTCGTCTTTGTCCTCAATTCCTGACACACAGATCCTAAAATCCTTATAATTTTCTGTTGTAATGAGGAGATAGAAATATATTTTGCTATCATATTAAGTCTGCTCCCACCTGAACTCCTTAACTAATCCCTTGGGATTTCACAAGTAATAGGAACACCTTTGGGGCCAACTCTTAGCAGGCCCCTAGATAGCTTCAGGGAAGGGGGTGGCGGCCAGAAGGAGCAAATCTTGCTTTGAAGTTTGGCAATTTCATCACCACTCCCAACTTTCAGAGAGGGAAAAGGAACTAAAGCTTGAGTTAATAGCCAATCATATCCATATGATGAATTCTCCAGAAAAAAACCTAAATGTCATTCAGGAAGCTTCTAGGATGGTAAGCAGATGCACATGTTAAGATGTTCACTCTCCACAGCAACAGAATCTCTTACACTCAGGACAGTTCCAGACCTGTTCCTAAGGATGTCTCCATATGACTAGTTCATTTGTACTTTTTACAATAGACCAGTAATCGTAAAAGAGAAAGAGGGCCCTCCCTGGTGGCGCAGCGGGTTAAAGCACGGCACTGAGAAGCTTAAGCCACTTCCGCATGAGTTCGTCCCGCCTGGCAACGCAGACCTCTCCTGACTCGCCCGCTGCTCCCCTCAGCAGTGTACTTCGCTGATCCGCCTCTTCTGCTCCCCACTCTGTCCCTGGTGAATCTCCTCACCCTCCGCTTCTCTGGCCTGTACCCCAGTTCTGTATGAATAAATAAATAAATCTTTAGAAAAAAAAAAAGAGAGAGAGAAAGAAAAAAAATGTCCCTGAATTCTGTGAATCTTCTAACCAATCACTGAGTCTAAGCAGGGGCAGAGGGACGCTGTAACCAACTTACAGAATATCAATTCTTGTGATTGGCATCTGAAGTGAGGACCCTCTTGTGGACTTACCCCTGGAGTCTGCACTAACTCTGGTCAGGGAGTGGGACTTATATGATGCCCATTTGGTGCACAGGTCAGAAAGTTGCTCCATTTGTGGGGAAACCCACATACTTGATGTCAGAAGTACTAACAGATGCCTTCTCTGGTGGTGCAAGGAGTTAAGGTGCAGCACTATGAAGCTCTCCACAGCCTGAACTGCTTGAATTTGATTCCTGGCCAGGGAGCTGACCCACACAGCTTGGCAGACCTCTCCTGCCTCAACCACTGCTCCCCTCAGTCAATGTATTTCATCTGTTCTGCTCCCCACTCTGTCTCTGGTGAATCCTCTCACCAGCCCCCACCCCACACCTCTGGCCTGTACCCCAGTTCTTGTGTATATAAATAAATAAATCTTTAAAAAAAATAAATAAGAAGTACTCACAGATAAAAACAGTACAGAAAGGAAAACACAAACATGCACAAAGGGAGGTTGCCTCCTCTGGAAAATTAGACGATTAAAATAAAATATGGGGCCCTCTCTGGTGGTGCAGCGGGTTAAAGCGCAGCATTTACAGCTGCGGCCGCTTGGGTGCAAGCTCGATCCCTGCCCCTGAGGTGACCCACATGGCCCGGCAGACCTCTCCTGTCTCACCTGCTGCTTCCCTCAGCAGTGTATTTCATGGGTCTATTTGTTCTACGCACACCTCCCTCCCTACCTCCCCCCGCCACTCTTGAATCTGGTGAGTCCTCTCAGCACCCCTCTGGCCTGTACTCCAGTTCTGTATACATAAATAATTTTTTTAAAAAGAATAAAATATGTCCAGGATTCCTGCAGCTTTTAACTTAAATACCTGAGGCGGCAAAGCGCACACTACGAACACACAGGTTCCCAGAGTGTCAGAACATCAGCGCAGCAGCAGGAGATAAAACAAAAGTAACTGCCAAGATGGTGCGGCACACACATCTTAACAACCCTTGGGCCATAAGGAGGAGCCCAGGGGCAAAATTAGGGGTAACACTCTGACGGCCCTCTGTTTGTTCATGGTGCCATTTTCAAATTGACAGTGTTCAATTTTATCTGCATTTTTACAAAATGTTTTATATAAAAAATTTAAAAGATAAACCTGAACAAACTTAGTTTCTTTCTGTGAACTCCTCCAGCTGACCTGTCCCCAGGATGTAACACAATAGGTGTCTTTAACACCTTGCTAGAAATAGTTCCCCTGTGTCTTTCTTCCATCTCATTTGTGTTTTCTAAGGTGTTTCAATGTTCATAGTTATACGGTGGCCAAAAAAAAACAATAATCACAGAAATGTTACCATAGCAATTTTAAAAGAAGTTAGTCACTAAAGTCAAAGCAAACAATTCATATAAAGAAGTTGATACTTGAATGCATTTATGCAGAGACCAGCAGAAAACCAGAGATAGGCAAAGAGTTAGGATATGCTCAAACCTAACCTATCTTTATTTATTAACTAAAATAAACAGTTCCCATTGCCAGTAAGCTTTCCGAGTCCACATGTAGAAACCGCACAGAATATAAACTCTCAAATGATGATTCAAAAAGAAAATATCCCAAACTTCCCAGGTGGGTGGAAAAGCAGTAGTTTTTGCCCTTACATTGTCCTACTTACGATGTGCTTAACAGTTGGGGGTGGGGATGGGGGGAGAAATCTAACAAGACAATGTAATTCCTAGTAAAAACAAATAGAAATATAAAAACTATGAGCATAGTGTTATTCTTTGCTTTTGCAAAACAAATTTTGGGGTTTATATTTGTAATCCAACTTGCATAATAAAATTCCACTGTCGGCCCTCCCTGGTGGCGCAGCGGGTTAAAGCACAGTACTGAGAATCTGAAGCCACTTCCGCATGAGTTCGATTCCCGCCTGCAGCCTGCCCCGGAGGAGACCACATGGCGAGCCAGACCTCTCCTGACCCGCCCGCTGCTCCCCTCAGCAGTGTACTTCGTAGATCTGCCTGTTCTGCTCCCCACTCTGTCTCTGGTGAAGCCTCTCACCGCCCCTGAGCCTCTGGCCTGTACCCCAGTTCTGTATGCACAAATAAATAAATCTTAAAAAAAAAAAAAAATTCCACTGTCAAACTTTCTCCTCCAACTGGACATTATAAATGTGCTATTCACCTAAAAGTAAGCTCAGAACTAAATACCATTTACTCTTATCAATTCAGTTTAGAACACATTGAGTGCCAATTATATTTCGGGCACTGCATTAAATATAAAGATGAGTAAGACACTGGACAAAATCTGAATTCATTGCTGACTTTGCATGTTCCTGTCAATGTCCAGATTTGACCTTGGCTGGATCTTCAGTGACATTATTCAATATTGTAATCTATTAGAATAAATACAAACTGGATCTTGAGGAATAAAGGGATTAAAAAAATGCAAAACTATAAAAATACTTTCTATTTTGGTCACACTTTAACTAAAATGAAAATGCTTTTGGATGAAATATATTAACATTAACTTTGCTTATCTCATTTTTAATATGGTAATGAAAAGTGTCTAAAAATTTAAGTAACTTACATAGTTTGTATTCGTGGCTCTTATTTCTGTTGGACAGTACTGTTTGTAACAGTTTCATTACTTATTAATCAATTTTTCTATACTGTGATTGCTCATGCAGCAAATCTCTAAAAATCAAGTATCAATTTAGCAAGCAGAAGAAAAGTAGGGAGTACTAAAAAACAATTTCCAGAAACTTTTTTTTAATTTATGTATTATTTATCCAATACCTTCCTCTTCTGAAAACACAGCCCCTCTTCTTTAAGAGACTATGTGAACACCTATTCCCAGAGGATTCTACCACCATCTTGGACATACAGGATAGCCAAGCATGGGCATGAGAGAAGGGTTTCTGGATGCTACTGGTCCAGGGTGGGCAGCTGACCCAAGCTGACCAGTTACAGCTGACCAGTTACAGCCTTTCTCAATGACACAGTGTTTCTGAATCATTTTATTCCAGTTGTCTCTCTTCTATACAGGATACAGTTGAGTCTTTCCTATGAGTCAAATGAGATCATTTTTAGTAATTTCACCCATCAAGCTAACTTTCTCTTTGAAGCTTGTTTTACATCAATCTCCATCCCTTCTGCTCTCTTAGAAGCATTTCTTTTTTGAACCACTCCTTCTTACACAAAGGTTTAAGGTAAGAGTACAAGAGAGAACAAAATGTGGCTTCTTCTTTTTCTCTTATTTGAAAGCAAGTGTCTTCTATGATTATTTAAATGTTTTCTTCTTTTTGTTCTGTATCAATTGGAGGATGTAATAGGAAAAGGAAGTGTTAGGCAGCTGATATTACCTGTGTATCTGCAATTTTTTCTCCTTGATTTTCTTTAATAATTGCAACTGAGAAAGTCTCCCTCGTGAGAGAAATTGTGAAATGTTAAGGTCAATATCTACCAAAGATTGTCTACTATGTTGAAGAAATCCAGTCTACAATGAGAGTCAAAACAAGGTCTACCTCTAATCCACACACTGTACCTCCCAGCAATTTAGCTATTAAAACTTATGGTAGAATATGAGTCAATAAATTCTCAACCTAGAGCATATTTCTCTAGGGTCAGCATTATTAAAGCTGACAGTTCTATAGTCAGGCTGCTTGGATTCATAACCCTTCTCTAAACACTTACTGCCTTGAGTAAGTTGTGTATTACCCTTCTGTGCCTTGGTTGATTCATAACCCTGCTCTAAAAACTTAGTGCCTTGAGTGAGTTGTCTATAACCCTTCTGTGCCTTGGTTTTCTCATATAAAATGAGAATGACAAAAGTATTAAGCCAAGATAGCTGTTATTAGAATGTGATGTAAAGCTGTTAATATCTGGGAAGCTCTTAACATAATACAAATGCATATACTTAATGCTTAATAAACACTAGCATTTATTAGTACTAGTAATTCAAATTAGATTTCTACCATTTATAATTCTAAGAAAGCTCAGTGAGCTGATATAAAAGACTCTTTTAGAAGTGTTGTTTAGTCCAGGGGATGGAAGAGTTTGTTGTGCGCCTGCTTTGGAGTAGATGGTTCAATTAACTTTCAGCGACCTGCTGGAAGAATGAGGAGGCCCATTAAGTCCCCATAGTAATAAGGTGATGGCAATAAGAGGTTGGAAATTAGAAAACTAAACTTCCTTCCCTCCTAAAATTTCTTTGGCTCCCCCCACCCCAATGGTATTATTTATTTTTAATTGATAAACTCAGACACTGGAAAAGACACTACTAAGGAATCTGTCCCATGAGTTGAGATTATCCTAGGGTAAAACATGCCCTACAGAGAGTGGAGATGTCCACTAAGGAGAGTTAAAAAGGGTTTTCTGGAAGAAGGAAAAGAGAAGTTCAAGACAAAGGAAATGGTTAGAAACTGAGGATTATTTGTGATGAGGTTGGCTTGTAAAGAGGTTCTACTGTTATTAGATTTTTTTTCCTGAGAACTTACAAAACTATCAGATTGGTCAATCATTTTTAAGATTTTCTTCCTAATTATGCCTCCTTTCTGTCCTTTACAAACACCTAGCAAAGCCTATCACACACATATTTCCTTTTGGAGCACTACATCATAAGAAATTAAGCCAGTGTCAGGGAAAACATATCCCTGGCATCACCCCACACAGCAACAGAATGTGGATTGAGAAAAGTCATCCCAAAATTCTAGGTGGTGATCAGCAGTTGAAGCAGAAAGGGCTCTAGATGCAACTGCAAACAAGACAGAGATGTTCAGAGAAGCGGCTACTATGTGGAAACTGAAGCTCTTCATTCCCAGACGTAGAGAAAGAAAGCCAGAGGATCTGCGGAAAGGATAATTTGGGGCAGACATGCATTTCCAAACACTGTATCACTTGGCTTTAATCAGTTGATTTCTAAAATGCTCACTCCTGCTTCCATTCAGCATTTTTTTAAAGATTTATTTATTTATGCATACAGAACTGGTGTACAGGCCAGAGGTGCAGGGGCGGTGAGAGGCTTCACCAGAGACAGAGTAGGGAGCAGAACAGGCAGATTGATGAAGTAAACTGCTGAGGGGAGCAGTGGGCAAAACAGAAAAGGTCTGCTATACCATGTGGATCACCTCCCTGCTCAGGGATCAAACTTGTGAGCTCATGCTGAAGCAGCAGCAGCCAGCTTTATAGTGCTGCACTTTAACCCACTGTACCACTAAGGAGGGCCCACTATTCAGTACTAATTCAAATACCTAGTCCAACTTAACCAGAAAATACTAAGGAAAAAAGGCAAACTTTATGTTTTAAAGGTGAAATTTTATTATACCCTTAATTTTAACTGCCCTTGCCAATTACGTGAGAAAGAACTCATTCTAGACAAGGTTCAAAAGAAGAATATTTTCATCTTTATTGCGAGAGAAAAAAAAAAGTCACCATATACCCTAAACTTGCTCTTTCTCAGAATTCTTTAAATCTACAGGAAGTCAAAGGGAAACAGAAGGGCTCCCACAGGATGCTGTCCTCAAAGAGAACAGTCTCTGAAAAATAATTCTTCCCAAGTCAGGATGTAGCTGGAACGAAACAGATAATAGCCAAATTCTTTTTTTTCACTCATATATTTAATGCCGTCATTAGACAAACTGGCTAAATGTGTTTCAACAGATAGAGGAATCTGCCTACTTACAAACTGTGTAATCAAAGAAATGCACTGCTTTTCTACATAGTATTTTATGAAATATTACATAATTTTTTAAGAACATGCTTTAGTTTTACTCATTTACTTATTTTGTAATGTTTTTCAAAAGGTTCAGGTATCACTAGAAATAATAAAATGGTAACATGATTTTCAATTACAGTAAAGTGAGGGTTTTTTAACTATAATCTTCAATGAGCTAGAACTGATTGCTCAAAAGACGTACCTAAGGCCTACAAATGAGTTATCATGCCTAAGCAACCAATTCCAAAGAATTGACTATCAAATATTTTACTCATTTATTAAATCAGAGTGTACCTACTTATGCCTTTAATACAAAATTTTGATAATAAGAGTATATAGAAAGTTCAGATAAAAAAACTGTCAATAAATTCACTATTGAAAGAACACATCTCAACATAATAAAGGCCATATACAACAGCTAACAACAGGTTCAACAGCGAAAAGTGGAAGCTTTTCCCTTAAGTAACAACAAGGATGGCAATTCTCCCCCTTATTTACTCAATATAGTAAAGTCCTAGTCCGAGAACTGGAAATTCTATCCACAAGAATCAGTATAAAGAAATAAAAGGCATCCAAGTTGGAAAGGAAGAAATAAAATTGTTCTGGTTACAGATGGCACAATATTATATAAAGAAATCCCTAAAGACACCCAAAACAAATTGTTAGATCTGATAAAAGAATTCAGTGAGCTTATAGGATACAAGGTCAATATACAAAAATCAGTTGCATTCTTATATACTAACAATGAACTAGAAAAATAAATTAAGTAAGCAACCCCATTTATAACTGAATCAAAAAATACTTAGGAATAAATGTATCCAAGGAGACAAAAGATCTCTATATTGAAATATAAAACAATGATGAAAAAAAACTTAAGACACAAATAAATTTAAAGTATGCATGTTCATGTACTGGAAAAATTAGTATTGCTAACATACCCCTGTTACTCAAAGCAATATGTGAGTCAATGTAATTTCTATTAATTCAAACATCATTTTTCAAAGAAATTGAAAAAATAATCCTAAAATTTGTATGGAACCACAAGATTCCAAATATGCAAAGCAACTTGGGGGTTGGGTAAACAGACTTTAAATCATATTACAATGCTATAGCAATCAAACAGTATTGTATTAGCATAAAAACACATATTCAATCAATGGAACAGACTAGGGAGCCTATAAATAAACCAACATATATCTGGGAAATTCTTTTTTGACAAAATAGTCAAGAGTTTGAAATAGAGAAAGAATAGTATCTTCAACAAATAAATAGTGTTGGAAAGACTTGGTAGTCACATACAAAAGAATGAAACTGAACCCTGTACACACTCATGAAAAACAACTCAAAATGAATTAAAGACTTGAACATGACTTAATATCACAAAGCTCCTAACAGAAACCATTAAGGAACAAGTTCATTGATACTGGTCTTGACAATTATTTTTTTAATAAAGGTAACAAAACAAAAAAGATAGTGTATTACATCACACTATCTCTCATATTCGTATTACACACACATATAGACACAAAGAAAATGAGGCCTTATGTGTTCTTGATTTTTTTTATTGAAGTACCATCACATTACATTATATAAGTTTCAAGTATTCATCATTCAAAATTAATGCCTGTATATCCCACATTTAGTTTACTATTCTAAAAGTCAAATTCTATACTTCACCATACAATTTGTAACTGATTGCCCATTTCTCTTCTTCCTTTCTTTTACGTAACCTCTGATTGGTATTTCAGTCTAAAAGTTTGTTTGTTCCCTATATAAAAATGAAGTAAGTTTTTTTTTAACTTGTGTATATTTTCCCCCACTGTTAACTGCTTTAAGCATTTCTATTGAGCACCTGTATTAACAGGTGCATCCCAGTACATGTACGCATGGGGGTCTAGATGGGTGGGAAATGGCTGTGTGCTTCGAGCATTCTTCAGTTGAGCTTTTCATGTGTGTGTTTATCTAACAGAGTAGCAGTTGAGAGTTCACACTCTGGAATCTCACCACACAGGTTCAAACCTCTGCTCTATAATTTATTAGTGATGTGACAATGGAAGGTTACCTAACAGTCAATTGAACAATTGAGACATGAAGCCTATTGTGGCTTTAAATTCCATTCACATGGCAAATTGCTTAAGAGAAGCAGCAGGATCATTATGTTACCACCACAACCTACACCAAATCATTGGATTTCAACCATGCCTCACTTCCTCATTATAAATGTATGACAGACTGGGGAACCAAATGGAAAGGAATTCATGACAAAGCAACCAGAAAGAATGATAAAAAAGATGGATTGAAAGCAAGACTTCCAGAGAAAGAGGAAGTTGCTATCACAACATGATGTGTTCATAGCTATTGCTTTTTCCCCACCCCTGGACACCTGCTGAGTCCAGGGAGGATATAGGCCATGAGAGAAAAAAGTACAATGAGCAATGAGAAAGACCCTTCCACTCTGCCAGGACACAGTGCAGCTCAGATGCCTTGAGGGATTCAGATGTCCCACAAGGGTCTCAAAGGCCCTATTGTCCTGGTGACACCAAACAGCCTTTCCTGCCAGGAGCCACAGAGCACCTGGGAAACAACAGAAGAGTGTGGAATCTTCTGGACCATCAGTGCATTCCACGATCACTCACAATCATGCTCACAGATGAGAGAGATGACACCAAGTTTTAAGCAGGTCAGAAGGAGAGGACAGGGGTCCCATACTAAACTACCAGACTACTCAAAAACTGACAAAGTCAGAACTCCCCAGAAATAACCAGGCAGGGAATTCAAGGAAGGTGTAAGAATTGGTGGAAGCCATAGAAACAGAACTCCTAAAGGCCAATGTCATGCCACTGAACATGCCCAGCACTATGATGTTCCTAGAAACCAGTGGTTATGGTTACAGCATTCTCAACAGCTGAGAGCTACTGGGTAGAGGGAATGGCAGGAGTCTATGAATTTTACTTAGCAATTTTCTGACTTGAACCAAAATCAAGGAAGGAATGTAACATTTCTTGTGAGTAAATGATTGAAATGCAGTTCACTGGATATATATCCAATCAACTGATGAGCTGATAAGACACTTAACATATTAAATGGTACTTTTCTGCCCAAGATAAGCATTCTAATAAAAAATCGCTATTACCATTTTAGTAATTAAAATGACTACCCAGCTGAGTTTATTTAATCCAAGACCTTTGAATCACCTTCAAGTTTTATTCTTATGATAACTAGTATCTCAAAAGAAATGTTTGCAAGTAAATATTTTTATAGATGAGACCTAATGTTAATTAACACACATCCCCTACTAAAAGCAAGCCAAATTTTCTGTATAGGTGTGTGCGTCTGCAGGTTAGATATATTTTTTTATTAAAATTATTTGGTTTTCCAAATAAATATTCATAAGTATATATGGCAGTTAGCTAAGAATAATGTCACAAATCAGAGGTTAAGCAACCACAAGCTACAGAACTCTATTGTGCAAACCTAGATCTTCCGGCAAAGGCCAAGAATTTTCCTATCAAAAAAATAGCAGTACAGTGTTACTTTTTTTCAAATTCCCCTTTATGGTAAAGATCACATTCCCTACAACTTATATTCATCTGGTTCTAGCTTTACCAAAAAAAACAAAAAAACATAATACAGAAAACATCAACTCTGTCATATGCACTGACAGTCCTTTTTTTTTAGATTTATTTATTTGTGCGTACAGAACTGGGGTACAGGCCAGAAGTTCAGGGGCAGCAAGAGGCTTCACCAGAGACAGATTGGGGAGCAGAACAGGCAGATCTACGAAATACACTGCTGAGGGGAGCAGCGGGCTGGTCAGGAGAGGTCCGCTGTGCCATGTGGTGACTTCTGGGGCAGGCGGGGATCAAACTCATGTGGAAGTGGCTTTAGCTTCTCAGTGCTGTGCTTTAACCCCCTGCGCCACCAGGGAGGGCCTGCACTAACAGTTCTTATTTTAAAAGTGATTTTGTCTTCTTAGTAAGCCATTCAGAACCAAAACATTACATCAAACCACTTAAAACTGAATTCTATCAAATGGGAGCAATTTCATTATGCTTCAGTCTACATGTCATATAATTTTAAATGAGTCATGAGTAATAGTACAAATAAAGATATTCTGAGCAATAAATAATAAGTATTGTTTTATCTATTTCTTCACCCCAATTATTTTTACTTGGTTCCTCAAAAAGATCTAACTT
Organism: Condylura cristata; assembly: GCF_000260355.1. Lineage (NCBI taxonomy): Eukaryota > Metazoa > Chordata > Mammalia > Eulipotyphla > Talpidae > Condylura > Condylura cristata. The sequence goes on along the minus strand of NW_004567127.1, from coordinate 10,048,024 downwards.
ATACCTTTGACCTCAAATTGCAGCAAATTATGTAACTGAAACTTTAATAAGTACAGAGGTTTCATTTACAGAGAGAGGAACAATACCCAACCATATGAACAGACTGTCCCTGTTCAATAAATTATATTTAAATATATATATTTATTAACATTTTCTAGCATGCATTTATGTCAAGCATTATATGATGATAATCTTAAACATGACATTATATGTATAATCCTCTCAGATTAATAGGTAAAGTAATTTATAGCGAGGAAATTCAGGAGTCACTATTTCTCTTCTTAAATTGGTTTTCTTGATTAATTAATGATATCATTTCTGAAATTTCTGACTATCTTGGAGACTTTCTCACCCTTATGCCTATGATCACTGTGATCAACATTTTTAAAGTTAAAAACTTTCATAGATGTAAATATATGCATGGAAGGGCTATGAAAGAGAAGGTATTCTTGGTATTATAAAACTTCTAATGTGTTATTTTCATTCTTTTCTGCCCCACTCCCAATCATATTTAATACATAATAAATTATTACTATTTCTACTGTTATGTACTTATCAGAAATTTTAAATAAGTGGCATATGGATTTTAAATTTTGTTGAACTTAAAAGTGTAGTAATATTTTCCATGATATGAATAGTACAGGATTAGAAACAATAGAAAACACCAAGTGTGGAAGAGATTATATTTCAATACTTTATCAACTGCTGCCTCACTGCTGTAAACCTTCTGTGGATTTCTTATTTTGGCAAATCTGGACATTGGTACTTTTTTCTGTAACAAAACTAAAAGCTTTTGTCATGAAATATTCAGAATATGTGCAGAAAGGGGAGAAATTATTGACTGACTATACTTGATTCTTGTTTCAGAAAAACAAATTGTCAACTTTTCCAAAGATGGCCAAACTTCCTAAAATAGAATAAAGAATGCTTTCAAATTCTTTTTAGATCCACTGTTAATACAGAAAGAAAAAAAATGGGGAAGAAAGTATGATGACATGGGATATTTTTCATGAAAAAAGCAAGGGATAGAACAATTGCATTATATTACTAACAAAATCCAAATTAGGAACTGGTCTTATTTATTTACCAACATCACAAATAGAAAAAATGTTATCCTGAGCAAGCTACAGCCACTTTAGCCCTAGATGAAGAAAACATGCTTATAAAATTTCACAACTTTTGAAATGAAAGAATCTTGTGAATGTAGTAGCCCAATCTCAATACTAAAGCTATGAGAATAACATAAGTTAAAGGGGGAAATCCATCCAATTGAAAGAAAATCCCCTGGTTTCTTTTCTATTTCTTTGTTAGTAAAGAGTAAGCTTAAAACATCTTCATTTTGGCCCTCCCTGGTGGCGCAGCGGGTTAAAGCACAGCACTGAGAATCTGAAGCCACTTCCGCATGAGTTCGATTCCCGCCTGCCGCCTGCCCCGGAGGAGACCACATGGCGAGCCAGACCTCTCCTGGCCCGCCCTCGTAGATCTGCCTGTTCTGCTCCCCACTCTGTCTCTGGTGAAGCCTCTCACCACCCCTGAGCCTCTGGCCTGTACCCCAGTTCTGTATGAATAAATAAATAAATCTTTAAAAAAAAAAAAACATCTTCATTTTGAGATTGAAGCATGGTACCATTGAGATAAGTTTTCTAAAAATGATTTGTTCCATTTTCTTCTAGTCAATTATCAAAAAAATCATTGTTTTTTAAAATTTTAAAACACTATATTCTTTGAAACCAAAAATCTAAAAATAATTAAATAGCAATCAAGGGGAAGAAAAGTCAGTGAAGCCTTTAAGACAGATAGCCTGGAAATGTGAGTCATACCTGGTCATGCTTAGGTAAACTCTCCACAGAAATGGAGCACTCTGGAAATGGATTCCATTAGCAGGACCATGCCCACTAACTCTGTAAATAACCTGAAATTACAGGGTGCTTTAAGGAAGGCTAGACATTTTTATAAGGTTTAAAGACTTTATCTTCTTTCTAGATAACATTTTTTGAACCAGATGTCAATTTTAGAACTCACACACCTATCACTCAAGGATTCTTAATGATAGAATAGAACATGTTTTACTCCTCTATTTACTCAGAAGTTATATTCATTGTATATAACTCTATATGAAAAGACACTAGAAAATTCTGGCTGGTTGCTTCAGAGCCTGATAAGTAATTCTCATAGGATACTTACACATTTTAGACTTGAAGTAATTTGATTCTTATAAAAAACATTCATTGAGTATCTTCTAGTTTGAATACATTAAAAGTAAACACAGATTTAAATAAAAAGTCAAATTTTATTCTAAAATCAAAGAATAATAGTATACATCTAATAAACCCTATTAGAAATGACCATTATCTTTAGCGATTATCACAAAATTAAATACAAAGCATGTATAAAAGTACTGAACAAAATTTTTTTCTCTGATTTTAGAGACATAGCAACCAAACACAATCTAAATATTGATTCAATTCTACTTCAAAGAACTCCATTTAAAAAATACTTTAGGGAAAAATGATAAAATATGTGCATAGTCTAGAGATTAAATGTTAGGAAAGTAAATTTGTTATGTTAATAAATATGTTGTTTGTTATGTTAATAAATATAGTATAGCTAAAAGGGAAGATCTTTATTTTGAGAGATACAAAGCCTGAAATATTTAGGGAATAAATTTCATGATACTTGCCTATGATTTAGTTTGAAATAGTGCAGCAAAAATAGCATTAAATGTGAAAAGTGTGTATACAATATAAGGTAAAGCAATTATGTAAGGTCTTAACTTCTGAATAACAGACATAAGTAGTGACTTAGTAATCTTTCTATATTTCTATGCATTTGATTATTTCTGCAGTTTTTTTTTTTAATTCTTAAGACTTTTTATTTCATTTTTCCCAAATTCTCCCAGGCACAAAAGCTTTTAAGCTAATTGAAAAGCTCATTTTCCATATTAATCTTTTTTTTATTTTCTTAACTTCAGGACAACTATGATAAATGTATTCCACAGACTGGCCAATATAATGATAGCTTCCCTTCCTCTAAACAGCTTCCAATTTTTTTTCAGTTTTAAGCCTTCTCATCCTTACATGTTCTGTCTTATGTACATTGTCATAAGACATATCAAGATTATTAGAAGGTTGTAAGCAAATAAGAATCTCTTCAGTTGAAGAGATAAAGACTTAACAGAGCATAATTACAATCTTCATGTATTTGATGAATTATCCTACAGAACATTTAGAAATTAATTCTATGTGTTTCAAGATGAATGACAAGAAATAAGGCACATTATGTTTTTATCATCAGTGAATAATTAATATCCTTAATTAGACATGCTGATACATAGGAGAGTCCTGTGTCATACCTGGAAATCTTTGAAATTCTATAGTAGTGCATTACCTATGAGCCCAAAACAGTATAGAAAAATGATATGTATTAATTAGTTATATATCTACCTAGATGTCTATTTACTTATGAAAATCTTGGCAACATCTAGTGAACAAAATCCTAGTTACAACAAATATTAAAAACCCTCATCAACTTTTTTAGTAAACCAATGCTATCTAGTATCATTTTTATCATGATTTAGCAGTCTTATCACATATAGCATCATGAAATTTTAATTTATTAGCTACCTAAGAATTTATACTGATAGTCAATAGTTATATTTTTCTGCTATTTCTTCCTCAAAACATTCTAAGATTGTTAAGAAAAATATCCATAGCAACACTAATTTGCTTTCAATAAATTGTTTCTGTGTGACAGGATGAATCAACAGAGACATTGGTTAACCCAGGAGCGTGATATTTAATTACCAATTTACTTGTCTGTACAACCAGCAGTGTTGCAAACTCTTTAATGTTTGAGCTATGTATTTCCTATCAACAGGATTCTCTAGGAACGGAGAAAAGTATTTTCCACATTTATTTTTTCTGTTTTTTTTTTTCTTTTGTAGCTTATGCACATCTGTAGGAATAAAGGAGTGCTGGCATTTGCTTTCCATGCTAGTGAGGAATGGCGTGGAACTGGATGTTTGCTCTCATCTGCAAGGATTAGCAGAGGAAGTGTGTGTCAGGGCGCTGAGAGCCCCAAACAACTCCAGGAAACAATACTTGGCAGTTGCTGCCGTTGCATGGAGTCTGGCCACTCAGGCTTCCTCTGGATAGAGTTTAGTTTCTGAGTCACTTGTTTTCCACCTAAAGCACTTCGTGTTTGGAAGATTGCATTGGAGAGATCCTTTGGGGCTTTCTCTAGTGGGCCTCAATATCAGTTATAACACCATTGTAAGTTACATGTGCTCCTGTGTCATTTCTCTTCACTGTGAACTCTATTTATCTTCCAGTCATCCAGAAGCCAAGGAGTGAATTTTCTCTTCTTACCTTTTCATGGAAATCATCAATTTCTAAAGGTCTAAAAGTTCTGAGCCTCTGTGTCCCTCCTGCCAATGTTCTAGTAAAGGCCTGCATTGTTATTCAACCAGATTACTTTAGGAGACCCTATAAAGCTTTTTCCCACTGGCAGCTTCCATTGATCTTAAGTTATCTTATATTTACCTATTAACAACCACTCACTGGACCTTTGTGGAATTGATGGAATACTCCAGGGCCCCCACACTCTGGACCCAGTGTCTCCAGGATCTCAAGTTCCAGGTTACACTCACACTATGAGAACTGTCTGAAAAACCCCAACATTACATTTGGATCCCCCTTCTTATTTTACTACCTGACTTCCCCTCTGTCAAGAAGGCACTCTCTTCTACTTGGAAGCAGAGCAGTGAAGCATTAAGAACATGATGTTGAGTTAGACACCCATTGTTTCAGATCTATGCTCCACTGCCTACAAGCTATGACCTATTTTTATATCTCTGAGCTTCAGTTTCTTTGGTCATAAAATGAAGATAAATATTAACATCACAGGGTTGCTCTGAGGACAGAGTAAAATGGTGACATAAAGATAAGGCACTGTAAGTGCCTGATATGTAAGTCCTCTTATTTTGCTAGATTCAGTGTAGGGATTACACTTCAAGGAACTTTCCTTAACCACAAAGGATGAAGTTGATCCCTTTCTCTTGCATTCCTCTACAATCCCTTTTCATTTGTCAATTACTGCACTTGGCTGCTGCATTGCAATCATTTATTTACATCTTCTGCAAAAATGAGGCATTCTTGAAAGACAACATTAAAAGTTTTTGGCTTTACTTTCCTTTGAGATCAGGAACAAGACAAGGGTGTCCATTATCACCACTGTTCTTCAACATAACACTGGAAGTTCTAGCCAGAGCAATAAGGCATACAAGGAATCCAAATAGGGAAAGAAGAAGTAAAACTATCCTTATTTGCAGACAATATGTTCATATGGAAAACCCTAAAGGCATACAAGGAATCCAAATAGGGAAAGAAGAAGTAAAACTATCCTTATTTGAAGACGATATGTCAATTTATATGGAAAACCCTAAAAGCTCCACAGAGGAACTAATCAAAACCATCCACCAGTTTAGCAAGGTAGCAGGTTATAAAATCAACACACAAAAGTCAGAGGCTTTCCTATACACAAACAACCAATCAGAAGAAGCAGAGATAAAAAAAAAAATCCCCTTTTCAATTAAAACAAAAACAATCAAATACCTGGGAGTCAACCTAACAAAGGAGGTAAAAGACCTCTACAAATAAAATTACAAAACACTGTTAAAAGAAATACAAGAAGACACCATGAAATGGAAAGACATCCCCTGCTCAAGGATCGGGAGAATTAACATCATCAAA
>NW_004567127.1:10020986-10040659 GCF_000260355.1 Condylura cristata | reverse complement strand
ATTATGGTGATGGCACACGGGTGACTTGGTGATGGGAAACCCGCGGGGATTACAATTGAGATGGAAAAAAAAAAACGTACAAAATGATGTAAAAATAAACTTTTGTAAAATTAAAAAAAAAGTTTTTGGCTTTAAAGTCTCTTAAAAAATATATTAACAACCTTCAGCATAGGTATAATGATACACAAGTTACTATGTCATAGAAATTACAATGTCTAGCTACAGAGCACTTAAAATAAATGCAAGTAAGTAAAAAATCATAAATTATGTTTATCATGCAGTTATAAACAAATTTGGATACATGTAGTTATAAAGTTACACCAGAAAATATACCCAAGTATACTATATCTGGGTATAGCCCTAAACCTGTATCTATGTGTGTATTTACATGCATATTAGAACTACATTAGAAAGATTTCTTTTAAGGTACTGCCTAAAAGATTAAATGTAAAAATCTGGAGGAATCCTTGAGCTAAAGACTGAAAGATCATTTTCAGCTCTCCAACTAGATTTTCATTTCAAAAAATACAATTCCCGTAACTATACCAAATGGAGATGCAAAATCAAAGCAATGTTCTTTGCATGCTTAATTTCTTTACAAAGCCTTTATCTCCCCCTTAGTATATGTATGATTGAGTCTTTACCACTCTCAAAGATTTAAAGGAACGTCAATTTTACAGAAAATAGAGTTCACCTGGAAAAAAAACTAAAAGCTAAGTGTAGAGGTGTTCAGAAGGATCACACGAGGAAGAATTATCAAAGCAAAACATGACTTTGGAAAAAATAACACACACATTACACTTACCAATAAGTGATATTTTAGAATCAAAGAAATTTTAGAATTTCAGATGCTGAGTCTGAGTTAAAGGGCTACTCCAAGGTGCATTGCTGTAAGAAGTAGAACTAGACTCTGACTGGAATTTAATTTGAATAAATAGGCGGTAGTACTAGTACCTCCTCCCACCAGGTCTTCATTACTTCAAAGAAGTTTTTCTTTATTTTTTTAAAGATTTAGTTATTTATTAATACAAGACATTGGGTACTGAGGCCAGAGGGTGAGAGGATTCACCAGAGACAGAGGGGGAAACAGACAGATGGTTTGATTGAAATACACTGCTGAGGGGAACAGCAGGGAGACAGGGGCTGCGGAAAGCCTCACAGTGCTGTGCTTTAATCTGCTGCGCTACCAGGGAGGGCCCCAAAGAAGTTTGTCTTACCATCCTATGGAAATTTGCTTCCTCCAATAGTTTATCGTTTTACCGTTTCCTCAAAGCTACTTATCACTGGTTATAATTATCTTGTTTATTTATATTTTATTTGTGTGGTTTCCTGAACTCAAGTGCACCTACACAGGGGTCATGGGCTGACGAATGAAGCAGCCCTTGGCCCAGGCCTTGCAGGCTGGGCAGCCAGCATTTCAGGGATGAAGGAAAGACAGCTGAGCTGCTCAAGAGAGGCAGCACTGAGTGAGCCCCAGCCCTGTACCTCACCTATCTACTTCATCCCAGACTCCGACACATTCCTCATAGCAACCCTAGCAGGCAGGAGGCATCACCATGGCCACTTCACAGGTCAAAACATGGAGGTTCTGAGAAGTGGCATGACCTTCCCGCACAGGCATCTGGGGACGATACAGGGTGAAACCCAAGTTTGCTTGATCTCAAAATGTCAGAATGAGGAGGAGGAGGAGAACCGATTGAATATGTCATGGTCATATTTCTGTTGGTCAAAGAAAGTTCAAGGTCCAGCTGGAACTTAGGAAAAAGTTAGAAACAAGTCAGCAAGGATAAACTTTGGGGACTCAGTGCATCCAAGCTCTGGGTTCCAGATTAAGCCACACTCTCAAATTTGAAGCTGCGTGTACAAGTGTGTGATCTTCAAGTAAATCACTCAAGACAGGAGAGAGAGGGATACTGGAGGACTGGTGGAGGGGAGGGGAGGAGAGAGCTCCTGATAAAGGGTACAATATGGATAAATATTAATTTGAAAGCTTAGGACTTTGGCAATTTGGTGGGACTGAAGCATGGGAGGAAAGGGGGTAGAAAAGTGAGAAATATGGTTAGAAAATGGCTCTATCAATGGGTAAAGAAATATCACTGAGACATAAAAAGGAATGAAATCATGCTGATTGTGACAAAACAAGCAAACTTTGAGGACATTGTGCTAAGTGTGTAATAAGTGAGACAGAGAAAGACAAATACTGTATAATCCAACTAATAAGAGGAATCTTAAACAACACAGAAATGAATTTTCATTGGTAGTTGCAGGAACCAGAGACTAAGGAAAACAGAAGATATTGTCAAAGGATATTAACTTCTGCTAAAAGATCAGTAAGTTTGGGGAATCTGTTATAAAACCGTATTGTGTACATGAAAGCAGATCTCCAATGTTCTGACTATAAAAAAAAAATAAGTAGCTATGTGATATGATAGACCTTTGAGGTGTGGCCCTCAGGCCACCTGCATCCTATGAGAAATTCAGGAAGCTTTGGGTGGAAGGATCATTTTGTAACGGAGAAAACTGGCAGAGTTCCAAGGAGATACACAAGTAGTTGGAAACCACTATGGGGTCTCAGTTGTCAAGGATCATTGTGTCTGTATACATGGGTGCTGTGGACTGGAACGGGATGGGGAGATTAATCAGGCAAAGACCACAATTTGACCTGCACATTCTGGGCAGGAAGGGGTCCTTGTACCCTTATGCACAAACACTCAAGTAGACCAGTCAGGCTGGGAAGGGTAAAAACATACAAACTGTAAGACACAGCCTGAGCAAATACTCTTCTGTGACATAAGGCATTACAGATGGGACAGAAATTTGAGCTCACAATGAAAAGGCAGCTTGATGGTAGCAAGTCCGCTAATAAGCTATAGGAGGGGAAGTAAAAGCACAAAATCCTCTTAGTGGAAATCATACAGTGATGAAGTGAATTTCCATTTATTAATAATTTTTAAATATATTTATTACATCATCCTTAATTTTTGTACAGTGTATTATTTCCCTGTAAAATTCCCACACTAGTTCACCTGTGTGCCATCACCATAGTCCCTTGTGCTCTAATAATTTTTAAAGTCCTTTTCTACATTAACCATTCCATCTAACTCTTTGTTTTCTCAGCAAGCTCATGTTTATTTTTAAATGGCAATGGATTTAAGGAGCTAAAGAAGAAAACTACCTCTGATCCTGAATCTGAAGTACATGCTATTTTGGTTTACATCCTGAGGGGCTAGAAGGGAGAGGAGAGTTGATGAATGTTAAACTATCATCTACCATCAGTAAAAGTCTCATTGCTCTTTGCCAATCTCTTAGCAAAACCGTATGTACAGAAAAAGAAATGAACCATTCTTACCACAAAAACGTAGGAAAATATATGTATAAGATATAAATGTATGTATATTATAAGGTGCTTAATCTGAGGCAGAAATAAACTGAGTATTGAGAAAATCCCACTAGAATTTTTGTCTTTTTACATAGCCACCTTCAAAACTCAGAATGATCTATTTATCCAAAGCACTGATTCCAAATTGGGTCTAAACTGATTCAAAGACTTTTGAGCAATATGCCAGACATATTTTATATGTGTGTATATATTTTTACATCTTTCTTCATTTTGTACATTTTTTCATCTCAGTTGTAATCCCTGTAGACTTCCCATCACCACCTCACCCACATGCCATCACCATAGTCCTGTGTGCTATTCCTACCCCAGTTTTGATCCTGTTCTCCTCTCTCCTCCCCCATAGAATGTCTCTGGTTTATATTTAGTTGATGTCCATTTTTATTTTATTACATTTACTATATGTATTTTTTCCTGATACCTTACACATCTGCTATGAATGATTTTGCACACAATACTAATGATAAAGAACTGATCACAAATATATACAAAGAGCTGATGAAACTCAATATGCCAGGCATTTTCCATATATTAACCTTGTTTTCACAGTTCTGTATGACAGTATCATTAATTCTCACACTCAATTCAAAATTCAGTTCCTATGTTGACTACAAATCTTATTAGAGTTGTAGCAATCGTGATATTAAGAGTAATAACAGCTAATACTTATCAAGTATATACTGAACCTACATCCTCTTAGGCATTTCACACACACTTCATTAATAATCCCCTAACCACAGCTTAAAGATGAGGAAACTGAAACATAATGAGATTAAATAACTTGCCCAAGAAACATTCTAACAAGGTGTAGAAATGAATTCAAACTGAGCTCCAACTCAGAAACTATATTCTTACCCAAAACACACAACAATGTTCCCCAGCCACTGCTCTAGACTCCTGCCCAAACCTTAACATATTGGTGATATTACCCAAGTGCTACTAAAATCAGCTGCAACTACTTTGGCCAGGTGTGATTCTCTTTGATTCAAGAAAACATATCACTTTACACCTTGCAAGCTGGTTTACAATACTGGGAACAACAGTCTGGATTCTGCCGGTAGTGAGAAACAGGCCCTTACCCCACCCCCAGCCACCAGGGGAAGGAACTGACTTCATCACTCATCTGGACAGCAACAGCAACCTGATCTCAATTACTCACTAGAAATGGTCTCATTAAAGAAAAATCCCACGCGCTTCTGCGCCGTGAACGTGCCAACAGACAGCTCAGTAGGAAATGTTTCCAAACAGCAAACACGTTCATCAGAAAATGACAATCTGAACAGAGCAACAAAAATCCCTCACAGGCAACATGGAAATGAGCAAATTCACAAACCCTGTTGCAATGTAAAAGGTCATAAAATTAATAATTTGTAATCCCACAGAGAGGAACTTTTTATTAAATTTCTCCAACAGTCAATATGTGCTTCTACCTTTTTTCTGTTACTAGAAAGTTAGAAAAGGATTCATCTTTTTTAAGTAATTTTTTTTTTTTTAGAATTGCACAGAAACACAAGCCTAAAGTCAAAGAAGTGCTGTGATTCTTCAAGGGGGAGCGGCGGTCCCCGCAAACTCAGTTCAGGAATGAGACTGAGCAGTGTCAGACAAGGACTACTCCGCCAGGACACTTTTCAATATTCAATAATCCTGAGAGAATAGAATTTAACCTCAAGGCATCTTGCTGCCTTACAATGAGTTCAAGCTGCTCACACATTCCTCATTCCTGTGGGTGATTTTTTTTTTAATCAAAGTATACATAAAGCATTCAGAACTTTCTAGTTGATTGACATATGCATGTGAATTGAAATGTGTACCCCATAACACTGGTAAGAGCTAAACTGCAGTAATCAAAATTTACACTAAAAGGAGAAATTTGTCCTTCTAGAGTGCACAAAACATATATTCTTCACAAACCATAAATTAAAAGAAAAATGATCATTCCTGTGGATCAACACATTCCCAGGATTTTCCTAATTTCCAGAAGGAAACACCCATATCAAAGCCTCTAATAGGAATCTATGACTCAAGCAGGATCTTAAATCTAGCTCCTCTTCTTAAATATAAACTGTCATTGGGGTACCAAGTGACAAATCACTTGTGCACTTCAATTTTACCAATATGTCTTTGGTTTTCTCCTTTAAGTTCTTTTCTATGAGCATTCACACTATAGCAATTCTCAAAATACAGACAACAGACAAGAAAAATACAGAAGTCAGAAGGCCTGTACTCCTAAGCCTGTTCTGTCCACAAACAAGGAGATCTTAAAATACCATTCTTCTCAGTCCAGTCCTTCGTTTCTTCATCTGAAATTATTTCATTCACAAGATTATTACAAGAATCAAATGAAGTCAATGATATGAAACATCCTGAAAACTTCAAAATGCCATAAAAACACTCAATATCGTTGTTAAAAAATCAAGACGGTCTTTAAAAAAAGTATTCAATTCACTATTTGTATAAACTAAAACGGTGATGCACACACATATATTTTTCATGATAAGTGGAAATTAAGTGAAACCCCAAAGAATGGAGAGAAATAAAGTAGCCCATCTAACTTATGAAAATATACATTCACAATAGTAAGAATTATTACATCTCTGAATTAACACCCCTCGTATTTTTTCAAAATGAAAATTTAAAACTTCATTAATTTTCCCAGTTCCACCATTTACAAGCTAGGATGTGTAAACAGGGACAGGAGCAGTGCTGACGTGGTAAGACGGGTGTACAGATGATCTTACGGTGACACGGGTGCTGAGATTCTGTATGCTAGGCCCTTTACACTGTGACAGCACATTGTGTCGGCCCCTGGGACATGTGCTCCCGCGGATAGCAAAGAAGAATCAACCAGATATGGGTTCAAATTATCGCTCCAATCCCTGTTGGATATGTGATTTAAGGCCCAGGTTTCCCATGATGAGGAAAACAATAGTTCTTACACTTCTTCAGGTTGTTATGAGTATGTTAGAAATATGATAGATGAAGACTCACAACACAGGTGGCCTAGCCAAAGTGCCCAGTAACTGCGCTACTGGTGGCTTTGTTTAGAGTGATATCTAACAATAGGAAATAATGGAGCAATAACCCAAATGCTTTCTTTTTCTTGGTTTATCTAGAACTGTACCATCCATGGTTGGAAATAACAGCTGCAAAGGTGTTGCAAACTAAAAATAGTCAAACTATATGATTTTAACTGGAGGGTATTGCATCAAGTTAGCTACTCCCCCCAGTTCAAGTCTGTTTCAGACTTACCACTGCTGAGTATTTTAAACAGTCAAAAATTCATTTACCTTTGAGCAGCTACAGTTCATTTCTTTACATTCAACTTTTGATCATCTCAATTATCTCACAAGGCTTCCACTGTCTCATTAATGAACATGCTACGTTATTTACAGAATGAGGCCATGTGTTTCTAAGTAATTCCTAAAATCTCCCGGTCTCCACCAATGCCATTTCTTATAAGCTTGAATGAAAAAATGAAGATCCCATGATCTTATGAAGAGGAGCTAGATTTAAGGCCTGCTTGAGTCATAGATTCCTATCAGAGGCTTTGATATGGGTGTTTCCTTTTGGAAATTAGGAATATCCTGGGAATGTGTTGATCAACAGGAATGATAAAGTCATAATTATTATTGTAAGTTCTGAGTCCCCCAATTCATTTTCCTAAAATAGAAGTTAAAAAGAAAAGAAAAGAAAATAGTGTCTTAATTGGGAAAAGGTTCAAAGAATGGAAAAGACGCATTCCTGATGATTTCAAGGGCCAACAGCTTAGAGGAAGGGCCAGCTCCCTGAAGTTCACATGGTGGCTTCTCCACACTTGCTGTGATTCAGCATAAAACTTCCTACCTTTCTTTTTCAGTTTGTGTTGTTTATTCCCAATGCCCAGCAAATCCATACTGCCTGATATTTTTGCTTATAACCGAAACAGTGTATCTATGAAATTAAATAAAAGTGTCACTCTCAAATAGCCTGGTGATGAAATATTAGCACCTGAATTACAAGAATAAAGTTCTCAATATCATTTAGATTTTTTTTCCTTTTTATGTGCTGATTTTCTTAATGCAGGACTTAAAACAATGTCACCTTAATTAACTGATTCTTGTATGGATTTTTACATGCAAGAAGTTAATTGTGTGTACACTCACTTCAAAATATAGAACTATATATAAATTTTGAAAGGATGATTCCTTTCACCTAGCATACACAAGGAGTTGATGTACCTGTAGCAATAAACATGAAAGCAATGTCTATGTGAAAATATTGAAATCTGACAAATCCATCATGATTCTGCTGAAATGTAAGTGGTAGGAGTTATTTAACAACCTCAAACATTTCAGTTATGTCTATTTTCTCCAAGTCATCTACCATAATGTCAAAACAGAGAGAACCACCAGAACATCTTTAACTTCCAAAAATCAGGAGCCTTTCAGACATGGAAAAGACCAGAGGAAAGAATACTGGCCATCAAACTGTGGACCCAACAAAACTATCTAAAGGAAGGGAAACTGCAACCCTATCCTCTGAGATAACCAGCAGGAAAATCTATATCTGGGTTAAAGATGCCCCTTATACCAATCTCATGTCGACAACTGTTGCTCCTATGTGTTTTGTGTTGTTGTTTTTTTTTTTTTTTGCTTTGACAAAATCACCTACATGGAAAATTCAATTATATAAGGCAGACATCTAGTCCCTTAAGTCACATGCCCCATGTCCTACTTCAATAAGATGAAACAATAAATATTTGATTAAAAGTTCTCCCATTGAAAATGCATTAAATAATAAAATGCAATTACCTTTCCAAAGTCACGAACATCAAACAAGTCAAACGCCTCAAAGAGTTCACTCTTTCTCATCCCAAATGTCTCACAGCAGGCTGTCAGGAATGTCCTTATGTTCTTCAGACAGAGAAACTGAGGAATAAAAGGGAGATGTTAGAATAGAGTGAATCTTCTGAAGGCTAGCTACCCTCTGCATGTGCAGGATGCTATAGAAATGATAAGGAATAACCAGCTTTGGGGGCTGCTTTTCAATTACTCCTTCAACAGTATTTATTTAGCGCCCTCTGGGGCGCCGGTAATACCGCTGTGAATGAGACAGACAAAATGTATCCCCTTGCCAAGCGATCGTGCTAGTAAGAGAAGACAGAAAAGGGGAAACTCAGCAACAACAACAAAAAATCAAATGTCTTTAATTTTTTTTTCATGGTTAGTATTTTTTTTTTTACATCACCCTTCATTTTGTACTTTTTTCCATCTCAGTTGTAGTCCATGTGGGCTTCCCACCACCAATTCACCCGTTATGGTGGTAAGTGCAGTAAAGAAAAGAATACCAGGCGAAGAGGTTGGAAGGGTTAGGGGGAGTGTTCTGGGAAGAAAATAAATGAGATGGTTAGAAATAACACCACTGAGAAGAAGATGCTTAAGTAGAGGTGTAAAGGTGGTAAAGGAGGCAGCCATACAGATTTACAGGACAGAAAATCCAGCCTAAGGTCACACATGAAGACCTTAAGGTGGCAGCATCGGAGGAGCGTCTCAGGCATGAGGAGCAGATAATGTGGGTTGGGCAGAGTGAGTGATAAAAAGTAAGTACGGCAGCAGGTGATTGATAGGTAATGGCACATGAAGAGGTGCCTTGTTGGTCACAGACTTTACTTTGATTAAAAGAGAACTCCCCGGCAGCCTCATAGGCAGAGGAGAGATCTGATCTAGTAGTTTGAAAGTTTTTCAGCTGCTGTTTGAGAAGGAAAGGGGCTGGAGCAGGGGAAGACACAGGGAAGTCAGATAAGAATCTACTGCAGTAGTCCCGGTGAGAGCAAACTGTGGGAAGAGCAGGTGTTACATTTTAATGACATTGAAAGTCAGACACCTGTTACTCATCCGATGGGGTGTGGGGAGCAGACACCTGAACATAGGAGGCTGGCGTCATGTAGGTATGTACTCCAGATGCAACCTTGGAAGTCTAAGTACAAAGACTGCTTAAACAGGTTATTGTTGGAGATGCTTCTTGGAGCAAGCAGAGGGGACCCGGGCCCAGGTGACTTCAGGAGACCAGGAAACAAGCTGTGCTGCAAGGAGTCTGAGTGAGTAGTGAGCAAGGAGAATGTACATCTTCAGTGGGAGGATGTACTTTTCCTGACGCCAAGTACAGAAAATGTTTCAGGGAAGAGATAAACTGTGTCAGCTGCTGCAGACAGTCAAGGAAGATCCTGATCAAGAGCCGTCCAGCAGTTTGGCAGAGAGAAAGTCCGGAGCCCTGGACAAAAGCAGGTTCTGTGCAGAGGATGGGGATGAGAGGCTGCTTGGAACAGGTCCCAGTAACAATGGGAAGAGAAGAAGTGATGATAGAGTAGAGGGGCCTGAGGTTTTTCTGCAAAGAGAAACAGAAGACTGAGGAGGAAGCCAGAGAGAAAATACAGGTCAGGCACAGGTTCTTTGAAAACAATGGAAGTTGTTGAACATGTTTCTATTTTCATAGAAGTAAGTCTGGTAATGAAAGACAGCCCTCACCTCCCGAGGTGTCAGACGGCCTTCTCAAGATGTGTCACTTTGGCATGTGGACTAGTTGGAGCTGAGGTCAACGGAGGCTCTTTAGGCTCAAGAGAAGCTTTTACCACTTCTTTAATTAACCAGGGGAAGGAATTAGGGTTTTTATCTGAAACAATCCTCCTCTTGGAGAAAAGTAATTATAAGCAGGATGAGCATCTGGCCTCTGTCATTTAAGTCACCCCCCACTCTTGTTATGCAAGTCCCCTCCTCTCTCTCTGAAACCTCAGACTTGAGTTAGGATTTACACCCTCATTTCACCTCTCTGGCCAGGAGCTGTATTAATGTGGAATCCCCATATATATATATATATATATATATATATATGTAAGCAAATTTGGGCTTTTTCCCCCCTACTACTCTGATACGGAGTTGATTAGTCAACCAGCCCGAGATGCACCGAGTGAGATCAGGAGGAAATTTCCTTTCCACCCCTACCAGAGCCAGGGGAAAGGTGTTATCAAGAAAGGGCAATCATCCCAGTGGAAATCCTGAGAAGAAAAAGGGGAAGGGGTTTGTGCTCAAGTAGAGGACAGGGCTCAAAGGGGAGCATCTCAGCTCATCAAGCTAACAGAAGGGGGAAGAGAGAACTCCGACACCTCAAAACGCCAACAGAACTAACTTTCATTATGTAAAAAGCTCAGGTCCATCAAAGCAGAATATAAACATACACTGAGAGCAAAATGAATCTTTTTGGAAACATTGGCTGCAGTGCACACATTAAGAAAATTTTATTAACCTCCAAAAAATGAAGGGCTTTCCATAAGCCCTGTGTATGTTTATTTTTTTTTTTAATTATTCTTCATTTTGTACATTTTTTTCATCTCAGCTGTAATCCCCCTGGGCTTCCCACCACTTCACCCCTGTGCCATCACCATGTGCTGTGTATGTTTCTTTCTTGTATTATTTTTCATCTACATTTCTTATGTGCTGAAAACATGTTTTACTCCCTCTCTATCTGAAACATTCAGATTTTTCACAGGCTTAACTCAGACACAGATTTTAGCCTTTACAGGAACTCTCTTCAGAGGCTTAAATATTTCAGGAGGGGTTAAAACCACACGGGAAGCATCATCCACCATTTGAAGCACAATCAGCACATGCAGGCCGCTGCTTCCACTTTAAAAAATTTATAAGAGACCTTTATGACACAATAACTCTGCATGTAGCTCTTCTACACAGAATTGCTTATTTACAGATTAAAAGCCTTGCATTCTGCCAAGATAGACAATAATTACTCTCTTGGGAATTATGCAACTGCTCTCTTGCAATATTTTTTACATAATTAAGTGCCCAACTCATAGCTCATCAAGGAACAAAGCATAATTGCACATGCCACCCTCTGAAGATTCTCATCAGATCTCCTCCCCACTGGCTGCCTCCTCCTTGTAGAAAAAACTACAGACTTCCAATGAATAGCCTTGATCACTAATCCAGATAACCAAGTGTTATTACTGAAAGCAAAATAAATGTATATCGGGAATGTGGTCATCATTACATGTATACAAAAGATCAAAAACAGTCTTCTCACTTCTAGAACCAACTTTAACTTTGTATGCTCCTTAACTAGCTCAATTCCATTAAATTCAACAAATATATATTGCATTTGGAAAAGGTCACTGTTGTGCTCTTTCTTTTCCAGGCAATCCTCAAATTTGATCACCCTTTATGTTCTGTTTTGTGTTCAGTCCATGCTTATGGAAAGCCCACAGTCACTGGAAATGCTTAAAATGAATCAGCCAAGGTTCTGTCCCATACATCTCTATTAACTGTAGCTGGGGAGTTTCACAGCTATCCAAAATGTGGCTAACTACACTAGGATGGGACTTCACTTGATGCTCACAGGCACCTGGATTAGTGTTATATAGGAACAGAGCTGAGGTTACAGAGGAAATGGCTGCCTTTGTAGAAGCCTGGGTACATTAGGTTGTCAGCTTGCCGACTGCCACCCCAAGAATCTGCTTTGCTTTCATCGTGTTGAAGGTTTTCTTTTTCCAGTTTGATTAAAACACAAAATCAAGCCCAAAGTTAAAAGCATAGCACAATGAACACTATCTGCTCAGTAACTCTAGCAGACTGCCATGTGTACTTGTGTGTTCCAACCCTTTCTCTATAAAATTTCTTTTGCTGGACATTTCGGAAGTAGACATCATGGCATTTCACTAAGAAACAGCTGAAAGTGCAACTCCGAGGAATAAGGACAGTTTCCAATATACCCACCCACAAAACCACTGCCGTGTCTAAGAAAATTAAAAATAATTCATGTTATCTAATATCCGTCCCATCTTTTAATTTCCTTCAATTGGCCAGTGTCTTTTGACTCTACTTTCCCTCAATCAAGGAAGCAACTAAAATCTACCCACTGCATTTGGTTACTTTATCTTTGCAGTAGCTTAGAGTCTAAATATCCCTCTTTCAAAAAAAAAATGACTTTTTAAAGTGTTCAGACTGGGTTTTATAGAATGTTCCACATTCTGACTATCTGATTATTTTCCCCATGGTATCATTACACCTCTTCCTCCAACTTTTCTGTGAACTCAAAACTAAGTTTAGATTCAAGTTAAACAGCTGTGGCAAAAATATTTCCTGCTGTACTTCAGAATTTCATGCCTAACCACATCAGTAGGCACTAAATGTTAGGTTATTCCATTATTATCGACACTGGGTCTGATGACTTGGTTGAAAGTGATTCTGCTACATCTCTACTGTAAAGTTTAGTCTCCACTCCACTCTACGTCACCACAAAAAGTGGGGATGTTGACTTGGGTCCATGTTGCTGTCTGATTTCCCAATAATTTTTCAACCTGGTCTTAGTATATTCTTCTTTGAATTATTCCATTTGAAACTGTAAAAGAGGTTGTTTTTTTTTTTAATTTTCTGATTCCACCCATATTTCTTAACTTGTATTCTTCCCTAAGGAAATGCTTTCCCATGCTCACCACCAACCTCACCTTTTTGCTTTTGTAATAAATCAGTGGTTGTCATTATTCTTTTATATATTTATAATGTCCCAAATTTAGCTACTGAGGACTTTGAGGTGCGAGGAAATTCGAGGTAAGCCTCACTACCACACAAAAAGAAGACAAGACAGACAAATGGGCTACTGGAAGCAGTAAACATGCTTCGAAAAGACCCAACACCCAGAACAGAAACAGTGAGAGCAAGATTAGAGGGGGACTTTCAAAGCCTACCAAAGAGATTTGGACCTCGCTCTGGAAGAAGTGGTAGAACCTAAGGGTTTGGAGTGAAATACTCAGACTTGCATTTTATGTCTACTATTGCAGTAATTTTTGAATGTTAGCTAAGTGCTAAATGTTTATATGTTTAATCTTCACAATAACTCAATCAAGAAAGTTCTGTTTTTTTTTAATATGTATACTGAGGCTTAGACATTCACCCACGTTTATATAATTACATTTGCAAAAGTAATGGAATCATGGTTCAAAACTCAGACATTCAGGCTACAGAGACCGTACCATTAACTAATGTATTACAGCTAGTTCAGTTTTGCAGTTTGCTTTTTTCTCTTTGTCAGGTAGATTGTATGTGATAAGTAGGTAACACAAGGATAATTAGGATTGTGGTCATATTTAACATAAAAATATGGCAATTTGGAGTAGGATGATAGAAGAAGGAATGGATTAGTGTGATATAAAAAGGAAAAAGTCTAGTAATTGATTGAATGTGAATGGAATGGAGGTAGTGGGAAAAGAAAAGAAGAATTGAGAATATGTCTACATCTCTCTCTTGGGCACTGCATAGACAATGAGGGCATTCACTGAAAACAATGACTTAGCAACTTGGGGGAGAGGGTATATGAAAAGGGACTACTGACTAAGTCAGTTAACTCTTGTCTTCACATAGCAAAGGTCCAGTAGTGAGAACACTGTAGACTCTCTCTTAGACATACCCAGTGGCACAAAATAGATTCTAATATATATATTCAACCATTGTGCCCACTCTCTCTGCTCCATCAAAAAATACTTGAACAGCTGGTTTATTATTACAAGCTGAAGAATGAAAATAATAGAAAACACTTAAATGCACATAACTGTCAAAGAAAAATATGGAAGTGCCATCAAGGTCAAGATATCCTAAAATTATACATCGGGTCACAGTTCTCCAGATTAGTTATCAGAACAGATGAAACAAAGTGGCTTTACAGTGCAGCTGCCATCAGTGCCCTGCAGTGCAAGTCAACACTGACAGTCAATACCGAGGGGAAACACGTAAAGGTCAGACTGCTTGAGCACACTACAGAGATGAACCTGGTTTTCCCCCACTCCTTTCATAAAGTGCATGGTTTCCTTTTCTGTGTGTGTACAAGAGTCATTTCGCCTTGTCTTTACATTACAAATGCAAACGGAATCACTTCCCTTTTCTTATTTGAAAGACTAAACATCCACTTCTCTAAAATGTTAGTAGTAATGGACTACTTGTATTAACTGGGGCTACAGAAACAGGAAAAACCTTCACGGCTTATTGTGAAATGAGTTCTTTCAATCCCAATTTAGAAATTATGTAGTCAGTGATGGGATGGTCAATGATTTCTATTAGAGCTTCTCAACCAGGCAGACCTGGTAACTTAATTTCACAAGGCCCACCCACAGTCAGGCTGTCCCAGGCAGAAAGAATTTCTGGGATACTAGTTACCCCACTTGAAGGAGAGATTCTGAATTGAAAGCAGACATCATTCAAATTATGAGTGGTCATTGTAGACTGAGAGGCACAGAGGACACGACGATGGATCCCGCACACCACTGCTGAGGTGCACACGTTCTCCTCAGCTGAGCCTATTTAAACGTTGTCCAGTCCCTTCCTGATCCCCCTAATGCTCTCACACCTCCTCTATCTGCCAAAGAAGCCAGTCAAGGTCTAACTAGCCTTAGGAAGGGAAATATTAACAGACTGAGTGTCCCCCTTCTGGGGTTTTCACTTATACTTTTTCTTTATATATTTTTATTGACTTAATATTGGTTTTTAACACTGTGTATGATTTAGAGATACAGGCTCACACCTCCTCAGATGTATGTCAGCATGCCACACACACTGCCAAGGCACCCACAGTTCTTCACCACAGTCCATTGAGCTCCCCTACACTCTACTCTCCTGCTTCCCTATCACCCCCAATAGTCTCAACTCTATAGTCATATTTCTAGGGTTTATTGTTAGTTTGATTTTGTCTGGTCCCTTGTTTTGTTTCTCTATCCTTTTCTATTCTCTTTATCAGTCTTCTAAATAGCGTAAGCTAAATCTTACATGTTTTGGAAATTTTTTTAAAAGAAGATTCTAAAGTGACTTTTACTTGTGTTGAACTTCATTTGTCCTTTTATAAGCTTGAGACCCAACAGAAAGGCTCTTCTTACCATTGTTCTAAGAAGAAATCAAAACGACAGATGGAGTCTGAATTATTTTAAAATAAATATGCTTCACTACCGGCAACCACTGCAGCATGAGTTCAATCCCCCACCAGGGAGCTGACCCACATGGCACAGCAGACATCTCCTGTCTTGCCGCTGCTCCCATCAGCAGTGTATTTCAGTCAATCCACCTGTTCTGCTTCCCACTCTGTCTCTGGTGGATCCTCTCACCCATCCCACCCCTGCAGCCTACACCCCCATTCTGGTATGTATAAATAAATAAAATAAATCTTAAAAAAATAAAGCATGTTTCACTTAGCATCATTTTGGGTTTGCATAACATAGCCAAATTATTTTACTCTTGGTCTTATTATTATAAATCAATAAAGACTCTAAAGCACACTCAGAGAAAAAAGACTGAAGTGGAAAAGGTTTCTTAGCTCCCAATTTATGCTCAGATCATTAAGCCAACCCCTGTGTTCCCTGCAACACAGGGAAAGAGAATCACCCCAGAGGAGGGGCACTGTGTGGTTCCTCATTAGAGATACAATCAGGATAAGGAAAACACTTGTGGTGATGCATCAATCTGTGTTGCTTTAGAATAAGTTTTACAAACACATTCATCCAGAGAAAGAGAAGAAATCTGGTGTGTTTAAGTCTGGTCTAAAAGAAGCTTGTATGCAAGCAAAAATAAGAACAAGTAGTTCTCAAAGCAAGCAACCCTACCTCAGGCACCCCCTCTCCCCTACAAACAGCGGCTGGCTCCTCACACGTCATAGAAGCACAGCTAAGGTGTCTCCCCTCTGCACTGGGCACCACTTCCCCACCACGGCCCACATGCCACCCCTCCCCCTCACTCCGTGTGGCAGAGGAGAATTTGAGTAGCAGGAGATACAAAACGGAAGCGAAGAATGGAGGGGACCCGCAGCAAGAAGTCTGAGTCTGTCCCTCTTCTTCTGATCAGCTCCTGACTTTATGGGGTGGGAATTACTATCTTCCCATTGACAGAGAAGACAACTACAGCAGAGAGGTGAGATAATTGGCCCCAAGTCACTTACACGGTCAGTAAGTGGTGGAGCAGGAGTTCAAACCCAGGCTGCTGGCTCCACAGTCCAGGCCTTTAAGAGCTGTGATGCTCTGTCTCCCACGTGGTGGACACTGCCCCAAGCCAGGGAGCTGGCAGGCACAGGTCCTGCCCTCGAGGGGATGACAGTCTTGGGAAGGAAAGAAACACATAACAGAAAGCATTTCATGCCCACTCAAGTAAGTGGAAGGCTAGTACTAGGTTTAGTGGGAGCACAGGAAGGCCAGGTCTGATGGGATTCATTCCTCTTGGGAATAGGCTGAACTAGCTGTCTGAGAACGAACGAAAGTCAGAGAGAAGCATGATGAGAAGCAAAGGCCCAGCCTCTTGGCAGGAATGCAGTCGTTCACATGGCCTGGGCAGTGAGCTGTGGCCAAGAGAGGGCAAGAGATGAGAGAGGCGGGGCGCATCTCTGCTGGGATTGAGAACTGAGTTTTCCAAAAGGACGGAGACCTCAGAATAATGTCTGTGAGTCTATAAACAGCAGTGACTGTCAACATATATGCCTCTGGAGGGCATTAAGCACCTTCCATGAGTGATGTATCTCAGTGCATGCAAGTTAACAATCCTACAGGCAAGACATGAATGCTTCATCCTGGACACAAGGAATGAGACATAGTCTATACGCCCAGGCCGTGGTAACTAACAAATGGAACAGACCCATTTCCCTGCCAGCTGCTCGGCCTCCAGGGATGCTGGAGCCAAGTGTGGGCTCCCGGCAATGTCAGGGCCGTAACCCACAGCTGAAACAGGCATGTCTGCCTTATTCCTTAGCAAAACACATTACAGCCCATTTAAATTGTTGGGGCAAAGTTCGGGACTTTCTTTATTCTCCTTTGTCCCAAGTTTAAGAAATCAAAGCGGATGACTGAGCTAAGACAGATTCTGTACAGTGCGTGGGTTCCAAAAACAGTTTTCTCTTTCTACAAATCTGACGCAAATAGATATATACGGACGTGTCCTTTTGTGCGTCTATTCTACTCTTGCTGGAAATGTCTGTCCTACCATTTGCTCCCACTCTTCACTCCAACACAAACCCTAGAGATTAGGTTTTATGTTTGTCAGTATGCAGTAAAAACTAATTTAAAGAAAACACCTGTACTGGGAAAAGCTGGTAGGAAATGAAGTTTTTTTTTTTTTTTTCATTTCCACTGAGAGTTTATTAATTACACTACAGCAGTCCAAAGGAGTTTTTTTAACGATTTACATTTTTTTTAAACACATTCAAAATACACCTGGAAGCATCATATTAACAAATGTTCTACAAGTGTATTTTTTTGTATTCAAAGGCCTTCCTTAAATGATTTAAGTCAAACTAAAAAGTGATGGCATATGTGTCAACACTTCCTCACTAGTCAAAGAAAAGTCCCGAGGAGGTTTTCCTGCAATGCCCCATCCCAGCACCGGAGCACACAGAGGAATCAGAGAGGTCCCCAAACCCACTACCCCTTTGCCTTGTTTCTCTGACCTCAAGGCCCCCAATTTTGCTTACTTCCTTATCATTACTGTGCACATATTACTTTTCTGAACACACCTTAATTTTTCCAGTTCACTTTCTAATTGATCATATTTTTGTGCAGGAAGTAAATAACGAAGCTACATTCTTAAATTTGAAATAATTATTCAGGGTATCAAATGCCAGATAATCTGCGCTCCAATCAGTCTGTTCTCAGCTCTATCTCAAAATTTGTAGAGACTATTTTGTAAAAAAAGAAAAGAGAAAGAAAGAAAAAACCTTCAAGGTAAAAATACTGTGTTAATCCCTATATGTAAAGTAAAATGAAATAATTAGTGGCTGTTTATCTTGGTAGCGTCATTATGCCTACTGGCCTAATGAAATGAAACAGAGGATACTGTTGCTAACCACATACTTTAATGACTTCTTGATTGAAAGAGATGACCCATAGTGGAACTGAAAATGAGGTTCAGTACATTTCTAATTTCAACTTCGGAGGAAAAGGCAGTATATATACTTTCCTTTAAAATTAACCTAAGAAAAAATGTTCAAACTGCCATTTAGTTCTAAACTAAGCAGCATGCCTTCCCCTCTTCTTTCCCATGCCTACAAACATCCATTTCTTTATTTCTTTATACCTTTCAAGAAGCTTCTTATACACACTTAATAACTTTGGAGCATAATTACCTTAAGACATATCAGTCATTGTTTCCTTATGCTGAATTACATACTTCTGACTTCTCTAATTGCTAACCTACCTGAACACATACTCTTCCCAATTTAGCAAGATCCCCAATTTTATGCAAATTGTACCTGTGCTTTTTATTTTATTACTTGACAGGGGGACTTCTTCATGATTTATGGTTCAAGCTTTAGCTGTGCCCACTATTTAACCACCTATTTTATTAAAAATAAAGCTGTAGTTTTTTCCTACTGTCAATGTAAGTATGTGGAGTTTGCATAACATCACTGTATAATAAGAACAGAATTATAGATGAAAATAGAAAGGTCAGATGGAAATCTGAACTTTATGTAAGATATCGCTGGTTATCTTGAATATTTACACACTCGTACACCCGCACACACACCCATGCACACAATTCTTTCCTTAATAAATATCACTACTTCTACACAGTAGTTCCTCCTGGAAATGTTATTCAAGTAGAACACTTACTCAGGTGGAAGTACATCCTAAATTAAGTTCTGACAATGTTTCTTGATTGCTTTTTTTCCCCATCTGGTTCTTAGCCTTTCCATACAACCTGCCTTTTCTAAATCTGGGAGGTTTGTACTCTGTTTAAAAAACCTGCTAAACTAATCACCAACATGTGGCCATATTATCACTACATCTGTACTGAATTCAAGATCAAATTAAGGAGTCTTATTTCCAGTGGTAACAGAAAAACCTAAGAAGAAAATATAAGTGGGTGTGTTAACCCAAGTTCTGTGAATTCCCACAGTCAGACAGCTCCACTCAGCCTTCTTCCTGTCAAATCACTCAGTAAGCTTAATTCCAAAGAATGAAATGGTTTACCCTTCTTTATCCCCAACTTGAATAATACACACAACCCACTCATTTTTCCACCAGAAATTGGAGACACTTTTAGGTCAAACACCTTCCTAAGAAGCCTATACTAGATCATTCGAGATTATCTTCTTCCTAAGTACATAGAGGCTAATTCTTCAGCAGTAGCTACCTATGCCATACCGATACTGTTAGGCAGATATGAAGTATATAGGGATCTTTTTTTTTAAAGATTTATTTATTCATACAGAACTGGGGTACAGGCCAGAGATGCGGAGGGTGAGAGGATTCACCAGGGACAGAGTGGGAAGC
>NW_004567127.1:10018293-10020875 GCF_000260355.1 Condylura cristata | reverse complement strand
AACATTAAATGTGCTGCAGATTTCTCTTTACCCCATGAGAATTTATAAGTTTTTTTTTTTTTTTTTTTTTGGCATTAACCCTGTTTTAAATACTGTTATGTGATACCTAAATAATTATCTGTGAATGTAGTTCCCTCTACCGAGAATGGCATTTCCAAAGAGAGACCACTGTCTTGATTAACCATGTTTTTTTTAAGCCTTATTATCTTACTACATTTACTGAAAGTATCCCATTCATCTTTTAAGAAAAAGTTTATTTAAACAATGAACTAACTATATCGTCAATCTTCATTTCTTCTTCCTCTCATTAGAATAGTCTTTACACTTTACAGCATCAAATCAAATTACACTTGTGTGTTGAACTTTCCTGGCAAATACACGTTGAGCCAGTCTTTCTCTCCTCTCAGATTCTGCAGCATTTTATCCTCTCTTTCATAAAATGTACCAAATAGTCTAGTTAAAAAATATATTTTTTATTAATTGTTACATGTCTTAAACATACCTTAATATGATTAATACAAGGTAAATACTGTATACTATACATTGTATATATATGCACATAACATATTTGTATATACACAAATTATGTTATCCACTATTTACACACAGTGTACACACACATACACACAGGATAAACAGGGGAACAAGAACTGGAAATCAAAAGACCTGCATGCAAATCCTGACTCAGCTGTCAACAACTGTGTGGCCATTAAGAAGGTAATGTAACACAATGATTCAAAATGAGTTTAAGGATCAGAGAGACCTAAACTCAACTCATCTACCCACTGTCCAGAAGAATACAAGGTGACTTAGCTTTCTTAACCCCAGATGATAAAAGCTAAATAAATGTATCTTCCTCAAGAGTTGTTCTTAGTCAAGTGAAATTACATGTCAGGCATAATTCTAATAAGTACTAACCATTCACTCAACACGGTCCATCGCTATTGATAAAGTGATAAAGCGATGAAATATATTTCTAATTTTACATGATTAGCATGTCATAATGGGATACAGTATTAGTGAAATTGTCATTATTAGGTAATTTATTTTACTTGTGTAACTCTTGGTTTCTCCACTAACAAGTGGACATAATTACATTTCTCTGAGAAGTCTATTGTATTATGTGGAATAATCTACATGAAATCAAACTTTTATTAATTCAGTAAGCACTAGCTGAGAACCCATTAAGTGCTAGGCACTATATAAGCACAAGTACAGAGCTATATGCTAAAATGTAAAAGAAAATATAATCCTCAAGGAGATTATAGTCTAGTCCAAGGAACTGCAGATAATCTTAAGGAGTTGTAAAAATGAAAGTATCATTATAATTCTGTTTATAAACTCCCTTTCTCTGATTTTTCTGGTTCTCTAAATTCTGCAACCAACTCCACCTTGCTCTCTGAATTTATATTACATTTAAGGTATAACTTAATGTATATGAAAAGAGAGTGATGAAATCAATATAGCGTAAACCACTATATCATTATATATAAAACTGTACCAAATACATTAAATTAATATGCATTCATTATAGAGACATTGTATGATATTCTTTTGTGAACAAATATTTTCCCCTGAATTTTGCAAATAATAGACTTTTCATGCCATACTCTATGCTTTCAAATCAGAAGTGAAACCTAACTTTCCTTGGTCTAGATTTTCCCTAGTCCCCACTTTACCTTTTTCCAGCTTAAATGCAATATAGTTGATATACCTTGTGTTAATTCAACATGAGTGTTAATCCGATACATTTATATCACAAACTGATTACCATGACAGCATTAGTTCATACCTCCATCACAAAACAATTTACCATTTTGGTTTTGTCCAATACCCAATTTTAAGTGACGGCATCAGTGGTTCGGTGTTAGCTTACTT
This sequence comes from Condylura cristata, assembly GCF_000260355.1. NCBI lineage: Eukaryota > Metazoa > Chordata > Mammalia > Eulipotyphla > Talpidae > Condylura > Condylura cristata. The sequence continues at coordinate 10,018,997 of NW_004567127.1, read as the reverse complement.
GTTCCTTTCCCACACACTGCTTGCTTGGGTTTGACACAAGGCTAAGGGCTATCTGGTCTTTGGTCCATGGCTAATATAACAGATCTTCCAGGTGATTCTTGGTAGAAACAGCAAGAATAGTTCAACCAAAAGCAGAAAGTGCAAAAATAAGATACTGCGTGTTTAGTAGAAAAAAAACGTGGTCAAGTTACTAAAGCTTGAATGTCACCCTATCCAGAAAATACAAATCAGATGCTCATACAGTCATTCGGTCACGGGGTATTTTTATGTTTTGCACAGTAATTTTATTTTGTGATTTATTTTGTAAATAAGATTCTATCATAACATTCTAACATAACAGTTAAAATAATTTTTTATTAATGCTATGCTAGAACTCACTTTCAAATGTTTGCCTCTATTTATAGTTGATTTTTATACATTTGGGAAAATACCTTTCCCAGGGGTACCTATCTCCAATTTTATAATAAAAAATCATAAGGTAGAAGAGTATTTCCTTAAAAGTAATTTTCTGGGCCCTCCCTGGTGATGCAGTAGGTTAAAGCACAGCACTAAGAAGCTAAAGCCACTTCCACATGAGTTCGATCCCTGTTTGCCCCAGAGGAGATCCACATGGCATGGCAGACCTCTCCTGACCCACCCGCTGCTCCCCTCAGCAGTGCACCTTGTCGATCTGCCTGTTCTGCTCCCCACTCTGTCTCTGGTGA
>NW_004567127.1:10005632-10018193 GCF_000260355.1 Condylura cristata | reverse complement strand
GTCGATCTGCCTGTTCTGCTCCCCACTCTGTCTCTGGTGAATCCTCTCACCGCCCCTGCACCTCTGTCCTGTCCCCTAGTTCTGTATGTATAAATAAATAAATCATTTAAAAAAAAAGTAATTTTCTTCTGTGAAACCCATGTGTTCTGAGGGTGGTTTTCTGGGACCTGGTTTAAAACATTAAATCCCTAATATAGTATTGTTCTTACCACATCTGATTTTTTTTCTGTTATATTTATTAATACTCCCACAAGATTACAAAATAACAAGTTCCTACATGGAAGCAATGTCAAAACCACTTCTATGAAAGGACAGCACATCATCATTTACCACAAATACATCTGTTCCTGTACAAATTCAGTCTGGCAAGCAAAGGCTGACCAGTAGCAAGGCCAGTCAAATCAGTGCCAGAATACTGACGGGGGCACAACTTTATGGCTGCCAATACCATTCTTCAAAAACCCACACAAGAGGTAAATTATTTTCCATACTTGAACAACTTGATGGCTGCCAATACCATTCTTCAAAAACCCACACAAGAGGTAAATTATTTTCCATACTTGAACAAGAAAAAAAGGATATTCATTAACATTTCAGGCAGAAAAATAATTCAAACAGAAATCTTTACTGAAGCTCATATTAGTGTATTAATGCTTTTTTTTTTTAAGATTTACTTATTTATTTATTTATGCATGCTTACAGAACTGTGGTGCAGGCCAGAGGCGCAGGGGGGTGAGAGAATGTACCAGAGACAGAGTGGAGAACAGAACAGGCAGATCCATGAAGTACACTGCTGAGGGGAGCAGCAGGCGAGATGAGCAGGTCTGTAAAAGATATGCTTTACTTCTAAGGAAATGCAGTTATGAAAAGCATCAGGGGAGGAATGTGGCCCAAAAGATGGGGACTGAGAATGGGGGAGGTGGTAGGTAGCCAGTGACAGAGGGAAGGGAAGAAGGGAGGCAGGAAGGGGTTGCCATGGCATTCTGAGCTTCCACTGACCTGTGAGCATTACTTTTCCCTTTTATGAAGTGAAAGTGATAGTAGACATTAAGACGTTGTATGTGGTTTTGTTACTGCCCTTCCTGGCTTTTATCATCTGCACATTGTTCCATCAAATCTAAACTCGAGCTGAAGTGACTGAAGCCAGCTTCACAGTGCTTTGCTTTAACCCGTTGCACCACCAGGGAGGGCTGGTGAAGCATTCCTGCACCTCTGGCCTGGACCCTCCTCCCCCCGCCCCAGTTCTGTAGGCATAAATTAATAAATCTTTTTTTAAAATCTAAGTTCTGAGACACTTATGCATACCACATATTAGAAACAATGTTTCCACTGAAAGAAAACAATTGAAAATGAATAAGCAAAACTTGCTGAATTTGAAAACTATTAGAATTTATTTTCCACTGATTTTTGGTATAAGAACTTTATTATTTTGTAAATAACATCATTATTATTTGAATTCATTGACAACACACTGATATTATTCAGTTAAAAAGGCAAGAAAGCAGATGGGCATGTGAACTCATATACTTATAACCCATGACTATGTACTATAGAAATGTGTGGTGATCTCTAGGTAGTGAGATTTTATCTTATTTCTACTTTCTTTCATAAGTAGATGTTACTTGTAAAAGTAGAAGGATTCCCCATCTATAAAAAGTAAATCTGTTTTAACTTAAAAAGATAAATATGTGAGAAAATATTCATCACCAACCCTCAAAGACTATGGTTTCCAATATGCAAAGCATGGTTCTTCTGCATTCTACACAGCATAGCAGACAAAGATCTCTTTTAAGTGCACCGCTTCTTAATATACCAGAAAATTTTTCAATAACAACATTTTCAACCTCCAGGGTCACCAGTATGGCAAATAAGAAGCAGTCAGCAGTTTCCTGGCTTACTAGTTTTTCTTACATTAATTCAGATGCTTCACAGGACAGGGAGTCTTGTAGATATTTTAAATGTGTCTACTATAAAAGAATTCTATGGAAAACGCAACTGCCATATAATGCATAAGGAAAATGTGCATGCAATAGATTATATATCAGACATGAATATAAGTAGCTGTGTTACAGTTGGATGTATCCTATAATGAGAAAATATCCACAGGATACTATTTAAACTATTCTATACTATATAGTTCAATTTAAACATAGCCTTTTAAGTATTAGGAAGATTCATCATCCTAAGAAAATGAAGAAATCAAGACTCTGGCCTGAGATAGCAGCACTAAGAGGCAAGCAATTCCCACTGTCTCGCCCACAATCTACTATCTTTAAGACTATCAATGGTTCCCAAACTAGGAAGCCAAAATAGGAAGCCCTAGAACCCCACAGCAAATCACAGGGACACTGAAGGATAATTTAAATTTTCAAAAAGAAAATCATGGGAATACTGACCATCTGGCAGTCAAATATCACACAAACTACTAGCTCAAACTGACTTCAACATTAGATCACACTACGTTCCTTGGAATGACATATTTTTGTGAAGCTACATATTCAGCAGATTAAAAAGTTAACACAGCACATCAATGTAGGACAGGAAGTGAGGGTGTGGTGATGTGTAATCATATGATTATTCCAAGACTTAAGTTGTATAGTTCCCAACAGGCACTCACATCCCACTAGTAAGTAACTGTGGGTATTAAGAATGAAATAAAAATAGAATTCATTTAATTCATTTTTCCTTCTAATTTATTCTTTTATTTCCAAGCATGTTTTAACTTGTTCAAAGCTAACTGCTATTTTAAATGCTTAGGTTTTTTTGGTTTTGTTGTTGTTGTTGTTGTTGTTGTTGTTGTTGTTGTTGTTGTTGTTGTTGTTGTTGTTGTTGTTATGGCACAGGGATAAAGAGGGAAAAACTCATAAACCATAAGTGTTCTATAAATTAAGTTTGAGCATTTCTAGTAAAAGAATTTTAATCTTCCAAGTCACAGGACAGGAGACTTAGCTGAGGGTCTCTACAGATTTTGCCCAGTTTTCTCAGCTAAGTTACGCTAATTAAGTGATAAGTGTGAGTGTACAAAATCATTTTATATTAGTGTTAACAGATGGAAATGTAACTCTTTGCACTGACATTCTGCATAATTTCTCTCAAGTGATGATTGTATGACGCTTTTTTCACATACAGAGAGAATAAATTATATCTGTTTGTGGCACCATCCCCTCTCCTGCCCTTGCAATAAGATCATATACATTGTACTGCTTAGATAGGGGATTTTTTAGATGAATTTTACCTATAGTATACATTGAAATGGTATGATTTTTATCATGTATTCTGTACATTTTAGAATAAACTGTTGTCTACATGCTTAAAATTTCAAGGAAAAAATATGAAATTATGGGCCCTCCCTGGTGGCGCAGCGGGTTAAAGCACTGCACTAAGAAGCTTAAGCCACTTCCGCATGAGTTCGATCCCTGCCTGCCCTGGAGGAGATCCACATGGCGTGGCAGACCTCTCCTGACCCGCCCGCTGCTCCCCTCAGCAGTGTACTTTGTAGATCTGCCTGTTCTGCTCCCCACTCTGTCTCTGGTGAATCCTCTCACCCTCTACATCTCTGGCCTGTACCCCAGTTCTGTATGAATAAATAAATAAATCTTAAAAAAAATATATGAAATTATGCCAAGTAGGTGCCACCTGCCATAAAGTTGTAAGTATTTTATATATACGAGTGGAGGGATGAGGGAGAGAGTATAAGCCAGGGACATAGCAATGGAATTTTTTTTTTTTAATTTTACTAACATATTTGTGGAATCTCCTGAAATAAGACAACGTATCTGGATAGTCAAGCTAGTCTGACTGAAACTGTAAAGGAGGGACTAAAATGAGACCATCTTCCAGTATGATTTAAATGACTCAAGAGAGTTTAAGAATCATCTCCCTCCCTCCTTCTCAACAAGGTCAAGTGATACACAAAAGCAAAGGAAAAACCAAAGTTAAGGCTTGGAAATATGCCTTTGAGATAAAAAGAAATGACACGATATTTGATTTTGAAAAATACCTGGATAGCTGGTCTGTAAGAAAAAGTGCCTTAGATCTTACAGAAGAAAACCTACATCTCCAAAGGGGACCCATCAGAAGGAGATACCTGCAGCTTTATCAGAGGGTTGATAAAAGCAGACCAAAAACTCTGACAGTTACAAATGTAAAAGAAGGGCTGAGAAAAACAAATACCAGAGATGTGTTACTCATTCCTGAGGACTCCCTAATCACCTCCCCCAGTATCCTGACAGCCAAAGACTGAAGTTGACAGGAACATGGGTTATAGCTGGGCTTATGGGATTTGCATTTGAAGGCTAGTACCAATGCCCCTCCCTATCTCACCCACACTCTCCAACTAAAATAAAATCACCAATAACCTCCCAATTGCCAACTCTGATGTGTAAGCGCTTATTTCCTTTTTTATTTGACTACTACATCATTCTTCACTATAATCACAGTCCAAGACACCACTCTCTCCTGGACATCTTACCTACCCCGCTCCTGATTCACAGTTTCACTTACTGCCTTGTGCTCTTTCTGTTCTGCAAAGATCACTCCTCAGGATTCCATCCATGTTCTTCCTCTGTATCAGACATACAATCTTGGTCATACTTTGATCTGTCAAATAAGTTCACATGTCCAACTATAGTCCCTACTAATGCTGCTTATAATTCTGCTCTAATATATGCTGAACTAAAATCCATACTCATAAGCAAATAATATTCCTCACCATCACAATAAAGAAAAGAAAAAAACATAATGGAGTCATGATTCTTGAAACCTCCTAAGCCAGAAAGATCAAAGTCACTTTCAACTTCATTCTCACATTCATTCATTCAAGAAATAGCTTGGTGTCCACTGTGTACCAGGGTGATGGTCCAGGTACCTAGAATATATCAGTGAACAAAAAAAACAAATAAATGAACAGTTTCTCTGCCCTCATGAAACTTTCCTCTTAGCAGGGGAAGGGGCCAGAGAAGAGAAGTAGACAATAACGAACATATTAACTAAAGTTAATAATCCATTATATTGAACAGCCACATATGTAGTGCAGCATTACAAGGTTGGGGGAAGGAAATTGTTCTAACTGCATGCATAACAGAGGATGCCCTGGGTGAAGGTGACACTGAAGCAAAGGCTCAGAGTAGCTGAGGGAGCTGGGAACATGGATCTTCAGGCAGAAGGAATAGCCAGCACAAAGGCCGGAAGGCAAAAATCTGTCTGACATATTCAAGGGCCATCAAGAGTGCAGAACAGCTAGAGTAGACAGACTACCTGAAACTTGCACAAATCTGTGGTGGGAATACATTGCTGGAAGTACATTCATTGTGTATTGCAAACCCCATCTATCAGCCTTTTCTAGAATTCCTTCTCTCAAGTTGTCTTCGGTCAGCCTGATTTCCCATAACACTTTCTCAATGAAGCAGTCCTGGCCCAAATCATAGCCATCAACTTCTGTAAACTCCTATTTGCACACTGTGAACCCCTGGCATATGATACTGTAGCTTAAGAAGTTTTTGGGTTTTTTTTCTAGATATACTCTTGACTTTATTTGTAACAGGAATGAAAATTATTCTAGATACACACAGCAACTACCAAAGTGCCTTATCCATAATTTCACCAAAGATGGTGCTAAGGGTCTCTGATATTTTTTTAATTCCAGAATACTTTCTATAAATAAAATTTTACACTGACACCTAGGCTGCCATCCACTGAATCAATATACTCACCACAATAATGTATAAGATACTTTTAAAAGTATATTTATTGATTTTTCAGTTGATTAATATTATTGATTTATGTAATAATTATTCATATCATATAGATCATTATTCATGATCTCATAGATCATAATGTTTTATTGCTGGTTTTAAAACTTCCATCTATGATACAAATGCTTTAACATTTCTAACAAAATTAAGGCACTTCTATGAAAAAGGAAAAAATAGATGATTCCTGTCTGCAAGGAAATATTATGGACACATGCAGTAGGAAATGTACTCAAAGTCAAGCCTGGCTACCCTTGTAAGCACAGGATGGAAGTGGGTTTCATAGAGTCGCTTTAAGCATAACTAAATAGTGTACTGAAGATAAATACGCCACCAGAAAGTTGAGAATACAGAGCAAAGGATTCCTTCTTCATAAAAGGAAAACTCCCAGGACCTGGTGGGTCAGGGGTTAAAGACTCAGCTCTATCAACCAACCACTGCAGCTGAAGTTTGATCCCCAGCCAGGATGGTGACCCACTGGACATAACAGACCTCATCTGTCTTGCCAGCTGCTCCCCTCAGCAGTGTACTTCAGTGAATCCACCTGTTCTGCTCCCCACTCTGTCTCTAGTGAATCTCTCACTTCTCATACCTATAGCCTACACACCAGTTCTTATATGCATAAAAATTAAAAAATAAACCTTAAAAAAAAATGAATTTCCTAGATTGGATACTGGTCATAATGGTCTGATTACCTGAAATCTTAGCACCATGACAAAAGTGTTTCTTGTAGGGGAGACACTGATGATTCCCCAGAAAGAGAGAGGAAGAGACACTCAGTGCCCATTTTAGCCACTTCCAGAAACACAGACTTGACATTGTGGCCGGGAGCCAAAACCAAAAAAGGTTCATTAATCACAAGTAGCTCACTGGGCCTTTGTTTCTTGCTACAAGGGATACTTTTCAAAGTGAATTCTAGAATTGTGAAGTCTTGTCTAAAATGGCTAGGTGATGTCTGAAGACAGCACCAGTCTCAGGATCCTGAATGAATGTTTTTGTCTTTAATGAGTCCATGAGAAAGGAAGGCAGGAGGAAGCAAAGACAGAAAGACCCAAATGGACACTCTGATGTCTACAGTCTGTGGGAACTGCTTAAAAGCACTTGTCATAACATTCCTGAGAGTCTCGGTGATTATTATAGTAGGAATTACTATAATCAAAAGTTAAAACTTCTCTTTAAAAGACAAGCATTCTACATGCCACTTTAACAATGTAGTTTACGGATGGGACAAAATACGGTTTCTCATTATGTTCACCTAGGGATTCTAATGACAAGTCAGAAACCATAATTCCCTCTAAATACGCCTAAAAAAAATTGAAGATGACTCTCATGAGTGTCATCCAAGCTATTGAAGATAACTGGCTCTTATTTTGGGGTCAATGCTGTTCAGACAAAACACTATCTGAAAAATCTACGGTCATTTTTACTTACCAACTTCAGTGATTTCCTAATTGAAACCCTACGTCAATTTTGCCGCAGTTTAAAAAATAATTTTTTCTTATTGATGTGACTGAAACACTGTTAATCTTTGTGTAAGTATTATGTTTTAATATTCTTAAAGATCATTATGTGATTTCTTTCTTAAAGTATCTCTTCCTCAGTAGCTTAAACAATACCTTTGTCCTTTCCCAACACTCAAACTAGCGTATTGCAGGTCTTGTTGGTTGCAACACCCTCTCAGAATACACACACCCATAGTTCACACCGTCAGAAATGCATCATTTAAGCAAAAGCATAATGTAATTATCAAGGACCCAAGAAAATTTATGGTTAGAAAATAATGGTATTCACTCTCTACAATTAATGTGTGTAAAACACTTTTGTGAATTCAGACTTCAAATGCAATTGAAAAATAGAATGGCCATCATTATCACCCCAACCAACCAGAGAATCCACACTAAAATCCACTCTTGGGCTGTTTTCCCAAGAGTCTTTGTCATTCCCAAACTCTCTGGGGGCAGAAAGAAAGGGAAGTTAGACCTACTTTTCTTTTCTTTTTTTTTTTTTTTCAAAAGTTTTATTTATTTATGCATCCAGAGCTGGGGTACATGCCAGAGATGCAGGGGCAGTGAGAGGCTTCACCAGAGACAGAGCAGAACAGGCAGGTGGGCAAAGTACACTGCTGAGGGGAGCAGCGGGCGAGACAGGAGAGATCTGCGGTGCCATGTGGGTCAGCTCTGGGGCAGGGGATCGAGCTCGCACTGAAGCGGCTACAGCTAGCTTCGCAGTGCTGCACTTTATCCTGTTGTGTTGCCAGGGAAGGCCCTGTTCTTTTTTTTTCCTTTTTAATTTATTTTCTATGGCATCGCTCATTTCTGTGTAATATTTGATTTCTCCTCTCAGGTGTAGTCCCTATAGTTTTCCCTCTACCATAGCTCCCATGGTCCATCACTGTGCTCTTGTGCTCTTCCCTTCCCTATTTTGACTGTTCCCTCCTCTACTGTATGGGTCTATGTGGCCCACTTTTCTTGATCTAGCATAATGCAGGACACAGAATATACCCCCATATATGCAATAAGTGTGTATGCATGTGTATGTGTGTGTGTGTGTACCAAAATAAAGCAAAAATCATGTAACTTAGCTGGCATTTGTTGAATTACCTAAATATTTATGAGGAAAATGTTTTTCTCATGTTATGCTAAGGGAACTACGCAACTGTCATAAGCTCACGTAGCTTTAAGATGATGCTGTGATTTGCAATTTTGCAATCTGATTTCATTTGTTAGTGCTCTAATATTACCATGACTATAAAATTATAGAACATAAGCCTTAACCTTTCTTTACTTCTATTTAATTTTGTTCATAACCACCATTGCATACCCCATCTCTGCCCTTGAAAAACTTAAGGACATGCTGTTAGTAGCCATGGACATAATACCAAACTGATCAGGGGCCTCAGAAAATACCTGGTGTTTGAAAAACTATAGTCTCAAGATTAAAATAAAATTTCCAAATTGCAGGTAATAAATATTCACCTTAAACAGCTTTAATGTCACAGGATATAACAATTGTTCCAAGTTAGCACTCATTAAAATTTAATTACATTTGAAAAGAATTTCTAAGTAAAACTCTTACTCTAAGAGAATCCCTGTTAACACACAGTAATTACATAGGATTGAGTGTGTTGTTTACAGCCAAATAATTTCCAAAGAAAATTATGTTTAAAGTCCTTTATACCTTGATAATTAAATAATAACCAACTGGAGCATGAATGGGTGTTCATGCATAAAACTTGGGGTTGAACTACCAAAAGAAAAAGCAAGTTCAATTCGGTTTATTATCTTTAACCATTAAAAAAAAAAAAACTCATACAACTCAACTAAAAGAAAATAAATAACCCAAATGACAAGTAGATGGAAGAGCTCAATGCACACACAAAAAAAGGAAAAGAGGCTAGGATTGGTCAGAAGAATCTGAATGAGATACAAAACCTCAACCAGCAGTAAGCTCTTTTCCAGACTTTAACCCCTTGTCCAGTATTTCAATGCAAACCCCAAACACAGGAGTCAGAAAAAATAGATGTTATTTCTGATAGGCAAAGTTGTCACTGGGCTAGAGGCAGCACCTAGTACAGGGAAAGCCCTGGAAATCACAGAGGTAGGCTCCAATCCTATGCAGATGTAAATAAAGTATTGGATCTGTTCCTCCGTCTCTTCATCTATAGCGTGAAAGGATATAGAGGTTATTTGGTTATTTGGTGGTTTCAATTTTTAAAAAATCTAGAAATTTCCAGTAGTACCTAAATGATAAGTAAATAAGAATTAAACCTAGCACATGTTGTTAGTTGATGAACACTCTGGGGACAGGGCCTATGTATTCTCTAGTGCAAACCCAGAGCTCAGTCTCCCAACATCTGGAGGAATATAATAAATCTAGGGTTACTGAGTGAGTATTAAATTCAATGCAATGCCATCTGGGTAAGTAGCTATGATCCTGTGTGTGCTTGCTAAATCCTAAGGCGAGAAGGGTGGAAACTACTGTCTTCATGGAGATCTGTTACAGTGGGGAAGATAAGTAATTACACAGAGGGAGGAATCAGAAACAGGAAACTCTGGGACAGGAGAGTCTAGGGCAGGGAGGGGAGCATCTGACAGAGGCTACAAGAGCTTTCAGAACCAAGCAAGTTAGCCTTATTCTATCATTCTATAATCTCCCAGAGCAATAATGGTTATTAACTGCCTAATGAATTAAATACAACATTTTTTAAATATTCACTCGGACATCACATTAAAAAGGGGAGAATTGCACACACACAAAAAAAAATTCAACAGCTGAAAAAAGGCTTCATTTAAGTTCAAGTAACAATAAATGTGTCCCACCTACCACAATCAACGTTTTGCCAGGAAAAAAAAAACTCAATTTAAGTAATCTACTTAAAAAGTTACAGATGTTGCTCAAAAAAAGTCACAGAAATGAAAAAAAAAAAAGGTACATGACCATAAGGCATAAAAATGCATAGATAGTGCTTACTTAAAATATATTCCAAGTAGTACTTATTTTGAAACTAGCTTGAGAAACTCAAGACATAAATATAATCCTTGATTATTAACCACTATCAAGCCCCTCTTCTGTGTAAAACATCAGGTAAGACATTTTTTTAAATATTAAAAGCTTTAAAATATTATCTATCAAAGTATTTACACTTGATATAGAAAAAAAATTCTGTAGGAGTTCAGTAAATAAATGCAGATACCACAAAGATGTCTGGGCCTCTCTGAGTCCATGCCTTTGCCTCCCGTGGCTCTCCCATTTAGAAAATGGTGGGGAAACTACAGAACAAAACAAAATGAGAATGGAAAACCCAATACCAAGACTTCAATAAAGCAGTGGAAACAGAAACTAGAGACGAGGAGAAAATGATTTTAACAAAGGCAGACCTGGTAATGGGATTCTGGAATGCAGAAGTTCTCTTAATAAATCTGAGTGGACATAAATGCTCAGCCCTCTATGAGTATTCATGCTTCAAATATATAAGCCCAGACTGTTACAAACCAAACCAGGGTAAAAAGAGGAGGAAGATAAAAGATACAAGAACCAGAAGAAACAAAGCACATTTTGGCTTATCTTATTTCAGAAGTATTTTTTCAAGGTATATGGATTAAAGTAGATCTATGTTTCTTTTTGTAAATGAGTATTTTGAAAGGAAAAAATAAAATTACTCCATGAAAGAAAATCATAAATTTAAAAAAGGAAGTTTAAGGCAACTGCATTTCCATTGTTAAAAGTTCCATGTAAAGAAGTGCCGAAATACACCTCAAACTATCCATAGCTATTAAATGACCTGAATACAGTTTATAAGTAAAAACAAATCAGACTTAAAATAATCTGTATTTGTCCCAAAACTTAAATTATAACTACATTTAGATGACATTAAATTTTTATTGAATAGTAATGTATTTTTGTAGAGAAAAATCTAATATAGCTACTGCTTAAATCAAATTCATTATGGAATTATTACCAATGTTCATCAATTTAATCATGGGCTTTCATTCTTAGAGGGAAGGAATAAAAATATAAAATCCAGACTAATTCTACTAGATGGCTCCAATGAACCTATTTTAAAGAATTTCCATGTAGCAGATCAGTCTTGAGTTTATATTTTAGCCTACTTATAATATAAAGTGGCAACCTCTCTAGAATCCTTGTTAACCCAGACATCTTCTAACAGAAAAAGCCTAAGAAATTATCTTTTCCAACCCCACTGTGTTTAAGGAGAGGAACCAGGACCAGCAAAAGTGAAATGGTTTTTCCCAAACTGACAGACACTAATTTGGGCTAGACAGATGAAGAGGAGAGCTTTATACATACATACATATATTACATACATACATATATATATATTCCCACTAACTATTATAAAATATTTGATACTTGGTTACAGTTACATGTAAAAAAAATAAACATTTATACAAATATACACAGAATTTTTTTCTGTTTTAAATGTACACATTAAAACTTGAACCATCTTATGAAACCATAATAAACCATGGTGTACCTTAACAAGAAAATTAAGAGAAAACTCAACCCCCCAGCAACAGGACTCAGAAAACTTTCCTTGCCATATGGTACGATAGCCTAAAATATATCTACCAATAAGAGAAATTGACAATGGTTTTCACCATAGCTTTCTTATTCAACAATTCCTTGAAATCGCTTGAATAAAAAGAGGTTGGGAGGAGAGACCAGTAATAATATGTTTTTAATAATGGATAATCTTCTCCCCATGTTACAGATGCAGCTGAAATGTCCTTAGTTTGCACTTCAACCATACAGGAAGCTGCTTTGTTTTCATAACACTGTGTACGAAAACTTCTTGGACATCTACATTGCATGGGACAGGGAAATGTATAATATACTATCATATTGGTATGTTTACAATACTGGTGCAACGTCCCATTTTAGGGATTTACCAAACCACAGTTTAAGAGTTGAAACGCTAGATTAAAATGTTTTAAGAAATCACCTTTATGACTTATGTCAGCATATAAAAAATAGTCATCTACTATCCAAACTTTGAGACTAGCAAAAATAACCCTAAAACTCTTCTCTAATAATTGATGGTTTTTTTAAGATTTTTTAAAATGCTTGGAAAACTAACTATATAGACTTGAAACTATTTAAGAGTAGCAATAAGTATGTCCACCAACTATTGTCCTAGAGGGAAAGACAACATTTGGCTGATCTAAAAAACCTATGAAACTATACTCTTTAAAAATTTATCTCTTTGAGAAACACATGTCTTTTGCAGCAACTTGGATGGAGCTGGAAAAGATCATGCTTAGTGAGATAAGCCAGAAAGAGAAAGAAAAAT
>NW_004567127.1:9988497-10004917 GCF_000260355.1 Condylura cristata | reverse complement strand
GGTGACTTGGTGATGGGAAACCCGCGGGGATTACAACTGAGATGGAAAAAAAAAATGTACAAAATGATGTAAAAATAAACTGTATAAAATTTTAAAAAAACAGAACAGATAAATGTGTTAAAAAAAGAAATACTTTTTTAAAAAACTGAGATTAAAAATATACAAAATGAAGAAAGATGTAATATATATATATATATATATATACACATATTTTTTTTAATTAAGTCAATGCAAGAAAATGCAAATGTGTCCCTCTCCTCTACCAGAATGGATCTTCTTTCCACTGAATTTCCCGGCATACTGATTATATTGATTGAACCTCCTACAGGGGTGATCATATTTTCCCTTGTGATTACTTGTGTGTGTCTGTGTGTGTGTGTGTGTGTGTGTGTTTTACTTCATCTCTCTTCCAGCTTTTATGTTAACTGAGAACAGACATGAGCCCTATTCACATTGTCTTCTCCTCATAATCATCTGTCGTATTGTGAATATATAAAAATCATGTAAAATGTTCACCTCTTTTAATTAATACTGTATTTCATGCAGATATCATTACAGGAAGTTTTAACTGGCTTCCATCTGTAATTTCACCTTCACATTTTTTCCTTGCAAGACTGTTCTCCAACAAAACTCCAATTATATGACTCCCTTATTTCTTAAAGTTCTTCCCTGGCTTCTTCTTTGCAGAGGACAGAATTCACGCCCACAGCGTACAAAGCCATCCCCACTCCTCTCATCACCCACTGCGCATGCGCCAATGCCTGGCTTTGGGGAACGAGGCACGTGTCACTCCTCTGTACCTGTGCCTCTTGTCTTGGCCCATCAGACAACCTTCAACATATCAGCACTCAACGCCAATCTTCAAACTTCAGCCACACCTGCCATACTTTGCTTGCGTCTGCCTGACAGCACTTCTGCTGCAGAGGAGCAGGCCAGGGAAGAGTAAATGTGACTTTCACTCTGTGCTTTAAGAAGATCATAGGTAATTTTTTAAAACACCAGAAATCATCTGCAGTAATGTTTGCCTGAAATACTAAATCCCAGAACTATACATAAAACCTGGACACCAATAACGCTCTAAAAAGCAGTAGAGAAGGATAGTCTATTTAAACACAGAACCTGCTTGACAATGAACACTACACTACAACCAGTTGTCCTTCAGTGATGCAATTGCTAATTTCAACAAAGTCCCAAGGGGGGAAAAAAATCTTAAATGAAAATTATAGTGCTAAACACAACTATGAAGCATAATTTAGGAAACCCAGCTCCCAAGAGACCATGCTGGGAAGACCGGGTAAAGAACTCTACCATAGTAAAGAGCTCTATGATAGTCTGAATAATGACTTCCAAAGACTCCCATGTCCAAACCCTGGAATCTGTGATTGTGTTAAAAGAATTCTGCAGATGAGATTAACTTAGAGATTTTTTTTTAAGATTTATTTATTTATTCATACAGAACTGGGGTACAGGCCAGAGATGCAGAGGGTGAGAGGATTCACCAGGAACAGAGAGGGGCACAGAACAGGCAGATCAACGAAGTACACTGCTGAGGGGAGCAGCAGGCGGGCCAGGAGAGGTCTGTCGTGCTATGTGCTCACCTCCAGGGCAGGTGGGGATCGAACTCATGAGGAAGTGGCTTAAGCTTCTTAGTGCTGTGCTTTAACCCGCTGCGCCATCAGGGAGGACCCTAAATTAGAGATTTTGAGATGGAGAGATTGTCCTGGTTTATCCAGGTGGGCCCCACTGCAATGACAAGGGTCCTTGAAAAAGGGAGGCAGAGTGCTATTTGGCCACTCTCAAGAGAAGAAGGACATGTGATGATGGGAGCCGAGACTGTGTGCTTTCAAGCAAATACAGGCACAGGCACTGAAAAGTGTAAGGCGAGGAGATTCAGCCCCAGGAACCTCTGGAGTCACAGCCCTGGTGACCAATAAACTGATTTCAGACTTCTAGGCTCCAGACTGTGGGGTAATAAATTTGGGTTGTTTAAAGTCACAAAGTTTGTGATAATTTGTTACTAACACATCCACCAATGTTGAGAAACACACCCCCATGATAAAATACAACTGTGTAAAGTGCATATAAGAAACTCTATGAAATGCATGTGCATACATACTTAAACCATCTTAATATTTTGAGATTTTATTGAAAATAATGTTAAATTTTCTGTTTCATGGGGGAGTATTTTGTTACCTTTTTTGTTCATTTACAATATTCCTATTTGATAGTTTCAAAAGGTTTTCAAATTTGTTGGTATGGTGGTAGTTTTTCATCGTAGAACACAATCTTTCTCCAGGAATTATTTAGTACTCTTCTAACTTCATCAGCATAGGCTATCTTGAATTTAGCATGCTTTAAACTCTGCTTTTCTCAATTCTGGATACACATGTCCTCAGCATTGGTTTACATGAATCAGCTCACTTCTAAGTTCAGATGTTAGTAAGAAAGAGCGATCATAAGGTTCATCTAGCTATTTCCTGCAATTGCATTTATAAACACTTTAAGTTGAAATGGAAACATCAAATTTGAAAATTATGACTTGAAATATGGGGGGAATATTAAGCCCACCATCCAGAGACAGAGCAAAGTTCCCAGCAGGTTAGAGGAAGGCACATGTAACATTTACTTCTTTGATGGGTGAGAGAATCCTGGCTCACAGCAGCAGCAGTGATCTGACTGGTCTGAAAGCCCCGCCCTGGCCACAGGCTGCCTTGTTTGAACAGCAAATACAAAGTGGCTTTTCATGTTACCTTTATAGCTATGCTAAGAGGCTTTATTTCTTAATTTCAATCCAAAAAAAAAAAAAACTTGTATTTGCTTAAGAAAAATTCAAAAGGGCCTTCTATGTTCACCTCAGGACTCTAAGTACTCTGGTATATTTTTAAAATATTGATAGCCTTTAAAATTAGTAGGAACAAACTCATCAAAGTTACTCTGTGAAAATCCTGCAGAAACCTAGACTTTGCTAGATCTCATCTCTAGGTAAGAAACAGATTTACTTCTATCTAGCTTAGAATCATAAATTCTTTAGTTGTTAAGAAAGAATCCTGAGAAATGAGGATTGGGACCAAAACCCTCAGAACAGAACAGAGTATTTTATGATTCTCTCCCCCGGTGAAAAGGTAAACAGAACTAAATAGATACTGTGTTTAATCTTTATTTTACTAAGTCATCTAAATAGGACAAACCATAGTAACAATTACTTAAGAATTTCTAACTATTCTAACTATGATACATCAGGTAAAGATGTATCATTAGGAGGTACAACTCTTAACAAAAATAGCTTTAACCTAAAGTCAAAAACATACATCTGTTAAAAACTGTACCAATCTTATACATCAAAAAAAGTCTCCAGAAAGAAATTGAGTCCCCAAAATTAGTCATTATAAAAACTTAACCACTTCAATTTTAGTTATAGCATATACGAGCATTTCCAACAATCATATTGAGAAAAATCTCTGAATTTATTTCAGTAAATTCAGATAATTAGGAAAGAAATTTAAAAAATAAAATGAAATTGAACAAGTATATCTATAGCTGTGAATACACAGTTTGTCTGGGAGGCCACCACACACTAGTAATAACAGTCTCTAAATCTCCTCTACCATTTTTCCCCATTCAATATATTCACCTCTCATGCATGAAGCTAATTGATGAAGTCAGGTTATGGTCAATAAATCTTTGTATCAGTCAATTTGTCCATGAGAACACCAGGAGCATTTTTTTAATAATATAATAGTTTATTTTTATATCAAGTTGTGTACTTTTCCACCTCAGTTGTAATCCCCGTGGGCTTCCCATCACCAAATCACCCATGTGCCATCACCATAGTCTAGTGTACTTCCCTATCTATTTTTGATCCTATTCCCCACTCCACCCCATTAAAATGTCTCTAGTATGTAATTGTTTATTATTATTATTTTTCCCCATGGTCCTTTATACTCCTGCTATGAATGAAACCATCCGTTATTTTTCCTTTTCTTTCTGGCTTATTTCACTAAGCATGATCCCTTCCAGCTCCATCCATGTTGCTGCAAAAGGCATCAGTTTATCTTTTTGATTACTGGGTAATATTCCATTGTATATATGTACGACATCTTTTTAAACCAGTCATCTACTTTTAGGCATTTAGATTGATTCCATGTCTTCCCTATTGTAAGTAAAGCAGCAATAAACATGTGGGTGCAGATGTCTTTTTGAATGAGTGTTTTTGTGTCTTTTGGGTAGATACCTAGGACTGGGATTGCTGGATTATATGGAAGCTCCATTTTTTAGCAGTTTGAGAAACCTCCAAACAGTTTTCCATAGTGGTTGTACTAGTTTGCATTCCCATTAGCAGTGCAGGAGAATTCCTTTTTCTCCACATCCTCACCAACATTTGTTGTTGCTAGTTGTTTTAAGATGTGCCATTCTCAACCAGGAGCATTTTACTTCCAACTTAAAACTCTATAAAGTTTTCTCCTGGAACAGCAACATTTGCATAATTCTATTTTCTTACATGCCATTGCACCTCCCAAAGCAAGATAGTTGTTTCTAAGTTATTGATTCATTTCAAAGCAATTGTGAAAAATATTTGATTCCATTCAAGTCAACAAACACTGAGCTCCTTCTGAGATAAAAATCCTAGAAAAACAAGCATTTATATTTCAAGACAACAACTCAAAGAGTGATAAGGCTTATAAGCAGTAAAACTGTCATTCTACAAGAGTTAAGAGGAGCAACCCCATATACTATGCAGAAATCAGAGTCTATCTCTCCTAGGGACAGAGAAATAGCGGGCTGAGGAAAAAGAAAAACAAGCATTTGACAAATACACAAAGTTGGACCTCAGTCTTAGAACGTAGGAAGATGTTTCCTCACAGAATAAGGAGGGCAAACACTTCATTCCTTCAGTCACTTGGAAATAAATCAAGAAACCATCTGTGCCCTAACCATAGTTAGGCAGACAGCCTAACTATGGAGAGGCAGAGGACTTGGGGGGGGGGGTGATAATCATATTACAAAGAAGGGCCACTATGCACTCATGCAGTAGAGGCATCTGCTATGGAGTGGCCATGAATCACGGCTATCACCTATGTTGAGTTTTGAAGACAAATGGGAATTAACCAGAAAACCTGAAGGAAATTGTTTCTATGATAAAAAGTATCACAGACAGTGACAAGGAACTGAAAGGAAACTTTACTGCAATTCTATGATTAGAGAGAAGGAAATTAATGAGGACAAAATTTAAATTACTAGCATGAGAAATAATTTTAAAAATATAAATTGGGGCCCTCCCTGGTGGCGCAGCGGGTTAAAGCACAGCACTGAGAAGCTAAAGCTACTTCCGCATGAGTTCGATTCCCGCCTGCCCTGGAGGTGACCACGTGGCGCAGCAGACCTCTCCTGACCCGCCCGCTGCTCCCCTCAGCAGTGTACTTCGTTGATCTGCCTGTTCTGCTCCCCACTCTGTCTCCCCACTCTGTCTCTGGTGAAGCCTCTCCACTCTGTCTCCCCACTCTGTCTCTGGTGAAGCCTCTCGCCGCCCCTGAGCCTCTGGCCTGTACCCCAGTTCTGTATGCACAAATAAATAAATCTAAAAATATATATATATATATATATATATATTGGTAGATAAAATATGCAGAAAGCACACTGGTAATAAAAAAACTTGAAAATCTTAAAAATAACTTGAATAATCAACTTAATGCAACTCATAACACTTTCAAGAGTACTAGAAAACCTTTATGAGTTAAAGTTAAGGAAACTCAATTTGACTAGTAAAACTGTTAAAGGCCCTCCCTGGTGGCCCTCCCTGGGTTAGGACGCAACACTGCAAGCTGGCTGCAGCTGCTTCAGTGTGAGTCTGATCCTGGGCCAGAGAGATGATCCAGATAGCACGGCAGATCTCTCTTGACCTGCCCACTGTTCCCCTCAGCAGTGTACTTCATCAATCTGCCTGTTCTGCTCCCCATTCTGTGTCTGGTGGAGCCTCTCCTACCCCTGTACCTCTGGCTTGTACCCCAGTTCTGTATGCATAAATAAATCTTTTTTTAAATGTTCTATAAAAATGTGTATGTTAGTCGTGCAGAGGATTGAAATTCAAACAGAAATAGGGCCCTCCCTGGTGGCCCAGCAGGTTAAAGTGCAGCACTAAGAAACTAAAGCCACTTCAGCATGAGTTCGATCCCCTCCCATGTGGAGGTGATCCACATGGAGCGGCAGACCTCTCCTGACATGCCCACTGCTCCCCTCAGCAGTGTACTTTGTCAGTCAACCTGTCTTGCTCCCCCACTCTGTCTCTGGTGAATCCTCTCACTGCCCCTGCACCTCTAGCCTATATCCCAATTCTATATGCATAAATAAATCTTTTTAAAAAAATAATAATTCAAACAGAATTAGATTAGAACCCAAAAGGTGGATCAGATTCCTGATTTGATTTTGATATTATATATTATAAACAAGAGATCTAAAGTCCAACATCAGGAAAGTATTTCTAGAGAACTTTCCAAAGTAGGGCAATTTGCAGAAGCAGCAGGGACTGTTCCACAAATCACTCTCCTGGTTTCACTAGCTTTACTTTGCAGCTTGTGCTCTGGATCATTTCATTCATTTGCATACTTGACTGTAAAGAAACCAGAGTTGGCCAAGTGAGTCATGAATGAGTCAGAGCTCACCTTCTGGAGTAGCAGCAGTCTGGCTGTGGCTTAATGCACTAAGCCTGAATTTCAAGTTGGAGAAGAAAGCTGAAAGAGAGCAACCCAAGGACTGCCAAGGATGCCAAGTCAATCATTGAGAGAATAGGCCATCTCAAGAGCAGTCTTCCCTGCCCTTCCTTTCCAGGTAAGAATTTATTAACTTGCATCCCATCCCAAACCACAGAAAAGATACGCCTGCATCTCAGTTCACTCCAGCCCCGACTGGTCCTGTAACTTTCAAAAAGGAGGGGATGGCTGAGAATGCATTGCTTTTACTGCCTCCTGAGTGCCACCAGATTTCCAAAGACTGTGAAACAGAAGAACCGCAGTGACAGCTCAAGTGGCCACACCTTCCTTACCCCAGCAAAGGAGACAGTCTAGACACAAGTCCTCCACAACTAAGAAAAGTTCATCCTTCACACTCTTAACTCTTTTAATAAGTAATGGAAATGTAACCCACAAAATCACAGTATTTGAAGATTCAAAACCAGATGTCACAAATACATGATTATTTACCAAAACACCACCACTGTTGAGGTGTTAGAGAAGCAGCGTTGGACCAATGCATGACTGATTGGTTCCTTCCATGCTGACTGGAGCATCCCACGCCAGCCTCTGCTTCATGAGTGTGGCTAGTGGCTGCAGCAATTGTAAACATCAGCACAGAAGTTTTCCTCCCAAGCTTTGTCCTTGCCTCAGAAATACCAATATGTCATTTTCTTCCCACTGGACTCTGACTTCTGGAGGCCAAGGAACCCAATAGTTCTTAAGCTTACACTACTGGTATCCTCTGTCCTCCACTATTTGTGTTAAATACACCACATTTAACAATGCCAAATATAAAATGAGTAAGGAACACCAATAACTGTTTATTAGCTATTTATCTTCCAACCTCAGATGACAGGCAGGTAGATGGACAGAGTCAACATTATCCTACTTGGAAGCTTTATGACCAAAAGCTCTGCAAGTTCATAGCAGTATTTTCAGAAGCGCGTCCAACAATTTTGTAACATGCTAAAATAAAAGATTCAAAATGAGGCTTTTAGTTCCAATCACTAATATGATATAGGTATTATATTAACTATATAGATATAGCTAGGCTTTGGTTTAACAAAAAAAGAAAAAGAATTTTTATGTAGTCTCTTCAGATTCCTAGTCTTTAGAAATTACAATGCAGGCCCTCCTTGATGGTGCAACAGGTTAAAGTGCAGCACTACGAAGCAACCATAGCCACTGCAGCACGAGTTCGATCCTCAGCCAGGGAGGTGACCCACATGGCGTGGCAGACCTCTCCTGACCCACCCACTGCTCCCCTCAGCAGTGTACTTCATCGAACTGCCTGTTCTGCTCCCCACTCTGTCTCTGGTGAATCCTCACTGCCCCTGTACCTCTGGCCTGTACAATAGTTCTGTATGCATAAATAAATAAATCTTAAAAAAAAAAGAATTTATAATGCATTTTCCAAAAAAAGAAAAATGCTAAATAGTCAAGTCCTCAGTTCAGCAACCAAGCAGCCCTAACTTCAAAAAATGAAGCTAAAAATTGCAATTATTTTGGCTTCACCTCCTCCTTGCTCTTCAACATCACAAAGGGCACAATCACACCAGAGTCTGAATTCAGTCTTCTTGGCATGTCTGGCATAGACCTAACCCCAGCCCTCACATGACAAGCCAGGCAGGGTAGACTCAAGGCTGTAATCATCCTGGACCCCTAATTATGAACAGGTTGGGGGAGGGACGGAAAGAACAAAAACAAGGAAATAATGATCCTCAGGGCAAGATGCACAGCAGGATGCTTCCTACGTGGAAGGTGGCCCTCCTTGCACAGGTAAACCGGGCCATGCCCAGCCCCCCAGAGAAAGGGCCTTGCATTTCAGCTTCCACTGAAAAAAACCGCTACACAATGAACACAACGCAAATCACTGGGACCTGAAATAGGCTAATCAAGTTCCCAGTTGTTCTCACTGTAAACTCCAGGCATATCTTTAAAGGGGCACTTTGTCACATTTTCTGAATCCTTGTGAAAACCTTGCAGATCTCGTCCCACTCTTTTTTACAGGAGGCCCACTGCCCTTTCTAAGTGGGACCGTTAAAATGAATCACCTTTCTGTTTCATAATTGTCTCTCCTGGCTGAATATCTCATTTTTCCTTTTGTATCTCTCAGAAGACCTGACTTTTTCCCTTGAGCTTAATTAGTCTCTTCTGTACACTGCTGCTCCTTTTCTGGTTAGACCAAAGTGTATTTTTCAAACCACTCTAGATCCTCTTTGATGTCCTAAGAAAACCTGATCTCTAGAATCTGTGTTGGCCACAGCCTTTGTAATCATCTTAACATTTGGGTTTATGATCATTTCCCTGGCATTTGCCTGTCTAAGACCAAGAGTACAGAGTACATTCTTATTCAGGAAAGTCCCCCCCAATAATTTTTACTTGCTTATTAAGAAAATCGGTAACTCTTGTGTAGGGGAAGCCATAGTTCTATGATCTAGAGGCCAGAACTTACCTAAATAACAAAGCCAAAGCAAACATGACTCTGTGCCAGTGCAGGGGGCCTCGGCTCAGTATCAGAGAGGGGCTCTGGCTCCTCCGTAGCTGCCCAGCTCGTTCAAGGTCAGCCTGGGCCATGTGATCTGCCCAACTACATAATGTGCACTCTCCGTAGATACAAGGTCGGATGCATAACGGGTGGTCTATTAATATCTTAAGCTACAAAGTTACATGAGCTTAGTCCCTTCAGAGCCTTCCGTTGGCCTGCAATGAAATGAGCCCGACATGATGAAATCAATTCATCACTTCCTATCTGGGCCTCATTCTCACAATTCAAAGGAAGAACCTCGCAAAACTGCACGGTTGAAATGTTTTGCTTTTGCAGCTTGAGAGAATCACAGTAAAAGCAGCAAATGCTCTTCTACACCAAGTGACTAACGAGACCTAAGCCTTTCCTCAGTCTCACCTGCAATGTGAGTCCAAGCTAAACCCTCAAAACACAAAGTACAAGAGACTCAAGCCACCCACAGGGCCCACCCAGGATCGCTGCATCCTGCCCTTGCTATGACCACAGACCCATCACAAACAGCTGAGCCTGGTTAAGACAACCACTAGCCTGTGAGTTAGGCTACCAAAAGCTTCACAGCCCCCCAAGGTGGAAGTAATAAATGCCCTCCTCTCTTTGCTACTGAGAAAGAAACCTAACGAGCAACAGATAAGCAATCAGATGAAAAATGGGAATTTTTTACTGATAAAAGCGAGTAATGTGTTGGAAAATGTGGCTTAGTGATAAAGGCTCTCCTCGTATTTCCCCCTCTCATGCCAAGACAGGAACCCCCTCCACCTCTTGAAGACAAAACCTGCTTTGCTAAGAGCCCCCATGAATGAATGCAGGGCAGAAAATAACAGCCCTCTTTGCAAGTATGGGAGTAGTCTCAAAGGGAAGACCCAGAAGACGGTAGGTCACATATGCCAGGATATTACTGTAATAAATTCACAGAAGTTCTTCCACAAGGAAACATAAAATATGGGAGGGCAGGTTATTCTCCAAAACGTGCCTCTCTTTTAACCTAAGTTTTTCATTATCTCTCCAGCGCCTAATCAGAGCTGTGAATATGGCATTAGTTCAATAAGTACTTATTGACAGGATGGGTGAGTGAAAGAATGAACCACCCTGACAGAACAAAAAGCAGTTTTGAACTTTCAGAACTTCACAGCGTGATATAAAACAGCTTGTACTTCTGAGAAGCGCAAACCGAAACAGTCGGCGGCTCGAGCACAAGGGAACGTGCGGGGCATCATCTAATCTCTTAGGAATGCTCCTTTTCATCATTAAGTCCTTCTGTTACTTGGCTCAGGGTGACTCTGCCTGGCCTCCTGGATGGTTCAGGAAATATGATGATAGGTCTTGGATGAAGAGTGTTGACTAAGATGAAAGGCTTTTTGAGGCTAAACCACGGTTGCTCCAAATATCTGCCTTTTCTCTTTAGACTTGTCCTCAATAACAAGAAGGATTATACAAGAAAAATGCAGGCAAGTCTTAATTACAAGATACATTTGGATCTTGAAAAGGTCCTTGGAAAAACACTCAGCTATTTATTTTCACCGAGCAATATGAAATCATAAAAGTTTTTAACAACTTGCATATAAAATTCTTCTCTCTAAATTGATAATAAAAAAGTTCTTTGGCATTTAGTTCTTTATGTATTTCTAAAGATTTACTGAGCAATAAGTGCTGGTCATTTTGCTGCTCCCCAAAATTCAGCAGTAAATAAAATCTAAACATGTCCTGCCATCATAAGGATTAGGTCTAGCAGGAAAATCAGTCTTGAAACAAATATTTTCAGAATGATGAGCTGTTTAAAAGAGGCATTTAAAAATCAAGAATCAAGACAATATGGCAAATTCTAAGTCTAGAGAGAAAAGAGAAGCTGGCAATTTGGGGGGAACAGGAAAATACCCAACATGACTGCAGTAGAAAGAGCAAGAGACAGGAGCTTCAGGGTCAGGTCAAAAGGGCAGGAAGGGCTTTATTCAAGATTTTGCACTTTGCCCTCAGAGCATAAGGGAGCATCCTCTGAGTACAAAAGAATTCATAAGATATATCTGTATGGGTTCTTTTTTCAAAGATTATGGAAAATGCAGTTGGGAGAATGCATTAGTGTAAGGTAGAACATTCATGGAAAACCAGTTACGATGCAGTGATCCAAGTAAAAGACAGCGAGCGTAGGAGCACAGGTAGATTCAAGACAAACAAGAAGGGTAAGCACTAAACCTACACCAATAAGTACCTGAGAAAGCAGATTTAGTGAAGCTAAATAATTTGTTCAAAGTCATCAGCAAATAAGTGGCTAAGACATGAATCAAATCTAAATGAAGCCAAAAGACCTTTTTAATTAAGACTTTGGGAATTTGGCCCTCTTTTTGTCAAATAGAAATACTTATCTGAAAATTAGCTGGCAGCATGTTAATAAGAACTGCAGGAAGACCTAGAAAATTCACTCGGGAAAATAAACCTCAAGGAAATAATATAAACAGCGAGATTTATAATTATGTTATCTATGAAACAGAAAAACTGTAAGTGGGTTTACCCAGGCTACAAGTTACATAGACAGGGATATGCGCATAAGCATATGAAGAAGGTGGACTGTTGTTTTCACAGCTATATACTACTCCATTATCACTTCCTGCATGATCCTGAGAAAATCACTGTCTTTTCTAGAATTCTGAGAATTTTGTAAGAATTAAGTTCCCTTATTGAATCTCTCAACTATCTATGGCAACAGGCATACATTTGACCATAATTGTATTGAGCAGGACCGTCATTGCCATTCTCTACTTAAGAGCTTAAAACACACAAAGCTCTGGGGCAGGAACATGTCATACATTACCTCCTCCAGTCCTCATGGCAATCCCCAGCATAAACAAGGTTGTTCTCAGAAAGTAGCTGAAGCAACAGAGAGCTGGGTGAGCCTGCCCTAGGTCATACCTCTGACTGAAGCACATCCTAAACTTGACATCTATAATCCACATTCTTTTCAATATATATTGCCACCCTCTGCTTATCACAGAGAAAACTGCAACTCAGATCAATCGAACCAACAGAAGCTCAGAGACCACGGAGCTAATAGGAACCAACATTTGAGGGCAACTCTCCCAATTCCAAGTATTTTCTTTTGATATGTCATAGCTGTCACATATGAAATCACCAACAAATAAAGCTTTGTAAATTAAATCATTTTATTTTTAAAATTATTTTTTCCACCACCATCCTTTAAATCTTCCCCTAACCTTTCCTCCTTCTCCTCCTTAGCCTCAGAAGTCTCTATATATTAGTGTCCACTAGCTTCTGGAAGTGCTATGCTTTGTCAAATCATCTGCTGTGTAAATGTCCAATATTATTCTTTGTTATTTTGACTTGGTTTACTAGACATGACTTTGAAATCCTCTTATTTTTCTGGAAATGGCAACATTTTGTCTTTCTTTAATTCCATCATGTGAATATATCACCTCTGCTTAATCCAATCTTCTATCAGTGTACATCTAGGTTGTTTCCATGTCTTAGCTAAACTTAGAACATTTGAAAACCACAGTATTTCAAAATATAGGTTTGACTACATAAAACAACTGCAACAAGAATACAACAGAAAAGGAAATCTTGCCATAGACTAGCAAAACGTTGTTACTGCACAAGAAGTGTGGGAAAAGGCCTATATCATGAGATGACTAAATGATGGGGTGAGGAAAGGGAAAGGAAAATACACTAGGACTAAATGCCTACTATGTTCCCGTATTGTATGAGAGGTTTTTCCCATCTAAATTCGTTTGCTCTTCACAGTACTCTGCAAGAAGAATTCCCTCTATTTCACAAACAAGAAAACGAAGATGCGGAGAGGGTAAGGGCTTTGCCCACAGTCACTCAATTAGTGGGATGTGATTTGAAGCCAGGCTTGTCTGATGCAAGGGTCCATATGCTTTCAATATGCCTCGCTGTTTCCCTTGCAAGACAAGGGGAAAGTGCTTTTCAAAATATTTTTGTATCTTGCGATTCAAACACAATAAAATTTGGCATTCTTGACCCATCAACATTAAAGGTTACTATTGGGGATTCACTAACTAGACACTCCACAGCTGTTCCCAAGAGTACTCACTTTGTATCAGGTACTGAGTTAGGAACATAAAGCTGAAGAAAAAGTAGTGTTTGATTTCACTGAACTCACTGAATCTAGGAGAAATAACATGTGTTGGTGTCACCGTAATTGATTGGCTATATTCTCAGGAATTTGGCACATGCTGTGTTATCTGACTTAAAATAGCAAAACCTCAGTTCTAGGAACCATGTGATTCTGTGATGCGTTTCTGGAAAGCTGAAGGTTTACTCCTTGAAGCATCAAACCTTTGATTTCAGTTTTTATGATTTAATTATTTTCAATGCTTTGTCAATTTTCCCAGGGCATTCTGAGCTTTGAAGTCTGAGGTACTGTATTCCCATCCCACTGGTTTCCCTCCACTGCTCTCTCAAATGGATAGATAGGACAAAAGAAAATAAGGTCTTTATGGTAAGTACTTCACATGACAAATTCTGGCCTCAAAACTTTCCAATCTTTCTTAAATCTTCTTTTAAAAAGATTGACATGGTTTCAACTTCACTTCGTATTACGATGAGAAAAGTAACGTGCCATAATCACAAAACCAAGTAAATGGGAAAATCACTGCACATGTAAGGTGCTTTATATCATTCATTTTTAAAGCCAAGAGGCTGAGCCAGAATTATCCCTAAGGGTCTTTCCAGCTCCAAAACTCTGCAATTCTTTGAACACTAAACTCCCTAATGGTCCACTCACCAGGACCGTCCTTCCCCAAAGCCTCATGCACTATGTGAATTCAACTGGTTGCATTCTCCACAGTCCAATATTAAGATAGTTCCTGAGTTCTTGAGTTCATGATTTATAGTTTTCACTACTGTCAACTTAACTTTCAGCTGTCCTGCTTTTATTTTAACTTTCAACCTGTAATCTACACAGACTTTTAAAAAAACAGGTTTCATGAAAATGAATGGAACTTCATTTACTGAGTCATTTTTAAGTGCCAACTGGTGAATGTGCCTTACTTCAATTCATTTCATCGTTATAACACTACAAATAGGTATTGTCTCTATTTTATGCATATGGAAATCCAAGATCAGTGGTTAAGGTACCCAAGATTTTAAGTAGTGATGCTAGTACTCAGAAGCAGCCTGTTGTGCCAAGACACAGGTGCTTTCTACAGCATAACGCTCCCTCACGAAGTTATCAGAATAACGTGAAAACGGAAAGCCCTGAATCTTAAAGTCTGTACATTGAAACTGCCTAAGGGGCCTCATAAGTGAGGTGTAGCTTACTGCATTCACAAGGAATTTAAGAAATCTATTTTCTGCTGCTCCATAGAAAGGGCTTTTCAAATTGTCATTGTCATTGTATACTTAGAAAAATAATCGGTAAAACTGAGGAGGACTTTAGGTAGATGCTAAATAACTTAGTACTAACTAGACAGATGAGAAACGAATCTACCTGCATCACTGAAACTTGTACATCACTTATTCAGTGTGAAAGGAAGAAAATTAGACACTTCAATAAATGTCTCATTACTTTCAACTAAGAGCATTTTGCATTAAGTAAAACGATATGTGCAAAAAGACTGAAAATTCAATAAAGATTTTAAGTAATCAGAGCCACCAAACAAATGCTCTCAAGAGTCCAGATTCGTGTTGTACAAGAAACAAAAAAAAAAACAAATAAACTACAGGGATGAAACCAACATTAACAGCAGTAAGGACACATGTTCCCTTAAAACAGCATCTTTGCAAGTCCCCAAATCTTTTATGTTAGTAGTGACCTTATCTGCAACTTATGGTGGGGTTTTGTCCCAACAAATCTATCACAAGCTGAAAATACTGTAACTTGAAAATGCATTTTATACAAGCAGACTGTTGAACTGAGCTTGACCTGGCCTACTCAGCCATGCTCAGAATACTAACATTAGACTACAGTTGGGCAAAATCATCAAGCAAAGCTGATCTTATAATAAAGTGCTGAGTGTCCCATGGAATTTTTTTAACATCCTGGTCTACACAGGGTCAGTGTTTACCCTGTGATCAGGTAGTTGCCTGGCAGCTGCTGCTCCGTCACTGCCCAGCACCACCAGAGTAATGCACCTCATTATCAGAGTAGCGGACATCATTATCACCAGCCTGGGGAAAAGATCAAATTCCAAAATTTAAAGTACAGTTTCTACCAAATGCCTCCTGCTTTTGCACCATTGTACATAAGTAGCACTATTGTAAATAGGGTCTGTCTACTTATTCTGAACTCCCCAGAACTCAACTCCTGCTTCCCCCTAAGGATGGACATTCAGCTGAATCCCAACAACAGTCTATGGGCAAGTCCTCCATCATTACAAACCATCTGAACTCATTTCTGATGCTGCCATCTGCATTCTTATTTCTTGGCTGACTGTGGCCTGAGCTTACTAATTTCCTTTAGCCAACAAATCTTCCCATATGTGAAAGTCAAATGCTAGGGAATCTAATAATCTTCTGCCAAATCTATATTTTGGGGTATCAAGAAGTGACAAAATTATCCCAGCTCCACTTTCCCTGTCTGGCATTGCAAATATGATTAAGTGGAAGTTATACTAACTGAATAACATTACTTAAAAAAAAAAAAAAAAAGACTTGCACAAATAAGCAGATGTTGTGAGCTGGCTGCCAGCAGGGAAAGGCCACTTCTGTACTGCTAGGAACAGGAAAAGGTGATGGGAGATGTTTCCGGCTCATCCCGGATCACGCAAGGGCACCACTTGCTCTAAGACCACAGCCCACAAAGAGCCCCAGTAGCCAAGCTTCTCAATATTAGAGTTTGCACGACACCTGGTCTTCTCTGGATTCTAATCTGTTAAGCGTTGCTTTCAAGACCCAAAACTCTCTCCCCACCAAAAAGATAACGGTCACTTTATGAGGAATCAATGGGACAGGTGAGGACAAATGAAGACTCAGGAAAAGTGGGCAGTAATGAGGACCAGTTGAACCTGTGGGGACTGAGGGAGAGTGGGGAACTCGGGGCATTGGGAACTTAGAGGGTCAGAGTATGACAGAGGACATGACAGAAGCAAAGAGGTGACAGGCAGCATTACAAAAGGCAAATGAAGCATTACGAAAAGCACAGTCAAGCTGCAGAGAAGAGGGACAGTGACTATGGCTGGTGAGCCGGCACACCTGA
>NW_004567127.1:9974590-9988194 GCF_000260355.1 Condylura cristata | reverse complement strand
ATCTTTAAAAAAAAAAAAAAAAAAAGAACAGGGCAGCCTGCGCAGGCGGAGGGGGGCCAGCCCGGGGCACTGCCCATCTGACCTCACCGAAGGCAAAGGGGATTTAGGTAAAAGTGGAAAGGCAGGTCATGGGTTCAGACACAGGGAGGCAGCTAAGAACAAATGAACCCCGGAAGGAAGAAATATCAAACAGGCACACAGCAAAAGGTACTTATTTAATTTATTTTCTTACATCGTTTTTTCATTTTTGTACAGTACTTGGTTTTTCCCCTCAGGTGTGGTCCCTGGAGTTAGTTCTGCCAACATTATAGCACCCATGAGCCATCACCACAGTCCCTTGTGCTCATCCCTCCGCTGCAAAAGATAGTTTTACAAAAGGCAAATGAAGCATTATGAAAAGCACAGTCAAGCTGCAGAGAAGAGGGACAGTGACTATGGCTGGTGAGCCGGCACACCTGATTGCTGACTTCCAGGCGTCTGAGAGGTTCCTATAAGAACAGGGCAGGGGCCCTCCCTGGTGGCCCTTCCACTCACTTCTTTGGGTGCCATCAGCAGTCTGCTCTCACTCTGTAGTCTCTTTTCTCCAACCCTCAAGGTATTTAGAACAGGCAATCAGCTAAGGCTCCAGGCCACACACCAAAGGTGCATAATTCAACATTTTCACTGCCAAATGCAAATGCAATACAGCCATGTTCCGGTACTAATGTTATTAAGGATATTTCGTCATTGCTCAGAATAACTGTCTTCTTGGGGACGTCCCTGAAGTCTGAATGCCTTTGCACAGTCTTCCTGGTCTCATCTCTCACCCAGCGGCAGCACTTTGCCTTATAGCTTCCAATAACTTATCTCCTTCCTGCATTCCTATAAAAGCTTGACTCCAGGGTCAAATCTGCCTTCTCCCAACCGCCCAAAGCAGAAACTTCCTATGATTTATCTCTCTGCTTTCAGTGCCCTGCACAAGGAGGAACCAGAAAAATGAGTATGGAAAAGAGAGAAGCCCGAGCCTTGCACCCATATAATCCTTTATGATGTTAGCATCATGCCCTGCACATCAGCAAAATTAACAACTATTCAAAAAGGCACTGTCCACCAACCAAGCACCTGCCCACTGACCCTAAGGCAGAGGGTTCCCCGCTTCACAAAGGCATGCCCTGCAAAGGCTGAGAACAAGTTTTTGTTCACCTTTGGATACTCCACATCGTTATAAGTCTAATGTGTAGTAGACAAATTGATGACTTAATCAAGCCATGTACAAATCCCCATGAAAACAGCTAAACAGAAAGCAAAAGAGCCGTGAAGTTACCAAAGAAGCAAGTAATCTTTAAACTAGATAATCAGACTAAACTAACTGGAAAGTGTCTCAGTGATTCAGATGTTGCTATTTTAGATATAGTACATCTCAGTGCAACAAAATAATAATAGATAATAGTGGAATGTTATTTTAAACTTGCATAGTAGCCCTGACTTTTTCCAAGCATTTTCCCAGTCATTTCCTCATGCAATTCAGCATCTACCCACCACCTCCAATGGTAACCTTCACTCCATTTGGAGTTAGGACAGCTGGATCCAAGTCCCCAGTCTTCACCACTTCTATCTGTATGACCCTGAGAAAAGTCCTTTCGCGAGTGCACATTTCAATTTCCTTCTCTGTAGAGCAGTGATAAGATCTTGTTCTTCCTGCCTCTTAGACTTACAAGGATCAAGGGGATGGGGGCGGGGAAAGGACATAAAATCTTGCTGAATAGCCACCATCCTGCAGATCTTTTACATGTATTATTTAATTATCACTACAATCCTGCAAAGTAAGTTTTACTATTTCTTGCCCAATTGAGATTCAACAAAACTTTCCTAGGGTCATAGAATTCATAAGCGTGAGTTAGAATTTGAACACTTCTGCTTTGCCCCAAAGTTCTGTGTGAAACCATAATACCTCCTAAATCAGAATCTAAATATGCACAAAAAAAGCTTAGCTGCTACTTAGCATATTATTATACATACACATATCTGTGTTACTGCTGTAAGCATGAAAGGCAGGATTTTAAAAAAGCAGGTACTTGCTAAAGAGCCTGCTTGAGACAAAGCTGGGGCTAGCACCAGGGTCTGCTGACGGGCTGGAGACCTCTCATTAAACCACACTGCCCCAGCTCAGGGGGAAGCTCCTGGCTGACATTAGTGAGCGCAGGCAGAGGCATGATGCTTGCTTATTCAGACCAGCTGTTACAGATCTATTTTAAGACAAGCACTTTGAAAATCATGGAAGGTGACTATCAAATGTTTCATTAAATATTCCATATTAATTGACCCTTTAGAGAACTCCCATCTGAGACCCATACCCTTCTGACTTCCTGTTAAGCAAGCAAGTCAACAGCTGACTACACTTCCTGCAACGTGTATTTTGAAAACACACTCAGCACAAAATACAATTCTAATCCATGTAAATGAAAAGTCGTTATTTCTTCGCTGTTCAAGGTGGTGTCCACTGAATGCCCAAGACGAGGGAGGGGCAGAATGCAAGCTTGTGGCGGCCTCAGCACCACACATCTTTACTAACAGGAGTCAAAAAATGGAATACAGTAATATTCCAAATAACAGCTAACCATTGTGAATTTACAAAGAGAGTGGTAAAAACCATTTGAAAGGAAGCTACTTAAAACAACCACACTCCTGCTTCCCAGGAAATAGAGCCATTCCCGACTCGCTCAAGTGTAGGGCATACACCTGGCACTGTCACAAAGCCCAATACTAAAAAACCAAGCACCAGCTACACTCATTTTCTCTTTCCCACTCATCAACTTTTTTGTATCAGATTTCATTTCTTTTTCCCATCATATACCAGCCAAAGGCCTATCTCCCACTTTAAATGTATGATAAATGTTTAAAGTCATCCGAGTTGATATATTCAATATCCTGAACCAAAGTTAAAACTTAATATCTCACTAGTATGAGGTACCCAGAGCCACAAAGCCCATCAGACCATTCCTCTAAGACCTTGAATTCCACAAGAGCAATACAAAGAGAAAAAAAATTAAAATTCATTGCAATTCACATTCATAGGAGCCAACAGCTTTACACATGAGAACTCGGTTCATATCAAATGTTGTAATTCTAATCTTGGCTCCACCATGAACTACTTGTTAGTACAAGTTACTAAATTCCTCTTAGCCATGGAGAGGTTCAAATGGGGGTAAATAACAGTGCCTAGCTCACAGCACTGAGATTAGATAA
Source organism: Condylura cristata (assembly GCF_000260355.1). Taxonomy (NCBI): domain Eukaryota; kingdom Metazoa; phylum Chordata; class Mammalia; order Eulipotyphla; family Talpidae; genus Condylura; species Condylura cristata. The sequence goes on along the minus strand of NW_004567127.1, from coordinate 9,984,969 downwards.
GAAACACAGGCAAGATGCTAACAGGCAGGCTAACCTCATGTGCTTCTGCAGAGCCGCTAATAATTACAGCAAAAACAGTTAACATTTACTGAGTGTTTATTATATGCTTGTCACAGAACAACTTCATTCATTCCAACCTCACAACAACCACCTTAGGGGATAAGCTCTTCGTCTATGCCAGGAACACCCATTTTGGAGATGGGGGGGACCTGAAACACAGGTGCAGTCACTTTCTGGAAGTGATTCAGTTGTAACTAGTGGAGTAATGTTATCTGCTGGTATTACTAATGCTATGTAATGAACTGTCCGGTTCATTTGCTTTATCGTGACATAATGATGAGTACCTATTATTAAAGTTTATATAGAGAAGTTTGAAAAGATAGCAAAGTCATCTTCAATCCACCAATGAACTGATCTAGACTATTTAAGTATGTGTGTATGTGGTTTTTTTTTCTAAGATTTATTTATGCATACAGAAGTGGGGAACAGGCCCGAGGTGCAGGGGTGGTGAGAGGATTCACCAGAGACAGAGGGGGGAGCAGAACATGCAAATTGATGAAGGACACTGCTGAGGAGCGCAGCGGGTGAGACAGGAGAGGTCTGCTGCACCCTGTGGGTCATCTCCCTGGCAAGGGATCAAACTCATGTGGGAGCAGCTCTGGCTAGCTTCATAGTACTACGCTTTAACCTGCTGTACCCCGAGGGAAGGCCCAAGTATGTGTATATGTATGAGTCCTTGTATTAGTTTCTAGAGAGGTGTAGGAATGAGTAAGTCTATGGCAGATTCCAGCAGGTCACAGCCTGGAAGGGAGAGAGACAAGAAAAACTAAGGCAAGCAATGCAAGGAATGCCAAGCTTCACCTGTAAACACTACACAGTGTGGCAAAGAGAAATGGGCATACACCACAGCACAGAGACATTTAACAGCACTGCTCACTTGATAAGTCACAAAAAATCCAAAACACAGAGAAGAGCTTCAAGAACTGGACGAGAACCAGACATGGTCACTTTCATGCCTGCTAAGGAGTCTGGACTTTATCCCATGGTCCACAGGGAACCAACCATTAACCAGTTATTAGGAGGTTGACTGACTACCTGCCAGGAACTCAGGGAAATCCTATGATCAGCAAGTCTTTATGGCTCTATCTTGAAAATACAGTCAGAATCTAATCATGAAACTAGTAGCATGTGTGTGTGGAAATGGAGAGAACTGCTGATGCAAGAAAACATGGGACAGGCAGCAAGGACAGTGTTTGCAACAGCATGCACTGATCACTCACCCGCTGAAGAGGAGAGGAAGCATCATCTCTGGGTACAGACCCCAGGAAGGCAGGGGTCTGAAGAGGCTTTATCCTGGTTGTTTTCTCAGTGAAGAGAAAGCAGAGTCACCAGTTGAGAGATAGAATGGGAGTGAAGATATTAAAGTTCAAGAAGAAAAAGTACCAGATGTCATGGAGAGAGTTACAAAGCAAATTACCTTAGCAGTTCTCAAATTTTGGTCTCGGGAACCTGTTATACTCCTGAAACTGTATCAGAAACCCTCACAGCTTCTGTTAATGGGGGTCATGTCTATTCACACTCAGCAGATTAGAATTCTAAACTGAGAAATCTTTAAAATACACACAAGCTCATAACCACTGTCAATCACAGCAACAACAAACGCATCATGCAGCCTTTGGAAAAACTCTGCTGTACCCTTGTGAGAAAATGGGAGATAAAAAAGACAAATAACAGCTTAATTTATTAAATTTTTTTTAAGATTTATTTATTTGTGCATACAGAACTGGGGTACAGACCAGAGGATCTGGGGCGGTGAGAAGTTTCACCAGAGACAGAGTGGGGAGCAGAACAGGCAGATCAATGAAGTACACTGCTGAGGGGAGCAGCGGGCGGGTCAGGAGAGGTCTGCCACGCCATGTGGTCACCTCCGGGGCAGGCGGGAATCGAACTCATGCGAAGGCGGCTTTAGATTCTCAGTGCTGTGCTTTAACCGGCTGCGCCACCAGGGAGGGCCAGATTTATTAAATTTTTTAAGAAAGATCTGACCTTACAGAGCCCTGAAAACATCTCTAGGATTGCCAGGAATCCCCAGACATACCTGTGAAGTCCAGTCTAGAGACATGTAATCAAATGACTAGGTAGCCTGGGATCCGCACTTGAGGGAGAGGATCATGACTATAACGTGAGACCCGCAGCTCAGTGTCTGTCTTCCTCCACCAAGTCCTACAACTGAGTTGCAGGCAGAGAGTAAACAGAGAGTTGAATAAAACTAGGGTCATCGTTTACCCAAATGAGTATCACAAATCAAGAGAAGTGAAGCAAGTAATTATACCATGGTTATGGGATTTAAGCTGAAGAAGAAGGAAATAAGGGCATGAGGCAGTGCAGAGGTGGTAGAACCAAGAATTCAAAAGACTTTTGGATTTTAGGTGTTAGCAGAATAAGCCAGAAGGAAAGTAGCAGGAAGAGGACAACAAACATGAAACTGAGAATCCAGAAGGTAACTGTTCATAGCTTCAAACTCTACACCCAAGACTGAATATGTTCCTTTCCCCTCTGAAAGGTGTCCCTCTCTGGACCCCACTGTCCACCTATATCTGAAATCTGAGCTCACCTAGATACTTTCGCCCTCACTGAATCTGGGTGGTCCCAAAGTCCTGTTCATTCCAAATCTTCAGTAACCCATTTTATTCCTCTCCATCCTTCCCCTTCTCCCCTCTCTCTGGGTACTCATTGTCCCTGGACTGGACATTAGAATTCTTGCCCAGGCCAATTCTGCCCCCGTCCAATTCACTCTTCACTCCAGAGTGAACTTTCCATCATGGGATCCTCCTCCCTCTATCCATGAAGTGACTGTAACAAAAGAGGCAGAGGCATAAAACAGACAGGCAAAGGCAATTAACGTGATTTTAGAGTCCATCAAGGTATGAAAAGTAGGTAACATCACAGTTTCATGTGGTGGTGCAGGAGAGAAGATATAAACAAGACAGCAAAGGAGGAGACTCTTAAAGGATGTTTAGATAAAAAGAAGCCAGCAAAGGTAAGAAAGAAATCGAAATATGGAGGAAAAAAAAAATAACTAAGAAATACTATAGAATCAGGAAGAGTGAGTCAAGGAGAGGTCAGGAAGGAAACGGAAAGTCAACGATGTTAATTACCAGAGTGGGTTTGAGAAAAAATAATTTCAAATGAGTCCTTTGCATCTGAAAATTAAGAACTCAGTCGTGACCTTACCGGGTCAACTTCCTTGCGTATAAAAAACACATAATTTTCCCCATTTTCAAGAAAGGTTAAAAAAAACAACAACACTTTCTCATTTTCTTCACCCCAGCAGTCAGGAGATTGTCCCTCACCAGCAAAGTTTTAGCACTTCAATTCTTTATCCCAGGCTCTGATTCTGACAGAATCATCAAGTGTGCAGGCAAAACAAGTACTTAAGATACCTTAATATGCCTTAACTACTTCACATGAAAAGATCCCAATTGGTGTCAAATTTAAAATTATGCTGGCAGATTATCCAAGAGGATTATTTAACAAATGGCAAAGAAGTTAGTGACTTCTGATAAAACTAAATAATAACATTCTGAACTGACTAAAAATGTAACTGGATGCAACACTCTTCTTGAAAAATAACTGTTTTTCTTTCGTTCTTTCAGTACAACCCAATAATCTTCACACAATACCACCTTGTTTGGAGGAAAGGGAATGTAGACGTGTATTTGAATTACACACCTTAATGCTAAAAATAACATATGCATAGGTTCTTAAACAATGTACCATTATGTATAGCAGAAATAAAGTTCTCTTTAACTTTTCTTTTTTAAAATAACAACATTAAACCCCAATCACATGTGAGTTCCTTGAAAGGAAATCCTGGGGAAGAGTGGTAAATTCTTTGAGAAATGTTGTTGCCATTATTAACACTCGCTGCTCAAAAGAAAATAGTACATGAAAAAAAAATGGAAATCAAAGGTTCTGCGTGGAAATGCTAATCAAAAGAACACCAATCTGAATAAAGGAAGTTTTAGGAACACTAATTGTTTCACTTATACTTTCTTATATACATATATATGTGTTTTTCTACATATACAAAAGAGCCACATGTGTTTAAAAGAGCTCATTGAATAAATATAAAATAAAAATGTGAGATGAGAAAATCACCTTCTGATCTTTTTTCTTCTACTGATTACAATCCCATTTTTTGCTCTTTCTAGCAAAATTACCCCCAGGGAGAAATCTACACTTGCGGTCTAGATTCCCTCCTCTGAGCCTTGTCTTCTCCAGCCCATCACCCACAACTCTGTTTTTGTCAAAGTCACTAAGGCAACTTTTCATGACTTAATAAAATATTCTATCTTCAATCCTTTCTTTGCTGGCTCCATCAGCAGCTTATGACATGCTTGATCACTCCTTCTAGAAACACCTTCTTCACTTGGCTTCATGGAACATCCCTCTACTGGTCTCCCATCTCCTGGCCATTCCCTCTCCTCCTTGACAAGGGCCTGCCTGTCTCCATACCTGATACATAGGCCCATGGGCCTCTTCCTTTTATACTGTTCCCTAGGAGTTCATCGTTCAACCTCGTGAAACCAAAAGCCACCTGTACCTGCTGACTCCAAAACTTACACCTGCATTTCCTTTCCTTCCTGCCTGTTCAGCACCTCTACCAAGATATCGACTGGAATTTGAAACATGACTAGCACCAGATTCCCCACCCCCACCCCCAATTAGGCCCTGACATATTGCCAAAGCCATTCTTCCTCCTGTAAATTCCAATTCTTCCTCCACCATTCCAATCCTCAGACCAAACATCCTAGTTCATTCTTGGCACCTTTCTTTTTCTCACATCCCTAATTTGATTCCATCAATAAATCCTGCTGGTTCTACCTTCAAAAATATATCTAGAAATGAACGAATTCTCATTATCTATTTTGCTGTTGCTCTGGTCAAAGCCATCATCTCTTGCCTGAAGAACTACATTAATCCAATTGCTCAACAGGTTGCTTACAGTCCACTGTCAACAGACCAGCCAGAGGGACCTGCCGGAAAGCCAACTCAGGTCACGTGAAGTCCGGTTTGCCTCAAGGTGAAAATCTGACCTCTGCTTTCTCTCTGACCTCATTCCTAGCACTCTTTCCCACACACTCACTCTCCTCCAGCTGCATGGACCTTTTAGCACACCCACAACTTAATTACCTCAGGACTTTCACACTGGTGTTCCTTCTGCCAGGAAGATTCTTTCCAACATCCTCATTCCCACATCTCATTTACTCACTTCCTTGCTCAATTATCAACTTCTCAGAAAAACTTTTCCTGACTACTTTCTCTAAATTCAAATTACATTTCACCCTGGCACCATATGTAGGTTCAAATCTCTTCGTAACCCATCATATTACATAGTTATTTATTTATTGGCCATCTCCTCCACTAAAATAAAAGTGGGGTTTTATTTACTTGGTCTATTGTTTGAAAACAATGTCTAAAACAGGCCCTCCCTGGTGGCACAGCGGGTTAAAGCACTGCACTGAGAAGCTAAAGCCACTTCCGCATGAGTTCGATTCCCGCCTGCCCTGGAGGTGACCACATGGCGCGGCAGACCTCTCCTGACCCGCCCGCTGCTCCCCTCGGCAGTGTACCTTGTCGATCTGCCTGTTCTGCCCCCCACTCTGTCTCTGGTGAAGCCTCTCGTCGCCACCCCTGAGCCTCTGGACTGTACCCCAGTTCTGTATGTACAAATAAATAAAATCTTTAAAAAAAAAAATGTCTAAAACAGTACCTGGCATACAGTAGGAATCAATAATTATTGAAGGAACTCTTAAAATCTAAATAAGTCATTTTTAGGCAATTTAAAATTTATCTTTACTACTTAGTGGTCTGTAAACTCATTGAATGTATTATCCCCTCCCTAAGATATAATGTAAGACAAAAATTTAAATTACAAAATAGTAAGGTAAGAGTTCATTGATGACATATCTATGGCTAGTATGAGGCTTTCATGGAATCTTCTTAATCACTAAAACTGGCTTCAGACCCATAACCCATGATTATTACAATGCACCCCTCACAGGTACGCTTTTCTCTTCCAGACTTTATCACATGGTTTATATCCCAGCTAGAACACTGTTTGGGTGAAAAGTGAATCTGTCTAATATATACAGAGACTAAACTTGTTGGACTTTTCACAGATCATAGATTTTATTAACTTTATTATTTGTAATAAAAGGAATATGCTACATCTGTTACTAAGTGATTACTCCTTATCTTTTAATTCACTATAAACAAAAAGCCAAACCATGGTTTTCTTTAAGTAGTTATTTTTAAAGTGAAGAACCAATATCATAAGACCCAAAAAAAAAAAAAAAAATGGCTGACATCCACATCCAGGAAGAATAGTTAATAAGCAAGAGATTGGGGTCCCATTTATACTTTATTTTGAAGGATAATGAAGTAACCTTCTAAGAACCCAAGACTGAAAGCTATAATTGAGTAAACATTATTTGCAGGGTTATTTTTTCTAATGCAAAAAAAAAAAAAAGGTTAACAAAAAGAATGAGCAAATCTCACTTATTAGAGATAAACTTTTTTTTTAAAGATTTATTTATTTATTCATACAGAACTGGGGTACAGGCCAGAGATGCGGAGGGTGAGAGGATTCACCAGAGACAGAGTGGGGAGCAGAACAGGCAGATCAATGAAGTACACTGCTGAGAGGAGCAGAGGACCGGTCAGGAGAGGTCTGCCACGCCATGTGGTCACCTCCGGGGCAAGCAGGAATCGAACTCATGCAGAAGTGGCTTTAGCCTCTTAGTGCTGTGCTTTCACCCTTTGAGCCACCAGGGAGGACCCAGAGATAAACTTTTAATAGAAGTGACTACTCGCTTTATTGCCTCTATCAGGAGAATTAAAAACAGGCAGTAAGAAAAACACCAATAAATTAAACTCCTTTTGTTAACTTCTGTTCATAACAATCTCCAATGTCACAAAACTCTGAAGGGAGAGCTTCCACTTATTTCCTAGCTTTATAAGATACTGTCTATTTCAAATTAATATCTTCAATAGACACTGAATTTGGTAGACAAAATACCTCTTACATGGGCTCTCCCTGGGAGTGCAAGCACTGCACTAGAAAGCTATACGAAGCCCTGAATCACCAGTTCAATACCCAGCCAGGTAGGTGGCCCACATGGCACAGCAGCCCCATCCTATCTTGCCTGCTGCTCCCCTAAGCAGTGTATTTCAGTAGCTCCTTCTGTTCTGCTCCCCACTCTATCTCTAGTGAATCCTCTCACCCCCTGCAGCCATGGTTGGTACCCCCGTTTTTGTATGCATAAATATATAAATATTTTCAAAATATGTATAGAAATGCCTCTTACACATTATAAAAATGGCAAGTTCTAAACTCAGAAGAATGAAGTCTACTGAGGGATTCACTCAGTGACTGGATTATATGCTATACAGTGTGGAGAGAGTTAATTTGGAGTGGGAAACTCATAACCAGAGCTGCATCAGCACCTTTACCAAGGAAGGTTCAGATAGTTCAGAGGAAGAAATATTTAGAGGTGTCAGCCTAAAGGGATTTGTAGGCCTGCAGTTGTTTTAACCTATTCTATACGACAAGAGCAGGGGGGGAAAGTGATTTTAGTAATTGTGCTAATCGTGAAATCTATTAAGTGCAAGGTATTTGTGAGGCACTGTAGTCATGCTAAATATGTCAACTTGTTTAATGAAACCACTTAATAAGCTTCATTAAAGGACTTCGTGGCAACCTATATAAATTCAACTATATAGAATTCAGCTGTTCAGCAACCATGTCTCTCTGCATTGTGGCCAAAACCCAAAAAGAAAGCAAAAATAGACATGACCATATTCACATACTGTCTCCCCAGTTCACTTTTCAGAGAAGCCCTTATCACATGACATTATAGCACAGACTTAACACCCCAAAAGAACAACTGTCTAAGGAAGATCATTCAGTTGTCCTATTCAGCTCATTATAACCTTGTAGCTTATCTGATAGTGCAAGGTAACAGCTCCTTTCAGGCAAGAAGCCTGATGGGTTCATTCAGCACCCCCAGTAGGGAATAGAGTTCTTAGAGCTTTGTACATGCTCAGTTTGTTTTTTTAACAATATAATAGTTTATTTTTACATCATTTTGTGCCTTTTTTCATCTCAGTTGTAATCCCTATGGGCTTCCCATCGCCAAATCACCCGTGAGCCATCACCATAGTCCAGTGCACTCCCCCCACTCCACCCCCATTTTTGATCCCATTCCCCACTCCGCCCCGGTAAAATGTCTCTGGTATATAGTTGCTCATTATAATTATTATTTTCTCCCCTGGCCTTTATGCTCCTGCTATGAGTGAAACCATCCAGTGTTTTGCCTTTTCCTTCTGACTTATTTCACTAAGCATGTCCATGCTCAGTTTTAAAGATGCTTTTAATGATGATCCTTCAGCCTCCAAAAGATTAAATTACATCTAATATACTTCAAAAGGGAAAAAAGACCAAAAACACATTTCAAAAGATTTTTATACAAAGTTAAGGTTCAATTAAACACTAGGGGGTATAAAAGGAAGAGCAACAGCTCTCAAAAAAAAAAAAAAAAGTTTGATAATTGAGAGTAACTTACTGAACAATCCCTAAGGATTTCAGCAACTAAAATTTCGGGAAACGTACACAATACCAAACTCTCTGCTGGCGGGCTAAGGAATCCGAACCCATTCTGCTTCCTGAGAATCTAGGCAAGAGGGGAAATGGGGTGTCTACAGGCTGGGTAACTGAGCTCCCTGAAGAACTCCCCACTTAGTGGAAATGTCTGTTAAACCCCTGATGGACTATCCATCCTTGGGACAACTCTAAGGGGTAAAAAGAATTAGCAACCAGCACCCAAGATTAGGGGAGCATATGAAAAACATCTCTCACTTTTAAAGGCATACAGCTCTCACCACTTACACCATCTGGGGACTGCTAACCAGAAGCCTGAAGGCAAACAGGGAATGAAGGAAAAATTCGAGGTGGTGCACAGGCCCCATGATGAAACAATGACATCAAGACGAAGAAATGAATTGTGTAATCTAACTGTTAATATCTAATTATTATAGAAAGCCACTGCCTTCATAAAAGGTACTGCTCTCGTTGTTAAGTACCTGAGGTACTGTCTTTCTGGATCCATGCTGAAACGTGTCAACCCTTTCAAGTTCAACGTGGTTGTTTACATTGTAAAAGAGAAAATAGATACGCTAAATCGCGTTTAACTTCTTTTCATAAAAAACTTTGGCAGGACCGAGAAACTACACCTCCACTGAGTTGCGAGTTTCAAGTTGACTGTAGAATGCACACAGCTTTCCAGCGTTACCTCTTTGCTTGGTAACCCTCAGTGAGGGACTTCCAGACAAAGCTGCAGTCCCAAGCCCAGTGTGGCCCCACTTGAGCGCAGCGCTGTAAAGGAAAGTGGCATCTTGAGTGAAACTTCTCGTTTCCTGTCACTGCCGAGAGGGGCTGGACCCCTCATTCTCACATGGCTTTACAGAGCCGTAAACACAAGAACCTAGTTCCTAGCTTGCCATCTGGCCACAGTCTCGGGGTGGGGGGGGGGGGGGCTTTCGGGACAGGCGCTCCCTTTTGCTCTGGCCAGTGTCATTCCTGTACAGATAACGGTAACGAGACGCCCTCCACGACATAGAGTCCTCGTTTATGTCACGGTTCCTCTTTCAAGATGGGGACAAAACGCGAAGCAAAAGAACACACTAAAGGCACAATGACTACCCATCGTCTGCTTTCATCCCTCTCCACGTTATTATAGAAGAGCTGGAGCAAATTCCCTTTGTTGCCCTATGTATCGCACAAAAGTAGGTGAAGGGCACCCTAAGACACCCCCCGCCTCCCTTGGAAAACCTTTGCAAATCCTCATAGCCTCTCTGGACACAAGGTTTTAGCATTCAGGCAAAAATAAATAATAAAAAAAAAAAGAAGAAGAAGAAGCCCAGGTAAGAAAAGCCAAGTGGTCCCCAAGCAGAAGCCTGGGAGGGAAGCAGACCGAGCGCACCTAGATGTTTGCATTTACACAAAGAAATTAACCAGATGATTAATGGGAGACGCCGGCTGCAGGCGGGGCGCCCGCGCTGGCCGCCTTACCTGGGACATCTGCGGCCTCAGGTTGATCTCCTTCAGGTTGATGGAGTGCGCGCGGAGGTTGTTGAGCAGCTGGCAGAGCAGGACTCCATCGCGGAGGGTCTGCGCCAGGTCGAACACCTGCGCCGAGTCCCAGGTCACCCGGTGGTTGGCGGGCAGCACCTTGCAGTGGATGAGCCACTGCGCGCACTGCCTCCAGGGCTCCATGCCCGACGGCTCCGGAGCGCGGCCGCGCCGGGGCGGGCAG
>NW_004567127.1:9952745-9974114 GCF_000260355.1 Condylura cristata | reverse complement strand
GGAGCTTGGCGGCGCGGACTCCACCTCAGGCGTCCGGGGGGTTTCTCTCGGACGGCTTCCCGGGTGTGAGGCAGAGTGAGCGCTGCCACACAGTGAGGGGCCCCCGGGACGCCCGGGACGGCAAAGACGGTTTTCCAACGGTCTCAGAGGGGCCACGGATTCACTGAGGCACCGGACTTCCCAGAGAGATTTATTTACTTGTTTATTTATTAGGACTCAGAGACTTGAGAGCGCGGCTCTGGAAGCCTTGGGGAGCGCCCCCCTCCCCTTTCCCGTTCGTGCCCCTCAGTTCTCCACCACAGACAATTCCACGGCCCGTTTGTCTAAGTGCCGCCTGGGGATGTTTGGGCAACTTCAAAGTGTGTGTGGGTCTAGAAACGCCTGCAGAAATCCGACCCTAACCCCACAGCCCATTCCAACGCCAGAGTTTTCTTCTCGGACTAGAACTGTTCGGCGTCGCGGTCCGGGCCCTTTTGCTGACCGCACAAAACCCGCCCGAGAGACATGGGGCAGCGAAACGCCCCCTGAGCCCGGCGCCGCCACCGCGCATGCGTCGCGACGGCCCTCCCCTGTCTGAGAGTAATTAGCCTTGGCGCTCAGCTGCACAGGTCAGGCTAAGCTTTGGGACCCTTAGCAAAAGCTGGAACGTGCCCCAGAACTCTCCCGCTGGCTGAAGCAGTGCATTCGTGTTTCTTAAATCTTTGGAGGACTTCTAACTCTGGCCTCTGTGCTCCCGCTGCCATTACCCCCTCCAAACCAAAAATAGTCTTTACATTATTTATGGCAAGATATTACCGCACTGAACCATTGCTGTTCTGTGTAAATGTGGTCCTGGGCCACCCTTTCAAGATGTGTTCAACACCTGGAACTTATAATGCGATTTTTTTTTTAATAAAAGTAAATTTTAAAAGATGTAAAATAAAAAATTCTTTTTTAGAATTTTTTATTTTACATCTTTATAGCTTAAAATGTTTCTATTATGAGCCATAGTAATTTTAGAAGCCAGTCAAGATATCTTTTTTTTTATTATTATTGTGATATACTAAGGACAGGGACTGTCCTTTTCCACTAGCCTGTGGCAGGCATGGCACACTGTGTATACACAGCTTTCAACAATAAATCAACCTAAGGATTTCCGTTCTTCATGTACACACTTCCCCAGTCATCTCCTCTTGTGTTCATTCCAGACTGTTTCATGGCACAATGTTTCCTGAACTATAATTTAGGCAAATAATTCATACTAAACTTTACATATCAGCTTTAGTAACAAAATCCAGAGTTTGACATAGTGATGAGTCATCATGTCATACAAGGCCTTGTAGGAAGAAAATTTAAACTGGAAAAGAAATTTCACCACAAACCGCGAAAATTATGAATTGTTTCAGGTAGCATAATTTCCAAACCCCAGAAAATGGACAATATCGAGACATGGATCTGGGTGTGGGGTCTGAGTTCCACTGCTTTCTAATATCATGAAAGCAGAAATCATCATGGACCAAGAAAAGGGCCTAAGTCTTCCAACCTTCCACATATGTAAAGTGGAAGAATTTATCAAGATCAAATGATCCAATGCCTTGCTAGTCAAAAGGCCATGTGGGCCACCATCAGCTTGTTAGAAATGAGCTTCTGGGCTATCCCCCGCCAAATGAATCAGAACCTGCATTTAACAAGATCTCCAGGTAGCATGCATCTGCATTAAAGCGTGAGACACACTACTGATAAAATGTATGGCATGTGCAGTCACTAATAATAAGAGCTCACTACCCACTAACAGCCCCTCACTCACAAATAGAAACAAAGACCAAATGAACTCCAGTTGACTTTTCAGAGCTCACACGCGTATATGTGCTATCACTCCAAAGAGAATGCTTTTCAAATACAGAAAATCAGAGTGGCAAGAAGGGCATGAGGAAAAATACATGGAAGCCTAGAAGAGAAGGGAGCTGGTGAACGTGCTGGGTTCGTCGAGTAAACATGGAGCCAAGGGGCAAAAAGTGAGTCATGTGGAACACATTAAAGGACCAGAAATTAGGACAACACCAAAAAAAGCAGTGAGCTCTTTAGAGCAGCCAGCTGCTCCCTCCAGCCTTTAAAATCCCCCCAATCTAGTGATCATGACCATTTGGGACAGAGGGACTAGAGTCAGTCACAGCGGCTCCTTGCTGACCCTGAGCCTCTGTGTTGAAATGGTCTCCCTGGCCCACGTGACCTGAGACTCAGGACCCCTCCCCGACCCCACCGCCTGGGGCCTCATGGGCACAAGCTCACTCTACCATTTACTGAATACCCGCTATGTGTCAAGCACTCCACGTGTGCTTTCCATTATTATCTCCAAGTTAGAGGATGCCCTCCCGTCCCCACAGATGATAAAACAAGAACAAAAGGATTAAGCGTCTTGCTCCTGGTTACAAGCTCAGTAAGAGGGTGAGTTTGTATCTCTGCATCTGTGCTGTTTCTGTCAAAGCTGCTCCGAATTTTAATGATCACCTTAGCGATTTTAATTACTGGTTTACATGCCTTTCTTCCTGCTAGACTGAAACACCTTGAAGACAGGGGCGGTAACTTACTCATCTTCAAATGCCCAGAACCATTCGGCATTTGCAGCCAACCATTTGGAGCTTGGTGGACAATAAACGCCCAATAAATATTAGTTGAATGAGTGAATAAATGAATGAACAAATTTGCTATGCTATGCTGCTGCCTTTTAATCTCTCTGCCCTCTCTTCCTGAAAGTTTTCTTCAATGCTACTGGCATATGGTATAAGGGTCACAGAAGTGATCTGGTGCTTCCTGTGTCTTGTTAGCCCTTCTGGAAACTCCAGGGTGAGCAGACCTTGTTCTCCGCACCCTGTGGTTTGGGATCTTTGCATCAGTCTTATAAAAAAGGAGAAATGGGGGGCCCTCCCTGGTGGCGCAGTTGGTTAAAGAGCAGCCCTAAGAAGCTAAAGCCACTTCCACATGAGTTCATCCCCGTCTGTTTTGGAGGTGACGCACAAGGCGCGGCAGACCTCTCCTGACCCGCCCTCTGCTCCCCTCAGCAGTGTACTTCGTCCATCTGCCTGTTCTGTTCCCCACTCTGTCTCTGGTGAAGCCTCTCGCCACTCCTGAACCTCTGACCTGTACCCCAGTTCTGTATGCACAAATAAATAAATCTTTAAAAAAAAATGAGAAGTGGAATGGGTAGCATCCTGACCTACAGGAAAGACAAAACAATAGATGTTAGATGTCTCTCTCTCTTTCCCTGCGCACCATCAGAAAAGTGAAGATGAGCGAATTCACAGGTCACACGTCTACCCTAATGTGCCAAAAGTCAAGTAAGGGAGGGGAGGGCTATGGAAATTTCTGCTACTTCTGTGTGTTGCTCAATCCTGACTTTTTTTTAAATCTTTTTATTCTTTTAGCTATTCAGATTACAAAAGCATTACAATCTATCTAACCGCCAGGAACCTCAGAAACCCAAACTTATTGCTTAGTCACAGAGAAAAAAGTTGTTGGTGTACAGCATACAGAAGCTAAGTTAGCTTCTGAAAAAAATAAAATCACAAAAATATAAATATTGTAAACCATAAACTGAAATCAGACTCTGCATCTGTTAGGTTAATTTTATTCAACTGCAATCAAATATAATTTGGTTTCACATACACATTGAGGATACAGACCTTAAGTTTCTGGTGATTTCATACTGTTTAAAAAATAAATACTAGAAAACTAGTGTAAAAATAGAGTGAGGATAGAGAGGGATTTTTGTAACTGTCATTCTTTTAAGATTTATTTATTTCTGCATACAGAACTGGGTGCAGGCCAGAGGGACAGGGGCAGTGAGACAATTCACCAGAGACAGTGGGGAGCAGAAAAGGCAGATCGACGCTGTACAGTGCTGAGGGGAGTAGCGGGTGGGTCAGGAGAGGTCTGCCGAGCCATGTGAGTCACCTCCAGGGCGGGGACCAAATTCATGCTGAAGTGGCTTTAGCTTCTTAGTGCTGTGCTTTAACCCGCTGAGCCACCAGGGAGGAACCTAACTGTCACTCTTTTAATTAATATGCCCAAATCAATGTGAATTTAAAGATATGTAGGTACAATCCAGCAGGCGCTTGTTAGGATCTTACGATTTCTTTTCTGACATGCTTACATGCTAACAGAACAACAACTACAATTAACCAAGGGATATTCAAATAAGTGAAAATAAAAGTTTTCCCCCATTCTCTACTGTGAATATAGACACACTCAGACCCTACACCTCTTGGTAGTGTCCCCCAACCTCTTGGGGGTTGGAAATTATGCTATCTGAAACAGAATTCATCATTTTAGCTGTTTGTGATGAAACTTCTTTTCCAATTTAAATTTTCTTCCTACAAGGCATTATATGACATTGAGACTCCAAACTTTTATTTTTAAGAAATATTTATTTCTGCGTAGAAGTACTAGGGTAAAGGCCAGAGGTGCAGGAGGTGAGAGGACTCATCACAGAGAGAGTGGGGAGCAGAGCAAGCAGATGGACTGAAATACATTGCTGAGGGCAGCAGTGGACAGGACAGGAGATATCTTCTGTGCCATGTGGGTCACTCCTTGGTGGGGGATGGAACTCATGCCACAGTGACTGGCGATAGCTTCACATTGCTGAGATTTAACTGCTGGGCCACAAGGGATGCCCCAGGACTCCAAAGTTTTAATTCTCTAAGTTAATTGCACCTCATCTGCATCTTCCCAGAGTCTGCTTTGCATTAAACACACTGCAGCCAGCCTGGTTATACATTAGTGCATTGTCAAACATCGGCGATAGATGAACTCATTATGTTTTTAAGATGACAGAGGTGTTTGGACTTACAGAGAAAAGCTAAATGGCATGATGCATTCCTGTCCACAACAATGGCCTTAATCTAATTTGTGGAACATTGAAATTTCATTCCATTTCATTTGCCTGTTAGAATAAACAAATTGTCAGAGAGAGTTCTTCAGACTGAGAGAGTATTAAAATCCAATATAAGAAAACTTTTATTTACCCCTGTTTCTACAAAATCCTATGCTGATCACAACCATATAGTGAGCTCTTACTAGCTCATTCTCTTTAAGTGTGTGATACCAGGCACAAAGGGTTAAAACACAGCACTATGAAGCTATCCACGGCCACTGCAGCTCAAGTTCAATCCCCGGCCAGTGAACTGGCCCACGTAGCACAGCAGACCTCTCCTGACCTGCCCGCTGCTCTCCTGAGCACTGTACATCATCGATCTGCCTGTTCTGCTCCCCACTGGAGAATCCTCTCATCTGCCTGCCCACTTCTGTGCCCCCACCTGTACCCCAGTACTTATATGCATAAATAAAATAAATTTTAAGGGAAAAGTGTGATGCCAGCACTGCCACCACCTCACCGGACCTCCATGCTGTCCTGCCCGTCTGCTCTTTGGGAACAGTAACTGTACCTAACTCACATCACAGTTTCAATGTCTAGCACCTAGTAGGGGAGGGAGAGAAGAGGATATAAACCACATAAATTAAAGAGCCAGTTATTTTACCAGAGAAAGGGTCTATTCAGAAACAACAATGCAAAGCAATCTGGGAAGTGTGGTTTTATGGTGAGACAAGCACACAGTTCTCTAGAACAAAAAACAAAATGTTTTTTTTTTTTTTTTATGCTAGGGAGGGGCAGTTACGAAAAGGAAGAGTCCATTGGAGGATGAGGAGTTTGAGGTGGCGTGGCTTTTTATTTTCTGGGTTTGGGCATGCTCTCATTGACGGAGATATTACAGGGCAAGGAAGAGTTGCCTCCTTCCTCGGCTGGGGCAACCGAGCCTGGTAGAGACGCAAGGCATGCTGGGGGCACGCGGCGGTGAGTAAGAGCGCGCTGGCTCGCCTCTCGTCTCCCGACCTCATTTCAATGATATTTCTGCATGTTCGTTTTCGCAAAAGTAATGCTGAAGGAGCAGAGCAGCCAGACTAAAGTTCCACTTACGGCTTACCCATATGCCCCTGAGTTACTGTTACCACAACAACATCCTTGGGGAAATGGGCTTCACCCACGTGAGGAGAGCACCAGGGTATCAGAGAGCCCCCGCCTTGTGCCAGTTCCAACCAAAAAGCAAAAACTTTTATTTGTTCACATTTTCTTCAGCAGCTGAAATCTATTAGCACACAATTGCAAACTCCCTAAAATGTCCACATTTATTTAAAATCATACCTCAATGACATCCAATGGCAACTCTCTTCCTTAAATTCAAGCAGCCAGGAAGAGGACTCGGCGGGCCAGATTGGAGCCCAAGCTTCCTGAAGCCAAGATGGACACATTTAGCCACGATGCTATCCTGCCTCCCCCGAGGTTTAAGACAGAGAATGGTGCTAAGAGCAGCTGCCAGCGTGGCTTTGGACCGAGCCAACTCTAATGCTTCACATCTGTTCAAACTCCTGAAGAAAGCACAGTTTTAATATTCACACAAGTGAAATCCCCCCATCATTAGTCAGAGAACAGCAAAAGAATCAAAATTTGATAGATATATTTAATTCTTTAATCTTATCCTTAACCAGTGCACTCTTAAGTGTTTTTAGATGTTTTCAAGCATTTCATTGTTTTAGCTTTTTTTTTTTTATTGAGCCTACATTGCTTTACAATAATGTAATGATTTAGAGATACAGGGACACACCCTTCAGATGCCTGTCATCACACAACTCCCACCACCAAGGAACCCATAATCCTCAACTGTAGTCCACTGGGCACCCTCCATAGTTTGCTCTACACTCAACCCCCTCTCATATCCTCTATGCTAGTGAGATTTCTTGGATTTGCCACTGGTTTCATTTAATCGACCCTTAATTTTGTTTCTCTACATTCCACATGAAATGAAGCCATCCAGTATTTGTCTTTCTCCTTCTGACTTCTGTCATTTAGCATAATCCCTTCCAGTTCCATATGTGTTGTTGTAAAGAGCACACATTTATCTTTTCTGTAGCTGCATAATATTCCATTGTGTTTCTATACCATATCTTCCTAAACCACTCATCTGTTTTGGAAAGCTTTTCTAATGTAACCCCTTCTCTTTATTTTTTTATGTTTTAGACTGACAGAGGTTTTGAAATGTTGCTCTTTAAAAAAACCTGTGGGCATCTTTTCTCATCATCATATTCATGTAACAACATAAAAAGGTTAACTAGCTTTTCTGGGAACTGACATGAGAGTGTTAAAAAGCACCAAAATGGAAACCTAATGCGCCTTATTAATCTCAAACGTGCACATGCAAACACACATTTATGTATTTTTGCAGACTGTTTATGTCCCATTTTTGCAATCTTGGCATTAGGTTACCTGCAATATCATAAACTGATTTTTATTGCTCACACAGCCACAAACAGGAGACTTGCTGGCAGCACAAAAAGAACACCATATCTGGTCAGACTGAAAAAAAAATAGCTATTTCTCCCTCAAACTGGTTTTTTGATTTGTTGCCAGCTACAACTTTTAAGTTGTTGTTACAGAAAATTCCAAAATTAGGAAATAATTCATGTTTTTTCCTAGCAATTTTCTTCCCTTGCTGATATTTCTTAGGAGCTAAAATTCAGGGCTGTTTCAGATCAGGATATAGCATTAAGCTGTGAGAAAAAAAAGAAAGGTAAGCCTAAAAAGGATTGCCCTGAAAAATCAATAATAATTCAGATTATTTTAAAGAGGAAAAGAGTTAAATTGAAGAAAATTGGGTATTTTTATGTTTTGAATGTCAGTACAAGTTAGAAAAGCAATCATTTCAAAGAACCAGAAATCATTGCCATTTACTCCTTCCAGTCTATCAAATCAGAAGCACCCCCCGACAAAAAAAAAAAAAAAAAAAAAACCCTGCCAATGTATTAGCTCTGATGTATCTACCTCACTTCGTTACTGGACAGGGTGAGGGGCACCCCAGGACCCCCAAGCAAACCTACTTTAAATAGGTTCTGCTGTCTGCTGCATCAGGACAAAACATATTCTAGTTTAATGGAAAGGACCTTTAATGCCATTAGTGTGCGATAAAAAGAAGATAAGAAAGACAAAGACTAAAATTTCTAAATCAAGCACCTGAATTACCCACCCCCTCATCAGTAAATGCCCAGCCAAACAGATTTGGCCCAAGCAGGGCCACAGAGGCCCTTCCTCTGCCACAAGTCTAAGGCACCTCCTGCTGGGGACCCATAGGACAGGGCAGAAAAGGCTCAAAACACTGGGACGGAAGGAACAAAATCAAACTCAAGATAAAAGCTGCCATTGTCCACATCTGCATGGGTCTCTCACCCACATCTGTTTCAACCAGTCCAGGGTCAAGAAATAGGAGCAGCTTCTTCACATGTCTCTGCTCCATGTGCTTCCCTCAGATCTCCTTCTGGCTCTCCATCCTCCTTCCTTCTCCCAGTCTCCTCTCTCCAGCTTCTACTTTTCTCTGCCCAGCTCTACCCTTCCTTGGGTGGTACAGGGAGACTTGGACTTGCCCCTTTCCTGGGGACCACCCTGTTACAATTACAAAAATCTCTTCTAAATTTTATAGGGGGTGGCAGAGTAAAATGAACACGGGGTTCCAGAAAGCTCTGTGAAATTTCAGTTAACTCTCTAGGGATATGAAAGATAGCATAGAGACCCCAGATCTTTCTCTGTGGTGGTGGTTTTATAGTTAGCATTTACTGTTACTGCAGTTGACGCTAGAGTAAACTTACCAGCAGATACAAAGCCGGAATTGAAAGACAGGTAGAACACAGAAGTCCTTTCTCTTGAGGTCTGCTGTATGCATACAGCAGCAACCAGCTAAATAAAGTGTATTTTTCTTCTAGAATCCTGTTACAGTCACAGTGTATGCACCTTTCCCTCAGTAGACTTAATCATTCTCAGTACCAGGAACCAAGAATTATTCTGGGGTGCCTCCAGGCCTACATAACACTAATGCAATTTGGTGAAGCAAAAAGAATTGAAAGCCTTAATTTAAAACTCCAAAATGTTGAAAATCCTGACTAACCTGTAATCCACAAAGGCACTCCCATCCCCCAAGAATCAGCACTAATCCCTCAAACTCCACCATTTCTCACAGTACAGTGGGGGAAAAGGCTGCCTCAGGGCCTCTGGGGAAGACAGATAATCAATAGTAGCCAAGGTCTACAGGTCTCCCAGCCTATCTTGATCAAACTGATAGGGAATTGAGTTACTTAAATCAAAGAGAATGAAATTTGCTGCTGGCTATCTCCTTGTGCCTTTTATTTTGCTCTGTCTTTTATTTGAGAATGACCAAGAAGATGTGGCCTTGGCTGAAATTTCTCTGGAGGGCTGCTTGCTGAGATCTGCAAATGGATGGTGGATAACTGATCCCACACCTGCACTGAAGCCAGCAGTTTGCATTTTAATAAAAAGTGAAAAAGGAGGAGATACTTTTGACCCAAAAGTGGTGGATCTCTGGCACTGGAAGGAGGCTAGTCAAAAAGTTCTCTGCTTTACTACTGCATCCAGCTTGAACATTTTATGGCAAGTATCTGTCTAATAGTTGCTTTACTTCATACACATTACATCTCTTTTGTGATAACATGGATGGGACTTAAGGTGATTATGCTAAATGAAATGGTGGGAGATAATGATCGGATAGTTTCTCTTATATGTGGAATACAGATAACCAAACTAAATAAATTAACAAGTCACAAGAAAACAACTCTTAGGGTCTGTGAAAGACAAAATGATTACCAGAGAGGAAGAAGAGGGGGAAGGAGGTGGGGTGTCAACCTCAAACAGAAATGCATCAGAACTTTAGGGGTCAGTGAGGTAAGGCTTGTACACACATAAAAGTGAAGAAATTTATATAGTTTGGTTAAAAGAAAAAAGAAAAGAAAACTTATTTTCAAAGTCAGCTTTATCGTTTTCCACTTCTCTGCATTGAGCATAGAGGTAATTAATATTTTAGCGTCTGGGGAAACTGATCCAATGAGGGTCTAAAGATATTGTCTATTTCTGACCTGCCTTTCCCTCCAGATTTTCTACCCAAAAGTTCCCACAACGTTCTCATACTTTTCAGATAAACTAGGGAAAATTGAAGCCTTGAATTCCACTTTTCAAAGGTTCTTTTAAGAATGAGCTAAGCAATGGGCAATTTGCAGCAGGATTAAAAACTAAATTGGCATCTCATTTGAGTTGGATACTGTGGCAAATGAAAGCAGCTGTTAAGTAATGTTACTAGTAGACTCAGCTCTACATGAGCCATCACAGGCTTGCTCTGCCCCACGGCCACCAAATGTGGTTCTAACGGAAACCAGATTTGCACCCAGCACATATTATGAGTGACTGGTTGAGCTAAGCTGATCTCCCTTTGAACTCCTGCAAGCCCAGGTCAAACACTTCTCAGGAAAGCCTTCCCTGACATCTTCCCCCCACCCCACCAGTGTCCTTTCTTCCTCATTGTACAGTTTCTTTTTTTTTTTTTTAATCGCAATCCTTAAGAGACAACAGTATCTAGTTCACAGGAATTCTAAGAACTCACTACCTATTTACTGAAGGAATGAAGGAGTGAATGTGTTATCTCAGACCCATTACTGTAGACTTAAGGCTTGAGTTACAAAGCTTTTCTCATTATTCCCAGTATCCTTGTGCATATTTAGACTTCTGCTGCATAGCTTTAACCTTATTAGAGCAGTTTTCTCTAAAGGTTTAGAGACGAATATAACTAGACGTCTGGGAGGAGTGAAGTATGAGCATTGTAGAGATTAGAGAAGCAAACAACATAACTGAGCAATGGTATGATCTATCCAATTTACAAAGTCATTCTGAAGGTGTGGAAGAAGATAAAGCATCTCGAGCAATTTTAAATGCGATCTAGTTATTATAAGAAAATACTATAAACAAATAAAAATGTGACTTATAGTTATGTTTAATAGATGTCTCCAAGTTCTTTTTCAATGATCCTAAATTACACTGATAGGTTTAGTTTTTCTAATTATTTTCTCCATCATGTATTATCTATGCATGATTTACGTGAGAGAGATAAGTCCTTCTAACCGTTGACAATCAGCTTAGTCACCAGTCTAGTGAGACCAGCCATGAAACACCCTGGTTATTGGCAATTTGTTATCTCTGAGCTTTTTAAATTAAACACACTTGCAGTTCATTCCAAGAAGAGGTCAAATCACTTAGCACAGCATGAAGAAGAAAGGACATGTCAGTACTACTCTTAATCAAATTCTTTCTCTTCTTTTATTCTTGGTCTTGGTTGTCTAAATTCATCTTCAGAGTTAGAAATGGTCATCGGCCATTTGTCAAGCAGAAGTCCTTCCTGAAAGGTCCAGCATTACATCATTTTAAATATGTTTTGGATTGGATTGTGAGCCAGGAACTGAATTATGAACTCTTGGGCTGTCATGCATCTCCCTTGAGTCACAATAGGACCATCAGTAGATACTGTGACTATTACAGATTAGGTAAGGGAGGGAAAGCAATGTTTATAACATTATAACATTATATATTTTTTAAATCCCAGAAGCTTTCCTCAATCAAGCTACTAACTCAGATTTTATGGGAGTTACCTAGGAATCTATTAAATTAAAAATTCTGCTTCTTCAGGTGATGATGATGATGATTGCTTTCTTGGATGAAATTTTCCGAATCTAAGGGATAGTTACTAACCCCCTAGGTACATTACCCAGCTTCAACCATTATCAACCTAGGGAGGGAATCTTTTTAATTATTCAGACTTTGCACTGTGGTGCTGTTAATTCTCTACCTGTTAAATGAAACATTTGGGTGATTCTTTAAAATAAAAAAGTTGAGAATCAATGAGACAATAACTTTCTCATTGTCACTTAGGCAAGGAACAGTAAATTCTAAATATTTAACTCCACGCATGACTTGCTATTCATTAAATTACTATTATATTTACCAAATTCATGAATGTTTATTGAGTTCCTTTCTATTCCTAGAACCACAGATAAAGGAATAAAACATGAAAATAAATACATATAATTGTTTTTAAAATACACAAAATGGAGATGATACAATAGACATCTGTAACCATTAAATCATTTCTTAAATGGCCTATGGACAAGAACCAGAGAGAATGATGTGGAAAGCAGGTGCATTAATGTAGTGGAAAATGAGAGAGCAGCAGCATGAGACCATTTTCTTTCTGTATACAAGAGTTAAGACTTTAGCAAGGAGTGGAGAATAACAAGAGCAAAATCACAGCATTCAGAATAAACATTATTGGAGGACTTGGGAATATAAACACAGGCTGGCTGGGTCAGAGGGATCATAGCAGGAAGTGAGAAGAGTGCTTGGGAGATCAGAGCATGGAAGTTCTCAGATGCCTGAAAGAATAGGAGCAGTAAGAAGCCACTGGCATCATTTTGAATAAGGGAAATGGGAAGTATAAGGTCAAAACGGCAATTGAAGAAGAAACTCTGGCCACAGGTGATGGAAAATGGAGTCAGGAGGCTCAGAGACCTGTTAAGATGGGGCAACATGAACCAAGGAATACCGATTGAGTTTTGCTGAAAACAGGACAAGACACAAGATGAGTGTCTGGGTAAGATGTAAGAGGCAGATGCCAGCAGGAAGGAGCCATCAGCATAGGAAATGGAAGATCAGACTGTGATAAATACATGATCAAGGGAAATATTGAAAACTATTCATTGAGATTTAGGGGACTGCTCCCAGGGAGGGAGGGAGAGGAGACACTGAGAAATAATGATTAGGGGAGCCCTGAGAAGTAATGGACCAGGAAGCCCTGAATTAGCTGAATCTAAGTCATCAAAGGATCATTTCAGTGTCCAGCCCTGAAAGGATGCCCCTTCTGTTACTGCCACTGACTGGTGCTGAGTAGGTGGAAACATCAGTTCTGACATTTCTGTAGTGACTTCCAGACAACCCATAAGGGATACCCTGATTCGCATCTGATTGACAGAGCCTAAAAAATATCTTTTGAAGTTGGATGTAGAAGAAAAAATATGGCCATGCAAATAATCAAAGCAATTCAATGGCAAACAACACCTATGTCATAAAATATTCATTGAGGTCTTTCCTTGGGTCTCCCACACAGATGTGGTCATGTTGAACTCTAACCCCTCCTCCATGGGGATTAGGAGATCTCTAATAGAAATGGCTCAGAGGCAGGACTCAGTTTTGTTTTAAGAGCTTATTTGCCTTGTGTAAAACCATTTGATCCCCTTCCAGGGTTCCCAATCGGTGTGTAACAATTAACTCGATTTATTACGCAAATATTTATTCATCACTCATTTTTTCAAATGTTAGAGATTCTGTGGTAAATAAGACAAAAATATCCTCATGGAGTTTATTCTCCCTTTGACTTTGCTTGATAAAGCATGCTATTTCTAGCCATGCAAAGTGAATTCGCTATCCTTAATAGCACCTTTTTGACCACCTGTATATTGGCACTGTGTTTTCTCTGGGCTGTTCTTTTCCCTCTACCAGAAGAGCATCTACATTCAGCTAAATTACCACAAGATCATGGGCTTCCTTCCTTAACGAGTAACCTCTCTGCTAATAGCAACTGCCTCCTGACTGACCCCTCAATGCTATGACCTCAGTGTTCTCTCCTTGTCCCCAAGACCCCAACACCCTTATGGTTGTTCTTAAGATGTCACTTGCTAGACTAATAGTCTTATTCTACTAAGAACAGTCATACCCACCACCAAGAAATAGTCTTCTCCCTTTCTGTACCTGTTTGCAGTTCTCCCCAAATCTGTCTCAAGTTCTAAACCCACAGAAGAATATTAAAATAAAAATTACCAATTATAAGTAGCATAGAAAACACTTTGCTTAAAGCTCTCCCATAATGCATAGTTGCACTGTATCTTAAAAATGTGGATAGAAGTTCTGGAAGGATGGGGTGATGGCTCTATTCTGGCTGGGCTCTCTCCATTTCACATTCTCACCCATGTGTTAAAAACTGGAGCAAACCATTTCATAGATCCTTTAAAAAGAAAAGAAAAAGAAACAAAAAAGTATTATTACTTTAATCAATTGGATACTCTATAATCCAGAGAAATTAATTATTTCAACAACAAAAAATATAGACCTTAACCTGATGTCTATCGGGCCCTGCCAAACTTTAGAAGAGAGTGTTATATTCAACCAGGATTCTTTTTTCCCACTAGCTCTTCTAGGAACAAGCAATTCCTATTTTTCCTAATCATGTATGAGCTAATATTCATCAGTCATTTAGTGAAACTGCCTCCTTAAAATATTGTATCTTTTGAATTTTTTTAACAACACTGATATAAAGTTAAAAGGAATCCTTCTAATTAAATTATGATGCATTAAATCAATCCTGGGAAACTTTTCTTGGAAAAAAATATTATATTTATGCTGTGAAAATAATAGGGTTAAAATCCAAGACAAATAATTCTCAAATGAATGATTGCAAAAGGAATAATACTTCCTTTCTATAAGCATCCATGAAAAATAAATGGTTTGCTTTGCTCAGACTCCTAAGGGAAGAAGACTGCCCAATATATTAGGTTTAATATTGGAAATAAATGTTCTAGATTTTTAAGCTTTGTTCTTTTTCTAATTGTTAAGGAGATTCAAAAGCTTAAATTGTTCTAAAATTGTATGGCAATTATAACTATTATTTCATTTTTCTTTTTATCTTAACATGCCTAAGTCTTGTATGATGAAGAAATAATTCCACTGCTAACATGAGCTTTCAATAAGAGAAAGATATTACCAATTATGAAGGGAAGGAATGAAATGATAGATATCATTCCAGTGTGTGAAGGAGAGATTTTTTTCAGCAGTCAAGAAAAAGAACACAATTTTAAAATATAAAAACTATTTTGTACCTCTTGAGTTTTACAATAGTCAGGATCCCATTAAGAACATATTTTCATATTAAAATTTGTAAAGTTCACAGAGTAGAATCTTTTTTCCCCATAAATAAGAAAAGTGTCCCAAATTCTACCAACACAAGACAAAGAAAATGCTCTTGTCAACATGGATTACCTTATCTTGACTTATTTTAGATCCAAAACTTGTAACTTCAATTAAATATGGAATAAATACTCAATTATGAAGCATTCTAAACCCTGAGGCTTCTACATAGGATAATAAATTAATCTCCTAGAGCTAAGATTACACATTGCTGTTCTTCGGCTCTATCTAATTATCTCAGAAGATAAAATCTAACAGGAATTCAACAGAGAGTTATAAAGAATTATCAGAATCTATAGAAAATCACTCATTAACATGCCCTCTAAATAAAATTAATTTTGCAGAATTTCCAGGTGAATAATTACCATATCAATTCTTAGCAAAATTGCATGCATAATATCTAAGTTCTGAATCTCTGGAAATGAAAAGAAAATAAGCTAGTTCCAGTTTGGACCCACCCAAATCTGCTAATTTCTGGAAACAAAAGAACATAATTGACATTCCTTTTCTTTTTCTTTTTTTATTTCTTAGTGTCCTTTTGTTGAAGCAATTTTGCAAGTTCAAGTAAGCATCAGCTAGGCAATAGAAGCTCAATACTATGGTAATACATTAGAACAAGGGAAGAAAATGAGGGTTCATTCCCTGAGTTTCTAGTATGTGGGCCAGTGTGATCTGAGGCAACCTCTTAAGTCTTGGTTTTTCACAATCTTCTCACTAATTGAATTGGACTAGATTATTTCTAAAATCTAGGGTTTGTTGGGAGGGAACCCAATGGACTATCATAGAGGACTATGATGTCTTGGTGTTGGGTGTGGTGCAATAACATACATCTGAAAATGTATGAAACAAATACTGTTCATTGAACCATTACTTCAATAATATACATATATATATATATAAATGGAAACTATTTTATAAAGAAAATCATAAAGAATTTTTTTATAAAATAAAAGAAAATTATGTCATATCCCCCTCCAAAAGAAAATTCAAATGATAGAAAAGTCTTTAGCAAACAAAATGCAATGAATGAAGATGTTATCAATTTATAAAAACATGTTATCAATTTATGAATTTTGTTAGGAATTGATAGAAATAGTGAAGAAATTTAAAATTGAAGCATTTTGATCCCCTTAACAAGAACAGTGAAAAACTGATGAACCATCTGTTGATGATTATCACTCATGCAGGCTACAGTTACATGAACTATAAAACTCCCTTCAATCTTTATAATCTGTCCAAGTTTCAGGAAAATCTATTTAACAATTGCAGAAAATAGGCCCATTTGAACATGGCCCATCATGTTTTGAAATAACCACAAAATAAAATACGATGGAAATCTTGATACTCTATATGACGTGAGATTCTAAGATTCACAAATTTTCTTATATTCAAAAGAAGCAAGCAAATATCCCAAGACAGGAGGTTTATGAAATAAACTTCCTTTATTCCAAAAATAGTTGGCTTGGTCCTTCAACCATCTTTAAAATTGAACTTAATTTAAACACATTCTGCATAGACTCAGCAGCAACCTCCAGGAACCCAGGGATCTGACCCTATGAAAAGATTTTCCTTGAGTAGAACATACCCATTTTATGGTTATAGAATCAACAATGACTAGAAACCCAGCAATGTCTTTTATAACTCTGACTCTCAAGTATTTTCCTCCTGTGTAATTATTTCAATTTTATTTTATAAAAGAACATATAATCAATGGAGAACGGTTTAAGAAAAGTGTGAAATTACCAGGAATTCCATCTCTTAAAAACCTTTCTTTCCATTTGTTTCTTAAAGTGAAAAGTGATATATGCTTTTTAAAGTAAAATTTCCATTTGACTGTCCACCCTCTTTTACTCCTTTTTCACTTAAACTCTATGCTCATGATTTATATAATCACTATTATTCATTTTTATAAATTCTGTTCATTGATTCACCCAATATGAAATAGGCCAGTGCTTGTGTTTTTAGTGAATCTTTTATGTGAGTATCTCAATAAGGTGTTCAGAAACATAATTAACTTATTTATAACCAGTCCGTCTTGCTCTTAAATCCAGGGTTGCCCTAATTTAAATAAACCCATCTATGAGATTGGGGGGTGGGGGGGTTGTAATAGGCTAAATTAGAAGAAAAAAATCTTTTCAAGTAGAGCAAAACAACCTGAGGCAAGAATACAACTGGAAGTCACACATCATCTATCTAAATATTTAGGTTATAAATCTAATAATTCCACACTTCTACTTGATAAATGTACTGTTGTGATGATTTGAGAATCCAGGTTGGAACCAAGAACTCTCAGAAAACTTGGAGTTCCTTGACAAAACATGCAGGTACAGGGAGTTTCAGCCCAGCCTACCCATGACTTCACTTCTCCTTGAACTTGACCCTGCTTCTGTTCCCCAACACGGGGGCCCTCTCTTGCCTGCTGTGGACATCACAGCTCTGCCCAAAACAGTTGCCTCTTAGCCACTCACAGGCCTGGGAGGTACACCCAGAGCATAGCAACTAAGAGGAGCAAGGAGCATGACAGAGATGAGGCAGGCCTGAGGGAGTTCAGTCAGAGTGTCGGGATCTTAGGTAACTGGCAGGACAGCGTGGGAGAAGGGGATGCAGATTCCGAGTGGGCACATTTTCTGGTGCTATGACGTCTTGCCATAGATGGGAATATGGGGTGAGGGTATGGGTGCAGCTGCAGAAGGGCTAAGGAAGATGTGCAAACACGCAGGACCCCAGGTCAGCCCTTCTTCTGCCTGTGTCGGACAGTGATACTGAGGCAAGACCACGTTTTGAGATTTTTTTGACAAGACCATTTAAAATAAAATTCGCAGCCACGAAGGAAAACTCACCACTTATGAGGAAGAAAGAACTAAAAGGGGAGAAATTATTCCATGAGAGTAGAGTCAACGTGATTATTGGTAAATGGCAAAATCACCTAAATTTATGAAACACTTGTTAGAAATAAGAAATAATTTTGTACACAAATCGAAATCCATGAAGAAGTTTGAGCCTCATTGTCTCAAAGTTATGGTAGATGAGCAAAAAGGAAATAAACTCTCTAAAACTTTCAAAACTTCTTCAAGAGAACTCTGGGCTCCCACAGACAGTGGTCTGCAGTCAAGAGAGTGCGGAATAACATCATCTGACTTCATGATGCTTCAGTTGACATCTCAAAATCATTCAAAAAAAATTTGCAATGGAATAGGCTAGTGTTTTTAAACTGATAACATTTTAAAATTAGGGCAAGAAACAGATTGTGAAAGGTTATATGTAGAAATGTCAGAATCAGAAATTAGAAAAAGATTTAAAAACAAACCAGGACTCTGAATTCCTTTGGCTCCTACTAAATCCCCAAATTCTCTTTCCCTCTCCCCGCCAATGGAAACTAAGGTTTCCCAATAAACTCCAAGAACCCTCTGTATTTTCATGCTGTTTGTTCTCCAAGTCTGCGGGGACCCTCCTCACCTCAGAGAGAGGAGCAGTGAACCACAAAGGTGGGTTAGCTCCAGCAGTGTAGTGGGAAACACAATCCCTTGTTCACGCTCATAAATAGCAGTGAGTGATTTTAGTTGTTACAGACGTGACTTTGGCAGTATCCATACCAAGGGCCTGTGGCATACTTATTCAATGCTTTTTACTATCAGAAGGGGAAAAAAATACAAAAACATCAAACCCTTTATAGTCAAGACATCTCCATTCCAGGGATGTTATCAGTTGTTTGAGGTTCTAACAATGATCTTGGTGCCTCCCTGATTGCTGTTGACTGTATTTTACCTCAATTGCTCATTATGATAATTTACTGAGCATCTATTACATGCAAGATCTCATATTCTAGTAAAGAAGAGAGTTGTAAACTTGATGATAATCACAGGAATACTAAGGTTGAGGTGAATGTAGATTGCCCCAGGATACAGAGGGAACAGTTGCCTGAGTAGGAATGTAGATGTAGAGGTAGGGAGAGAGGATATTCAGTTTGTGGGAAAAGTAGGTGGATGAATATTGTAAGAATGAAAAGAGCACACACTAGCATGTCTAAAGTTACACAGTAAAGTGTGGAAGGGCTAAGGGCAGGGACCAAAGGAGTCATGAGAAGATGAGGGGATGTTATATGGGGATTGCAATGAGATGAAAAAATTTACCAAATAAATTTTTTTTTAAAGTTCAGTAGTGTATTTGGACAGGTTCACTTACATGTGGACTATAGAGAAACCAAACAAAAGGTCAAGAAAAATACAGAACTTTCAAGCTGACCATAGATCTGAAGCATCCAGTGGAGGAGGAGGAGAAGAGAGAGGAGGTGGAAGAAAGGGGGGAGGGAGGGAAGAGCACAGGGACTGTGGTTGCCATGATGGTGGGAGAACTTTGGGGCGACACCTAAGGGGAGAGATCAAATACTGTCCAAAAATGAACAGCGATGTAAGAAAAGACATAAATTGAATGAAAAGTTTGGTGGTGGGTGAGGTGTAGTCATTATGCACCTGAAGAGGTGTGGTCATCTCTTTGATGGATACTCAGTGATACTCAGTGTTGTTCCCTTCATTTAAGAATTCTTCAAAGAGACCTTTTAATAACTAATTCTGGAACCTAGGGAACCAGGTGTCAGCAGAGGTGAAGAGGCCCATCATCAAGAGGGGGTGGGGGAGGGGTGGTTGTATAGCTCAGGCAGGGTCGTCACCTACCAGTGATTTAGCATAGCTTATGCAAAATCACTAATGCAACAGAGCAAACATAAATGGGGAGAGCTCGTCTCTGAGTCAGTCCTTCTAGAAACATCTTTAAGCATCTAAACTAACCAGAGACCAAAATGTTGGCGTGCGACCCTAGAGTGTCCAGGTCCTCACAAGTCCCTGGTCTGCTGGGGTCACTGAAGAGCACAGACGCCCCAGATGCTTCCACAGAGATGCTTTCACCCAAGTAGCAGCCCATGTTCTTGTGACTCCTCCAGGCCATGCCCTTGGCCCACAGCATGGAGTCTGGGAGGTGACAGTAAAAGACCATGGAGAGCCCTGTGTCAAGTCTGACCAGTCTCCTTTCTGAAAATTAAATTTTGAGTCAAGCAGCAGGAGAACTAGAACTTCTTAGAATTTTCTCCTCTTTCTCTCATTTTCATTGTACTACACTGGCAAGACTCAGTGTCTTTTGTTTGCAACCCAGAAACACTAAATAACACAGAGTAGCTCATGCAGCTCCGTGATGTTGCAAATATATTTTAATGATCAGAAGGTGAACCACAGGGAAAGATAGACAAGGAAAATATGGAGAAACGGAGTTTATAGTTTTATGCAAAGAACACCAGAATGTCCAAGTTGCCTTCAAATGCTATGAGAAGAGGAGGCAGGTGGTAAAGGCTGGGTGTGGCATGGAAAATTCTAGAATTTTAACAGAGCTGCTCTCGGTGCTAATCGAGGTGATCAGAGGCGTGGTGGGCAAGGCCTGTGGTCATCAAAGTGGAGGCAGCTCAGTGGGCCAGCTGAGTCACCACCAACACTAAGGTAAGCAAGAAGACGGAGTTCACCCACCGAGACGGCACCCTGGAATTATTCAGGGCAACCGCGGACGGCTAAAACAGATGACCCTGGATCAATCAGACCCAGCAACAGGGAAACAGAGAAGTATTTGCTGGAGCAAGTGATAGAAGCCGAGGACCACTCGCCCAGGCACGGCTGGCGGCTTCCTGTCATTCTGACATGGCATCCCCACCGAAGTCCTCCCAGAGAATGGAAGTCTGAGGCAGTCCACGGGTCAGGACTCTTTATACCCGTCCTCCCCTCCAGGGGCCTGGAGAGGTCCCCTCTCAGCGCATTCTGGTTTCTCTACCACCTGCATTCTGACACTTCGAATAAATACGATCTCCCACAGCTCCCTTTCTAGAGTGTTTGTTAATAAAGGGAAGTAGTGGACTCTGTTGTCCCCAGCTTAACGCTTGCCTGCTCGGCTGCTGCTGTCCAGTCCAGAGGAGCTAGTAGCCCTCTCCGGGGCTGCAGTGAGTGTGAGGTAGCCCAGCGCGTGCATTTAGCATAGACTCATGCATGGCCAAGCGCGCAACAGTCTTAGAGAAAGGGCCAGGGAAGAGGCTCGCTCATATGCCCGAAGCAGCCCCACTGCCTCGCTGTGACTGTCAGAACAGCCCTGCACTGACTCTGGAGGAGGAGAAAAGTCTACGACAGTCCTGCTCTCCCTGTGGCCCGTCACGTGGCTCTGGAAGACTTTCGCTGCAGGTGAAGAGATGGGAAGTGCCTCTGGCTCTCACTCCAAGAGGGGGAAGGGGAGCATCTGGCAGCAAAGTCCCTTGAGGCCAAGTGGCAGCTGATTCACACAAATGGTATTTGGACCGAGGTGGAGGGAAGAAGAGAGCAGCCTGCTCCTGCCTCCCGGAAACTGGCTCCTCTCTCATCATCCCAGCTGCCACCTTTCATCACGGAGCCTCCCCCAGATGTGGCAGCCAACTTGCGCCCACAGGATCCTCTCCCACACTAGGAACATGTTGAGGCTTTGCTGCCTGCCCCCAG
>NW_004567127.1:9949906-9952645 GCF_000260355.1 Condylura cristata | reverse complement strand
GCACGGAGGCGGGAGGGGGGCTCATCACTGTCTTTAATGCAGCTAGAGAACAAAGTCGATCTGACGTTTAGGGAATCTGAGTACTGTGGCAAGGAAAATGCCCATGGTTAGAGGAAGCTGTTTACAGAAAAATAAAAAATAACAACTATCCATGCTGAAAGACAGAAGTCCCCAGACTTGGGAAGTTGTTTGCAGGGAGGCAGGGATGGGGCACAGCTGGCTCCAGCCTCAGTGAGTCAGTGATGCTGAGCCCGACACAGGGGTATGGTTTGGTTTCATTCAAAGTCACAGTGTAACAGGGGGTGGAAATAGATTTCCTGAGGGTATTTATTTGCACTGTGTTTTTGAAATACAGAAACTTCCAAAGACTTCTCTGTGTTTGTAGCCAGTTGTTTTGACATCGATGAAATCCCACGCGGCAGTTGTTCTGCCAGACACTGCCCCTTTGGAAAGGGTACGTGGCAAATTGGTAGTACAGAATTCCTGTCTCCCTCTCAAATGTGACCCAGGGGCTTCAGCGCTCATTTCTAGCGCCTTCACCCCCGCACTGCAATCACTTTGTCACATTTGGATGCAAAAATAAATATTTTGATTTTGATTTTGAAATAAATGCTGTTATCTAATGGGACTCTCGGCCCCTGTGATAAGCATTAGAGCCATTGTCTCATTTTGCAGAGAAGAGGAGGCTCTGGGAGTCCAACATCACAGAGCTGCTGAGTGGAAGAACTGGGACTTCAGCAGTTTTAGTTCTTTGCACACTTACGTGACCTTGATGTTTCATAGCTCATGTTTTTCTATTACTGTGTCTACGTCCACAGTTTCTCCAGTGCAGAAGCATATATTGTGTGCTCAGTACATTTTTATTCTTGCTCATTGGCTGTCCTTTGTTAGGTAGGAGATCCCTGAACTTACTCCTAATGTCTCCCATCTCTAACTAACCAAAGTAAAGCACTTAGCATCTCTAGTTCCTTCTCTAGTATCCTAGGAGGAAGATTGGAGTATAAAATGAGAATTATACAAAAATGTGAAAGGAATCCCATCTCATGGTTAGTAAGAGAAATGACAACATTCATTTTGAATTCACATTGCTATTGGTTGCCAAAGGTTTGCTCACAATTTTTTTCAGTATTCTTAAAGTCAAGGATGGTAAAGGATGTAGAGAAGTATATTGAAATTCTGAGGAAACGCTTGAATGGGGAGAACTCAGTGGTGTAGATAGTGGTTGACACAAGTGACTGGAACCCAGCAGCCACCAGCCAGGGGCCCAGTCACTTCACTGCCTATTCTCAGTTCAGATGCCACAGCAGGTATCAGCATCTCCCCATTTCATCCCTGCAATCCCAACTCTGTGAGAACAGGCATATTGTCATCCCATTTGTAGGGATTAAAGGAGTCCAGCCATTTGCCCAACACCAGACATCGAGTAGAGACTGGGACTATAACCAGTGCCCACTGAGATCTTAAACAGTTACCCAATATTCTGTTTCCAATAAAACCTTAGCCTGTTATAAAACTTACCCTTCAAGAACCTTCCTGACTGGGATGAGTAATGACCTGCAGAGATTGCATTCCTGATCCAAATCAAACCTAAGCTGAAGGAGACAAAGCAAGGGCCAAAAACAATGATTCATTGCCTACCTTGTGCAAGATGATGGTAATTCTAGGTCAAAGTCTAATGAACGGATGTCCGCATAGCAATTAGCACTACCGGGCACCCTGGCTGACAGTTTTGGCAAAGCAGCTGTGGATTGTCATAGAAACCAGACTCCTCTCTCTCCCCCAGTGGAATCCACTAGGCAGATCCAGGACGTAGCAGGCCCCTGCTACCCTAAGTGGGAATCTTGCTCTTTTAACATCTTCCCAGAAAGATGAAACTCATGGGGGATGACCACAGCAGAGATTATGGGGGTGCCTATTAGGAGAAATGTGTCATCTTTCATTTGGTCTGGTGCTTTGGAAATTTGGCTGGCAGCTCACACAGATCTCCAAGGACAGCTTTCAGACTTACTAAGGGAAACTTTTAGAAGAATCAACTTTGTTCAATATCTCCCATTCTGTAAGCTTCATCAGTTGCAATAAAAAATGACAATACTAATAGAACCAAAGATGATATCCCATTAACATTTTATCTTATCTCTACAAATCAAAGAATCTTCCTAGTTCCCTTTAAAAAATTGAGCAAGGAATGTTAATCAAATTAGCACTCTAATTGAGCCATCACTTATATATAAAATCAATGTTATATTTTGACCACTATTTACATTATGTGAAATTGCAATATAAATCAGCCTTCTCTCTTACTGGAAAGACAGGGAGGGGAGTGTTTAGGGCATTTACAGAACACCTAGCATGGACTGAGCATTTCAGACAACCGATAAGGTACTTAAGCTCTCCAGTTTGTATGAAAGAAAACAAGACTCAGGGAATTTAAATAACTAATCCTATAGCTCACAGTGTAGCGAGACATGATGCAAAGCCAAGGCACTCTGACTTCAAAACTTCTGTTCTTCCTTCCACCATCTTTCCCATAAATGATTTTGCTCCACATGCTCTATCTAGGATTATACTGCAGTACATGCATTATAGAAAAAGCTGAAAAATCAACTAGACAGAACCCAATTAATTAGACCTTTAATTGTCTGAATCCTCCCAACCCATTTTTACCATCACATTCTCAATGTGTAGGGAAAATAATTAAATAATGAGCGAACAACTAGGAGCTATGAATGTTTTTTTTTT